>NC_136501.1:103307415-103462415 GCF_053919585.1 Euprymna scolopes | reverse complement strand
ATCCATCGCCAGTGTTCGCTCTGGAATTCATAGTAATATAAAATAACTGCTAAAAGAAAAAAGATGGCAAAGGTTTTTCAAAAACGTATAAATCGGCATACAAGAAAAAAAACGAAAATAACTTTGCTTTCTCAATTCTCTTCAATATTTGAAATGGGTTCATCTGACAGAATCGAACTCGCTAACTACTTTTGTGACGAAACAAATATATATATATATATATATATATATATATATATATATATATATATACACACTCAATACAGCATATATATATATATATATATATAGTTTTGAGGTATCATTATATTTATACAGAATAATGGGATGCTATTTATTTAAAACGTTATTTCTTGACGCAATCAATGCTATAAATGAAAATATACATTGCAGTCTATAAATTCTTTAAATTACTATTGTACTAAATACAAATGGGTTTTACTCGCAGTAAACAAGACTACGATGATTATCTCTTAGACTATGAAACCCGGTGTAATGATGGGTCCTGAGTGGTTACTTAGAAACACAAAACTTTATAACCTTATAATTCAGTTAATTACAAACTTATCGGAAATGAACGTAATTTAGTGTTGATTTTCGGTACTTGATTATGAGTTCTGTTTTAAATTTTGTAATCAACTGATTTATTATATATATATATATATATATATATAATATCATTTAGTTTTAATATTATTTTTACAGACAGACTTATATAAATATTATTATTACAGACAGACATATATACATAAATTTACAAATATCTGCAGGTGGGGCAGAGCAACTTACTTATTTGCTTAAATAAGCAACTTGCTTTGTCCCACCCTGTACTTTTCATGAGGATATGTATTTTGAAATTGCTATTTACAAATAACTAAGGATATTTATGAATAGTTACGCGTAAATACAGCATAACAAAATCAAACAATGCAATAATATACTAAATAGGCAAAAATTCAGATAAACAACTAACATAACACAGAAAAGTGTGTTGATTAACACAACAAATCATCCAGCCTACTTGCAAAAAGATACACAAAATTAACACACAATAGAAATAATCCCACAACCCGAAAAACATAGGGCAATAAACGGCCAACAAACAATGTCTGCAAATTTGGATATAAAGTTAGGTCAGCAGTCACGATAAAGAATGATTTTTTTAATGTTTTTTTCTGGCCTTAGTCGAGACATGTTACATTATGTGCTCGTATTAAAAGAGAATTTTGCATGAATAAAATGTAATAAATATACGGCCCCTGCAACGCCTCACACCCACATACACACAAATTTATATATATATATATATATATATATATATATATATATATATACACGGCAACACATAATACAGAATTGTGTAATAATGAATTCCGTAATATAAATTAAAAATTTTGGTATATACAGATAGATGTTTCAGCACTTTTGTGACTCATCAGGGTGGCTAGACCTAGCCTCATTTGAATGTGGGAGACAAGCGGTTAATATTCACTGCTTTTCGAACTCGTCTATGAAGATACTAGTTTCGGCGGGAGACATAGTTTATTTACGAAAATAAATCCCCTGTTATTTTTTATTATTATTACACTATATATACATATATATATATATATATATATATATATATATATATATATATATATATATATATGAGATTGTTTTGATTGGTCTGACTTTGTTACATCTGACACTATGAACAACTAATACAGAACTAGTATAAATCCTTAGTATATATATGGTATACTTCAAACAATGATGAAAAAAAATACAAAAGGAAAATAAAGAAAATGAATTATGTACCGGCAATTAAAAAAAAAGAAACAAATTACGAACCGAAAGATACACAAAAGAGAAAGTTTTTTTTTTTTATAGCTGACTGAAAAGAAAAGCATGTAAAAAAAAAAAGAAACCTATTATTTGATATTATTTCAAATATTAAAAAAAGAATGATGGAAAGAACGAAGGAAATCAAAAGCGAAAGAAATCTATCAGAAATAATCAAGTGAATCCGTTACCTTCCGAAGCTGTAAGTGGGAGCTACACGTGGATTGTCCCCCCCAATCATTTCCCTAAAACAATCAAGATGCATTGACTAATATGTGAAATATATACTATGTATACATAAGTATTAAACGAGCTACTCGCATCTGTGATTAATATCGAACGAAAAATTCGCAATATCATTGCTACGAACATTATTCCTTTCTAATCATGATATATATAAATCATTTTTTCACTGACTCAATCAATCAACCATTATTATTTTTATTATTATTATTATTATTGCCATCTCATAGTTTTTTTATGGAATGATTCACTGTTATTTTTTGTTATTGTTACAATTATTATTGATTATAATTTTATTGCGTATTGAAACAATATCGATTGCAAATCGATTATATATATATATATTTATATATATATATATGAGTATATATGTTTATTTATCTATGTATACACGATTATTTTTAAAGAAATCGATATAAATGACCAAAAGAAACACAAAGGTAAATCTGTTATATTATTTTTTTAAAGAAATATATTAGTCCTGGTTTTAACATTTTGTTAATATTTATTGCTGTAAACCAAATATGAGTATGTTACTGAATTAAATATAATAAAGTTGTTAGCGAAAAAAAAAACTTTGATAAATTTAGATTAATAAAATTTAGAATTTTTCTTTTTAATATGTTACAATTTGATATATCAAAAATATATGATTTAATGAAATGTTTGCTTTCTTCAAATAAAATACAAATCAAACTTTACTGATTCACTAAGATATTAACGTAAACAAAATATATTCATTAATCCTTTACAAAAACAAAGTGCAAAACCTTTTAAATATAGAAATGATATGTATATTCCGGTGTATAGGATCTTTACGATTTAATATAATCATATTTTAGCGTTGGATGAAATAAAAAAAATGAAAATAAATAAGAGTGAAAAAAAACGAAACAGAAATTGTATTCATGCATCATGATTATTTGGGATAATTTTTTGTTTTCATTTTTTAAGAACTTCTTTCAGGACGAGAGATGACAGAAGACCCAATAGATTTTGTATAACGTTTAGGTAAAAGCCAAATAAATGTAAGACAAAATAAAACAATAAATAATGATTGGTTGTTTTGTTTTACGGCATATCAAGTCAGGTTATTTAATGCCGAATCTGGTGATTTTGAAAACGATTTTTTTAATATAGTATATTTGTTTTTTAAGTCGTATTCTATTTAACCCATTGTTGGGACCCTAACAGGTGCTACCACTCCAGGTAAGAGTGGACCTGGGAGCAATGGCAATTAAAGGGTGGCTCCACACTCCCTATTGCCCGCAAGCAGGGGACTCACATCGGATATAGTTAAAGGTCATATCCAGGACCACAATAAATAAAATACAACAAATAAATACACACAATAAAATACAACAATACAAAAAATAAATGCATATAATAAACCAAATAAATAATTCAATGCAATTAAACACAGAAAATAAATACAAAACAAATACATACATCAAATACAATACATAAACAAATGTGTGGCTTCCTTCAGTCTTGACAGACTACGGATACCCACATTAAGGATTCCTGCGCGTAAAATTTGTGTGGCAAGAGTTGCGCAGTCTCCGACCACGCCTCTCCTGAGTACACATTGTTGCATACCAGCGGCAACTTGAGGTACAGGACGACTTGAAAAAATACCGAGATGAGAAGAGAGCACATACCGCCCCTAGAATTCCCAAATGGTCACCTATCTGGTACTAGCCAGGCTCAACGTTGTTTAACTTTGGTGATCTGGCCGGAACCTGTGTGTCAACGTGCCGTATATACATGAACAAATACAATACAATAAAATGTATACAATAAAAAATACAATCAAAATACAACAAAGATGCACAAATATAATGAATAATATAGAAAAAATACATACATAAATACAACTAATTAAAAACTAGCAATATATTAATGTACAACAAAGAAAAACAACAAATGAATAAAATACAATACAACAAATAAAAACAAATACAATACAAAAATTACATAAATACAATAAGAAAAATTAATAATTACATGAACGTCAAACAAAATAGAACATTTGGATATTTACTGAATAAAAATTATAGAAAATTCTAAAATGAATAAAAGACAGTATATAAAACTTTTTTGTCATCCCATGTTCTGAAAAGAGTACTTCGGAAAAAAAGAAACAAATAATGTTCCAAATAACCGGAAAATACACCAAAAATGTGTTTCTGCAAATATTTTTCCAATGCTATGAAAAAATATATATATTTCAATTTAAAACTTGAATAATTATGTTTTAAAGAATGCATTAATATTATTGTTATTATTGTTGTTATCTTTTCTGTTATGTATATTAAAAAGATAATTATTTCCGTACAGATTTAATTTTTCGGGTGATAATATAAACAGAACGTACCACAAATGTTTTAGGGTATACGTAGATAGTGTTGATATGATATTTCGATTTGCATTGACATATGTAGGTTTGGACGTATGCGGCTTTATAGGCAAAATGATGTATATATAGTTCCCTCCCCAAAGACTTTTTACAGGTCCGTAATCGAATAGTTTCTGATTATTTGTTGCGGTCGTATTTAAATACTGGGTTAGGACTGACCCTAACTGTTTAAGAAATATATACACATTGTTTTAAATAGTTAAGATTGATTCTAATAAAAATCAAATTTTAGGGAAAAATATTCGAAACTTAATCTATCTAGATTTATTGTTCCTTCCTAAGCAATGAAAAGCTAACGAGAAGTCGACAACCATTGCATTTGGCATCAGGAAATTTTCTGAAGGCTTGAAGATATTTTATGGCCCGAATTTGGTTTGTTTTTCTACAAACACGTGTTAGCTTCTATTTGCTTAGTAAATGACAGTAAAAATATAACTGATCTGCAAATTATATATATATATATATATATATATATATATATAGGAATAAATAATTAACAAAACATGTTATAAACACTTTAAGAAGAGTTAAAAACATTTAATTTTAAAAAGGGAAACACAAATTAAGTGGATTGTCCTTAATCGTTATTTCAATATATATATATATATATATATATATATATATATATATATATATATATATATATATATATTATGCTTTGTATGTATTCGATAAATAGTACCCCACCTCGATGTCTCTCTCGTAATAACTATATATATGCGCCAAGTGTTATTAACATTAACACGAATTTTCATAAATTTAATAATTTACATCGTAAATAATTTAAAAGAAGCCAAACGTCTATATATAACAAGTTCCTCAATACGTAAATCTTTATCGTTTTTTTAATGATTATTAACAATATAAATGTTTATGATTAATAACATTAGTAGTTGTATTAATCTTATAATTATTATTTTATCATAATTATTTTTTTATTATAATTATTATTGTTCTTTCTACAACACGACGGTCATCGATGAAGTGTAAATGCAATAACAATGTCAAAGGTTTATGTGTAATTATACACATATACGTGTGCGTATTAGTGTGTATATGAACACATTCTCGCGCGGTATGCGCACATATATGCTTGAGACAGCTGGATAAGAATGGTTATCTTTATGGAACAAAAAGATCATTACAAAGCGAAAATAATTTGTGTTGCTTTTTAGTCAATTATTTGATTAATTCCCTTGAGCGAAATTTACAAAGACATATTAAGGCGGTATTTTTTTAATCACATACCAACAGCTACAGTAAATATGGGTGGAAAAAAAAATCTCCCCCCCCCAGAAAAAAAATGTGCATCAAATTATTTTAAAGAAAACAATGAAAATGTATGAATATATATATATATATATATAAGTTCGAATACAAAACACGATAAACGCCATTTTGAAAATGATGAGACTTTCACTTTAAAAAGTGTTGCATTTTGAAACACGACCAAACTAAAAATCATGGTTTGCATAATATAATGCTGACATACGTTTTGTTTCGGTTTCAATTAAAATAATCTTTATTTAAAATTTAGGTTTAACACGTTCCTTATTGTATTTGTCATTGTCCAAATATAAACCAATTGAATTTATCGCCCTTTATCTTCGAACTCATATATATATATATATGCATACATGTGTCATTATATATATATATGCATACATGTGTCATTATATATATATGCATACATGTGTCATTATATATACATATATGCATACATGTGTCATTATATATATATATGCATAAATGTGTCATATATATATATATATGCATACATGTGATATATATATATATATATATATGCATACATGTGTCATATATATATATGCATACATGTGATATATATATATATATGCATACATGTGTCATATATATATATATGCATACATGTGTCATTATATATATATATGCATACATGTGTCATATATATATATATACACACACACAGAAGGAAGAAACCAAGTTATGTGTTCATCAACGTTTCATCTTTATTTCGAGACTTCCTGTCTGAATAAAATGTAGAAAATAAAATATCAGTACGAATATTTAAAAATATATTTTTGAGGTAACGAAGTGCATTACCCTGTTCCATTTCAGAAACAGGTCATACATTTAATTGCATCGAAAATATAGTTTCCAATATTCGTACTGTTGTTTTGGGTTTTTTTTCTTTCTTTTTCTTATCTTAATTTTATTCATTCAGAGGACGTCTCGAAATAAAGACGAAACGTTTATGAACACAACTGTTTTAGTTGGTTTCTTTCTTCATTTCTCTATTTCGTCGGAATACAGTTTCTATTATTCTCATCACACAGAAGTATGCATATGGGCACACACACACACACAATATATATATATATATATATATATATATATATATATATATATATATATATATATTCAAGTATGTAAAAAATAAACATATTTTGTTCCATGATAAATTTATAAATGTTTAGGTACTGCATTATTCAGTTTTTCGCTATCGTGACTGACCGGTTAATTTTATTCATATTATTTATATAATTTGGAAATAAATTATAGTTTCATTCATGTAGAATAACATTTTCACACACTTTGTTTCACTTGTGATAATGTGAGAGTAAAACCAGATGGAAAATTGAAAAAAAAATATGGCGTCATTATTATTATTATTATTGGTTTCAATTTCTTTTTCTTTTTCTTTTTTTTTTTACTTTTTAACACCAACATCCGGGTAATGGCGTAATCATTCCGCAACAAATTAATTTAAAAAAAAAAATAACCATTAAAAAAAAAAAAAAAACCAAAAACCGAATTCGGATGAATATAAACACAATAAAACAACAAAACGAAAATAGTGAAATAAAAACAAAAACAGGAAAGAATAATAAAATATGAAGACGTTTTTTATTCCCTTTTTAGGAAAAAAAAAATAAACACAAATCAAATTTGTTCACTGAAATAAAAAAAAAATGAAGGGAATTAAATTTTGAAAATAATATTTAAAAAATAAACTTGAAAAAATTGTGAATATTTTTTTTTTTTTTTACGTATGACTAAAATCAAATTATTCTCTTCATAGCCAAGAACAAAAAAAACATACTGCGACCCAAATTGTTATTAAGGGGTTATTTTTTTATTTTTACATTTTTTTTTTTCAACCAATGAATTTTTTTTTCATATTACTTCGGAGCTGATTTTAAATTGTCTTGGCTACATTTTTTTAATACATTGATCAAATAAAAAAAAATCACATTAATAATTTTTACAGAAAGAGACGACAAAGGTGACTAAAATTTACACCCCAACCCACCACACAAAAATTTGTAAAAAATTTTTAAAAAATGAATTAAAATACAAATATCGGTGAGAGAACGTTGTTATATATTTACAGTAGACGAACCCAATCGTCTTCCTTTATACAAAAAAAAGTCCTTTTTTCTGTCTCATTCGCTAAATTGTTGTAAATACATTGAAAAACTTAAGAAATAAAACACACACACAGGTACGTAAAACAAACACAATTTTGCAGCATCTTTATGTTTTTCTCCTTGAATTTTCATGATGAAAACGTGTAATAATTTGCATTGTTTTTCTTCTCTGTTCCTATCGATGTACCCACCCCCTTTTTTTCAGTTCGACATCTGTGAAATTTAGTCTTGCAGAACAAACACTATCGTACATCAACTAAAAACAAGTTCCACAGACGGGCAATTCTTGGAAAACAGCTTTGTTTATGACATTTGCATTTAGATTGAGGCACATATAGAGAGAGGAATTGCTGATAGTGGGTGGAGCTTGCTGATTGCTTTTCCCCCCACTAGTTTAAGAAAAAGAATATTATATAGGCTACTTTATCCTCTTGAATTTATGTTGTAGGCACATTGTAACCCGGATATAAGAGACCTTTTATCCTAGCCCTAGATATACCTTATATCCGGGTTAAACTCATATCAGGGTTCTTATATCCGGGTTACACTTTAAATTAACACAGGCTCTAATTTGGAACCAGAGAAAATCTCTTATATCTGTTTTTCTTAAATGCACTTCTCTTATATCCGGGTTACACTGTAATTAAAGCAGGCCATAGTTCCACAGACGGGCAGTTCTAGGAAAGCATCTTTGCTCATTGCATTTGCGTTTAGATTTAGGCACAATAAAAGTGTGGGGGGCAATTGCTGCTGGTGGCTGGTGCCTTTCGAGTACCATATTTGAAAGTGTGAGACTGGGACCATAGATTGAATCTCAGATGAGCATGTCTTGACAGAATGTAATATATAATTTACTAGCGAGGCTGCCCGGCGTTGCCCGGGTGTTTGGAGAAAAAATGTGTTAGCAGGCAGGCAGGCTCGAACCCGAGAGGCGAAGGCAGAAAAAAAAGTGAAAGAAAAACAGAGATATTACCGCTACGCTAAGACGCGAGAAGAAGTGAAAAATGTTCTAATTTAACTATTAAAAAGAAATGAGTTCAAGCAGGCGCAGAAATGAACGTCTGGCTTGAGGCCAGTCAAGCTTCTCGCCGTATTTGTTTCTCCACGATGTTGGGAAAAATCAGCTCCCCCTTTTTGGGGGAACTCTCAAAGGAATAGCAATTGTCTGATATGAAGGGTTTCCCGAACATTGATCAAAGCTAATTGCTTTCAAGACGTTCCTGACAGGAAAGCCAGGCGGCCTACTTTGATTCAACTAATTTCGCTTTATTTATACGAAAAAGGCAAACAAACATGCGGAAGACTGAATAGAGGGAATATTATAAAAAGGTCGATCAAAGTAATTGTAGAAACGACGTCCGTTTGCAAATCGTAGATATTATAATCAAGGGAGTATATAAAACGTTTTTTAAAAAAAACCCTCTCGGGAGAAAAAAAAGCCTTTCGCGGACATACAAAAACGCGCGCGCCACTTTTGCCTTTTATATATATATATATATATATATATAGATGACAACATTTCTTCGTATTATTTGGATTGATCGGACTACTGTTCTCTTCTTGATTCTCAGTTGTATTTTTGGTCGCCCACACTGAGAATTGAACCTTCAACCTTCAGGACAGTATCACTTTTACAAATGATTTTTCTAATTGTTCTAGCCACTGCGTCACAGGTCCTTGCGCAAAGATATATATATAGGCTAGTGGGGGGGGGTTCATTCCATCGATTTTCTTAAGAAATGAGCGATTTCACCGATTTGGATGACGATAAAAGTATGGAAGAGTGGGACATTTGTTGATTTTTTCTCAATCCTGACAACTTCGGGTCTCTCTGCTAGTGTATATATATATGTCATCCGCATACAGTACTGTTTCGCTGAATCACAGCTCATCAGTGAGGCTAGGCAGACAACTACCTCAAGCCAGAGTCGAAACCCGATCGCCCAAACGACAGACAAGGCTTCTTCCCATTATTCGGCTTCTACTGTGCGGGTAGTGAATTATTAATGTTTTGACATCGTCTAAATGCCTAAGCTCGATTGTTTTACAAAAAGAGCGTCGCTTAATACGATAATGGCAGTTTGTATATCACTTACCAATATGCTCAACCCAAGATGGGGAGCATTATAGTTATCCACATACAGTACTGTTTCGCTGTATCATATATATGTGTGTCTGTGTGTGTGGTAGATTTTTAAAACAAGAACAGGAATGCAACTCTGAATTTTTTTACAACGTTTCGATCGTGGCACCCCGCGACCTTCTTCGGATGTTGAATACACAATTCAACATGCATTCAACACTCGAAGAAGGTCGCGGGATGCAGCGACTGAGACGTTATGTAAATACCACCCAAGATGAGAATAATTTCCCGATTAATCAAAATAATAATACAAATAAGAGCAGGGATTTTTTTATGTGGATATTTACAAAGGAGTCACCACTTATCAAGGCTCGGAGGCCACTCGAGGATAAGGGTTAATGAGTGTAAAGTAGTCAATGGGACAATATCGTAGTAATCGTTAGTAGTGGAAATTTGGTAAATTGGATTACTAGAGGGGATGTCTTATCAAGAACTTGTTTATGTAGGACTTGAATATGGTCATATTGTAGTCAGCTGGAAAGCAGGAAAACGGAACAATTCCACGGGCGTGCAACTCTAAGAAAGAAGGTTTGTTCATGGAATCTACGTTTAGGTTTAGTCACAGATAATTAGTGGGGGAAATTATTGATAGTGGTTTAAGCTAGACAAGTGTTTTTCGTGAAAGTCAGGCCAGAGGGGACCATAGATTGGATATGTGACAATGAGAGGTGGGTTATTTAGAAACAAAAAAATTTTTAATCACAAAAAAATTCGAAAAAAAACTGTACCTTCATTCTCGACCATCTCTTCGTAACTTGCCATTCGCATATGCAAATAGTGTAGGAGGCTTGGCACATGGGCCGAAAAATGACGGAGACAAGCATCTCATCGTTGGTGGGAGCAAGAGCACGAAGAAAAACAATGGATACATTCTGATTATGTTCTTTTTATGTTTTTTTTTCTCAACAATTTGTATGTCTTTTTTCACTGTAATTATTATTTATTTATTCCTTGTTTTGTGTATGTTAATTACTCCTTGCAGGAGTAATCGCGTTGATGTTCTTTTTTATAGAATCTACTAGCACGCTACCTGGCGTCACATGATCGTAAAATACTCTTAAATATGAGATATTGTTTTTTGGCAGATTTCTTCTTATTATTATTATAGAGCTAACATACTGTTGATTGTTATATTGTGCCTTATATATAGTAGTTTTTTTAAGTTAAAAAATAATTATACGACTTGGATGCAATTAACTAGAATCGAAACCAAAACCTTCTCATACCTTACTCATTAACACTTAAGCTAAGTCTATATGCATATACGACTTTTAAAAAATAATATTATTAAAAGATGGAAACGTTTATTTGCGCATGTCTAAGAGTAACCTTATAACTGCCATGTTCCATTTTTATACATTCACGACTATTTAGCATCTATTCTTGCAGGCTGAAAACGAATCGAATTTGTTGCATATGTTTTATTCCGGTTAGACAAAATATTGACAGTAGATCGGTAGGAACCGTTTCACACATATATGACCCTGTCTTTCTGTCTGTATAAGAAATTCTGATATAAAAACCTACGGCCTACTGCATACTCTGACTAGTGGCAGTCATCTGCACCGACGAATGGTTAGCAATAATACCAAAAAAGTGGTTGGTTCTACACAACGCCTTCACCACTATAAACCAATTATCTGTGTGGATTTCCAAGCAACCTAGTAGTTGTGGCGGAACTACATACGTCGAAATCGATGGGAGAGTTTATCATATATATATATATTACTAGCAGGCCTTTGGTCGTACAATACGCTTAAATATGATATTGAAATGTATGCAGATTTTGCATTTAATATTATGAGTTCTCTTTGTGATCGAGTATAATATTGTACCCAATATAATAGTTATTTTAAAAGTAAAAAATAAAAATATGTTGGAGCCATCGGCTCGAGTCTAAACCAAAACATAGTTCTCCGACCTAAGTCGTTACCGTTTGAGCTATCGTATTCTGGATAATAAAAAGTTAAAATTTAACCGGCTTTAACGTATAAAATGTATATTTGTGTATGCGCATGAGAGCACTTATTTGACTTCTATTTTTTCTTTCAATTATCAGCTACATTTAACTGCTAAAGACCAAATCGAATTAGTTCCGTAGATTGACATCCTCTATATATCAAGTTCCAAGTGTAGCCTAAATATTGACGGAGGAGCTTGGTAGAGACTGTTCTTCATACAGGCAGACAGACAATGTCATATATATATAGTGTCACCCGAATATAAGAGACTTCTTATCGGGTCCCTACAACTATATATATCCGGTTAACCCTGTACATTAACACAGACTCTAATTTGGGACCAGAGAAAATATTTTATATCTTTTTTTCTTATATTCGGGTCTCTTATATCTGAGTTACACCCTGTGTGTATATATATATATATATATATATATATATATATATATATATATGGAAAGGTTAGGATATAAAAGGTGATACATTTGTAGGTAAAAAAAATTAAATAACAGAAAAACAAATATTTTTTAATGTAGGTAGAATACCATATTATTTTAATTCGATTAAAATTACTTCATATCTTTATTTATACATTTTATTAAAACTTGTCTCCGAATCATTTGAGTTCTTTGCGTGGTGATATTAGTCGGCCCGCAAGATCGCCTGATCTAAACCCCTGTGATTTTTTTTTCTTGTGGGGATAATTGAAGTCAAAAGTATTCAGACACCGCTCTCGATCTCTTAAAGAAGTAAAACTAGCTATTAGTTCTGAAATTGCTGTTATTCCACCCGAAATGATCTATCGAGTTATTGAAAACTTTTGTGAACATCTATAAGCATCCGTTAGCAATTTGGAAAAAAAAATTGTCATTTCATTTAAGTCTTAAATATTAAATCGGACATTCTACGTACATTTGAAAAAAAATTGAAAAATATTTTCTTTATTTAATTGTTTTTTTTTTACCAACAAGTATGTCAGTTAATTTTGCGGCACCATATATATCGATGCCTCCCTTCAGTCTCGAAAGACTGAGGATACCCCCTATATGGGCAGCTGCGCATGTAATTGTGTGTCAAGTCTTGCGCAATCTCCACCACACCTCTCCTGAATCGGCACTGCCTGAGTCTAATGTCAAGGAGAAATCCAGGACGACTGGAAACAATCCCGAAATACGCGGAGAGCACATACAGCACCTGGAAGTCCCAAATGGTCACCCATCTAGTACTGGCCAGGCTCAACGTTGCTTAACTTCGCTGATCTGGCGGCTACCGGTGTGTCAAACGTGATCATGCCGTACACTCTCTCTCTCTCTCTCTATATATATATATATATATATATATATATATATATATATATATATATATATATATATATATTCGTTATTTATTTTTTATACCAACAAATATATCAGCTCATTTTGCGACACTATATATGAGAGAGAAAAAAAAAGAAAAAGGTATATTGCCAATGAAGCGTAGGAGTCTATTGTAATAGAGACAAGCATCGCAAGAGTATAACCGGAGTGGGGAGTTAGGTCGCAAGGTATTTGTTCACATTACAGTTACATCTCTGCATGTTAATTCGCTCGAAAGAACCGAGAGTGAATTCCAAACGTGAGCATTCCGAGGAAAACAAATTATTAAAATAAACAATCTGCCGTTATCTTTTTTTTTTTTTTTACATAGGCATCACCACATTATCAAGGGCCAGAGGCCACTCAAGGATAAGGGTTAAAGAGTGTACAGTAGAAATTGGACAATATAGTAATCATTAGTAATGAAAATTTGGTAAATTTGATAACTTATATGGAACGGCTCATCAAGAACTTATTTACGTTAGACTTGAACACAATCATATTGTAGTCAGCCGGAAAGCAGGAACACGGAAGACAATTCCACAATTTATCTTAGTGACCTCTGTGATTTTATTAATAGGAAAGTCGTCCTGACGATTAAAGTTTAGGGTGTATAAGTGCGTTAAGTTCACCGGAGCACATTCCGTGGAAGTATTTGAAAACAAGCACAGGGATACAATACTGCAGTGGGAGTTTAATGCGGGGGCGGAAGTTTAGTTTTTAGTGCAGATTTGTTACGTCAGGAAAATGTTTGCATCCTGTCTAAGAGACCCTAAGATGCATAGGTCATTTGTTGGCGCACCAGTCCAAATTTAAAAAAAATAATATTATTAAAGATGGAAACGTTTATTTGTGCATGTCTAAGAGTAACACGATTAGTCACCTTATAACTGCCATGTTCCATTTTTATCAATTCACGACTTTTTAGCATCTATTTTTGCAGGCTGAAAACGAATCGAATTTGTTGTTTAATCCGCTTACACAAAACATTGATAGAAGCTCGGTAGGAACTGTTTCGCATATATATATGACCCATTCTTTCTGCCTATATAAGAAATTCTGATATAAAAACTATATATATAGGTCATTTGTTGGCGCACCAGTCCAAAGGTGTGAACAATATTGAGTTCAATTTTAAAGAAAGTATCGGAATATCTCCAAAAAGTTCATTCAAACTAAAAGAAATAATGTTTCTTAATTTTTGTGATAAGAATTTAATTTGTGATTATTTGGATTTTTCTAACTACTGTCCCTATCTGGGATGTTATTCGAACAACGATTTTCCGACGTAACATCGGTCCTGGATATGACCTAAAACTATATCCGATGGTGAGGCCCCAGCTTGCGGGCCTTGGGGAGAGTGGAGCCACCCTTTAATTGCCATTGCTCCCAGGTCCACTCTGACCCGGAGTGGTAGTACCTATAAGGGTCCCAACTATGGGTTAAATAGAATTCAACTTAAAAAAACAAATATACCCCATTAAAAATCGTTCCTCAAAATAACTAGATTCGGCATTAAATAACCTGAAAAAGGTTGATATGCCGTAAAACAAAAACAACCAACCAACCGACGTAACATCCAAACTTCATGTTTGTCTTGTCAAGCTCGGCAATCCCTCTGCAAACTATATCTTTGTCAAACTCAAAAATCTGCACTAAATTTTGAACCGAACTATTTTGTATTGGGAAGTCACATACACTCGTTCCGTCAGCCAGTTTAAAGTTCCCAAAATTCATACTAAATTTGCACACGAGGAAAATTATCAGTTGCTTCTTGCATTCAAAATAAAATAGGGTATCAATCTCTTAAGTCAAATTAAAAAAAAAAGCATCTTAAACTAGAAAGATGTATTCATTTTTCGAAGATGCGTGTTTTCGTCTTGCTGCTTATTCTGCACATCGCATTTATATAGCCGCACCAACGCTTACAGTTTTCTTGACTATAGCCAATATAAAATACACGTTTGATACTTGTAGGCTAGAATCAAAGTATATGTTTTACCCTTAGTCGAAGATGAGATCTTTCTTGACCGAGGCATTTTTTGTCAAATTTGTCACTTTTAAGGGAGCTGGCTACCCCTTCATAAAAAGTGCTTTTGTGGAGATTTCCCTCATGAGAGCGTAAGTAAATAGGGACTAGGAGATAATGCGATTTAAACTTTCATTATCTCGCAGGCATATACACTTCCATTAACTTAGAGCTGCTTGTAGTTCTGACGTCACACATATTAGTCTAACAGTCTTTACACCACTACTGTAATCTACTACTTGCTTGTTCTGCTAAATATCACCCGAATGGTATTATTCAACTTTTTATTTTATTATTAGCCTCAGAAATAATGAAGGCAAGCGCGGATACGGCTTAATGGCAGGTGAATGCCAGACGATCGATGAGGAACAGAGTAAAAGTACTAACATCGATCAAATATATAAACTACTTATGCGCACTTCTGTGGAGATCGATAAAAATCATCTATTTATTTGGTGGCGATAAAGTAGTAATAAGTAGGGAAGCAGTTGCGCGAAGTGGAGTTATGTCACGGCCCTTCGCAACTGAAACACAGCCAAATCGAGGGCACACCGGATATTAAGTAAACTTGTCAATGCATTATCCTCACATATGTTATGCTGCAACTAATTACACAATTCCAAGTATTCTAGAAACTGTGCCGTGGGTTTTTGATTCCCGAGTTCGACAGAACAACCCCCAAGTTTCATAAGATACGCCTGAAAAAGGTCGGAGGTTATATCGACCGAATCGTTGTAAAAATGACACTTAAGATTAGAACAGTAGTGCGATGAATACAAATAATACGAGAAATAATTTTCTCGATTAAGTGAATATTAATTTTTGTCTAGATAACTTTATAATACAAACTGAGATCAACGGATAATGTATTTTTCAAGCACACTCCAAAGAGGGGCAGATAACTTAAAGTGAGTGAGTGATGCTGTGCCAGTTTATACTGCTTGCCGGCCCAACTGTTTAAAATTACCTGCACCTGCAGAAGACATGGACCAGAATGTACCAGTGCATGAGGACATGGTCAAGATGGCAAATGTGACAATATGAAAAATGATACAGTCATAGATGATGAGGGCGAGAGGAACGATGTGACCAACTTTGAAAATTCATTATGACTTATGTGAATTCGGGTAGGGTAGAGGTAACCGCACAAAAATGGGTAAAAATGCAAAATTGCTTGGTTTGTCATGAACACGGAATTAGTTTTTTTTTTCTTCTTTTTTTAACACAACAGAAAATGACTTGTAAGTAGAAAATGTTCAACTTCGAAATTTGAAACTTTCCTATACTCAAAGCTTGTTCAACTTTGACTATGACGCAGAGTAGACCCAACCTGTTCCTGTTAAAACAAAAAATACCTAAGAAAACAAAATGTTTAATTTTTTTTTTTTTTTTTTGTTAGTCAGATGGTGGATTGGCCCGTCTAATTAGGCTGATTGAAACTACATATCAGTTCGCCGAAATCGGATCTCTTCCATGTGCAGTTCTAGAATAATTGCGGTTTCACAATAGTCGAGTTTTTTTTTTGTATCGCCAGCAAACTTTTCGGTTGTGAGAACGATTGTTGACTGGTCTTAAGACAGAGATAAACATAAGAAAAGAATCTTGTCGACGAGTTCTGGCGAAACATTGATTATGGGCGCAAATAACAATAGGGTAATGCTAGTTGCAGAATTAAGACGAAAACAACCACTCCAAACAGCATAATTTGTCTACTCTATCCAGTTTCGTTGAAATGCACAGTAAATATTTAGTGGAAATTTATTTAATATCCTACTTGTTCATTCCTTAGTTAGTCCGTATGTTCCTTTTGGGATAAGATCAAGTACAATATTTGAAAAAGATACACTGCTTCACGAAGGCCAAATTTGCGATAACTGGCTTTAAAAAAAAACTAATCTGGCAACACATGACAAGAATATGAGAGTGACCTCCCTTTGATCTAGCCTCGTTTTCGACTATTCGTTATAATAATATATGATCATTGTTGTTATGGTGTGCGAAAGGAACTGGTAGTTATTTCGACGTGAGGCAGTTCTTTCTTTATCGAAGACATAAATCAGTGAAACGTTGCGTAAAAAAAAGGAAGACATGAAATAAAAGAAGGGAAAATAAGAGATTATTCTATTCTGTACTGGACTGAAAAAAGTACATTATTGGCTCTTCCAATGCTATTTACTTATTAGTATTCAACTACCAGAATATTACTTCTTGGAGGATTTATTAATACATTAATTTATCATATTTTTGTCGGTTCTATATTAAAAATATAATGAACATTATTTTCATAGATATGTAAATAGGCTCATATTTGTGCATGTCTGATTTTTATTCTGTTTAAAAAAACAAAAACATTTCCGCTACCTAGCAAAATATCAGCTTTATCAACACATTTGTTTGCTAAATATATTTCTCATTCCGTGGATCTTCCACGGGTCGTGCTAGATATTATTTTAAGAGAATATTTTTAGAAACTTATAACTATATTATGTCAATGGAACAAACATCTAGTTTTGCTAATTGCATCACACATACTCTGTCTGTCAACTGTTTTGCGTGGTCTGTCAGCGTAAACATCGCTTTTAAAAAATGAACAAATGAAAACAATACCAGCGTATCATAATACTTGTTCCGAAAAGGGTAATATCGGGTACAAAATTTAAGATCGATAAGAAGATGCACTACAAATAGCAGAATAGCCGAAAGGAAATTGTTCCAGTCAAAGTTCAATCACGAAGTAGTTCCTTTCCTTGGGCACATTTTAAGGCAAATTTCAATATAACTTATTATACGTTAATAAGACAGACATTCAACTATTTTACGCAGTGCAATTAATGCATGGTTATTAGTAGGGCTATGGCTATAGACTATTCTTATAATTATTTTGACTGTCGAGTATATATTCGACACAGTTAATGTATCGAGAACCATATTACTGTCTAAAAACATAAGATATTAACTGCTATATATATTCGAGAGTCAAAATAATGAAAAGAATATTATTTTGTAATAGCCCTAGTTATTAGTTCAGGTGCTACCTTTACAGAGTTCAAAACCGGTTTCGAAACCTAATAGGTGATGCGCTTTTATTCTCATTGCCACATCTATCTCTTTCTCAGAAGAGACCTTGCGGACCCGTCTCTATTTTATCGTTATTTACATGGCAAGTGCTCGTCTTAACTTCAATCTATGCTTCCCTGTCAAACTGTCGTTAAAACAAACATTCTTCTATCCACAAACACTATAAAAAGCTTACCCCATTTTTCTATATTCGCCCAAGTCTAAACACAGGTTCTGTGAACAAAGCTTCTTTCCTATAACTGTTTGTCTTGGAATTCTGTTTCACTGACCTGCTTTCCAGCTAACTAAAACATGGTCGTCTTCAAGTTCAATGTAAACAAGTTTTTGTGTAGTCGTCCTCTTCAATAATCTAATTCTACCCAATTTCTATCACGAACGATCACTAGGCTGTTGTTTCAGTGACGCCTGTAAACTTTTCAAGTAGTTGTTGGGGCTTGATAATTGGTGACTCCCTCCTAAATACAAAACGCAGAAAAATGTGCGATTTTATGTCACGTCTAATGCAATTAATTTGGCAGTGGCTTTTTTTTTTTTTCGAGCTGGGCGTTTTTTTGTTTTTTTTTTTTTCTCTCCGTCGAAGGAGGTCCATCCTTGCAGAGTTTGCTTTACTTCCCTAGCTAAGTGTTAGTTTATTGCTAATCGCTTGAGGCACTTCCTACCGGAGAATACCAACGTCGGTCAGATTACAATATTTTAGTGCGCCATTTTTTTTTTTTCAAAAGATCACCTGACCTTATGTCTGACCTCCGGCAGAGTAGGTAAATAAACTTACAACGTTCCATAAGACGATGGTGCAGTAGAACCTCGGGATACGGCATTAAAAATTAGTAAGAAAATATAGTACAGTATATAAGGCACATGTATATAATAAAATAACATTATAAATAACACCGCAAAGCAGGACAAATACAGTAACGCCCGATAACATCGTATTCCACGCCGAAAAGTGAAAAATAATCGTATCCTAAGGCCACCGTATCACGGGGTTCTACTATACAGGATTATTTTTAGTTTTCTTTTTACGTTTCTAAATTTTTTAGATGAGGCTCGGTTATTCGTATTATTTGGCTTCATCAGACTACTGTTCTCGTCTTGAATGTCACAACGTTTCGTTTGATGTCATCTCTGGCTTTCTTCAGATGTATCTTGTCGAACTAGGAAATATTTCTGTCGAATTTGACAATTTGGACGGAATTTCGAACGGAACCCTTTATTTACTTCACAGGGGTAGCATCATCTTGTTCCGTCAGCCATGACTGGATAGATGTCCTAAGTAATTCGCAAGGACCCGTTGCGCAGTGGTTAGAGTACTTGGAAAAATAAATTGTAACAGTTATATTCTCCTGAAGTTTGAAGTTTCAATTCTCAGTGTGGGTGACCAAAAATACAATGCTTAGGACCTCTATCCAGTTCTGGCAGACGGAAAAAGAACATGCTACCACTGTCCGAATTACTGTCCAAATTTCCGATTTTGAAAAAAAAAACACATTCCCAAATTGGGCAAGATACACCTGAAGAAGGTTGAAGGTTACATCGACCGAAAGGTTGGGAAAATGACACTAACGATGAGAACAGTAGTCCTAAGAATTCAAATAATACGATTTTTTTTGTTTTATTGTAAACATTTTCATTGCTTTACATATATTTTCACAATGGTCATGAAAAAGTATTGTATTTTGTTTTATTTAATAATGCGGTCTTACCTCATTGCCAAAAGTTTACACCAGGCAGAAAATAAAATAAAGTAAATACTGGTGCTAATAAGCAGGATCGATCCCGTGGACATGGGAAAGAACGCCCAGATGCAACGGAATTCTACAGGAATCATCATTTTATGTACATATTGTGTTCTGTTATTTTACATTTCTTAATTTAAATGATTTTTGTTTACTTTTTTTAGGAAAAAGTTCACGGGATATGCTAAAATAATGATTATGCGTGAATATATTTGACAAATATTTGACAAAATAAAACCTACTTTGCCACAAGGCTTAAATATTTACAGGGTGGAACGATAAAGTTGTCGCCCGAGAGAAAATTTATTTTAAAGCTTTTATTGAAAAAAAAATCAATTCAGGTTACTAGATTATGTAGTAAAGCTGATATCTATTCAATGTAGCCGCCTTCAGCCTCAATATAGGTCCAGGACTAGTACCATGCCTTTTCTTCAAGCATCGGTGGAAGCTCTGTGAATACTCGGCTGATGGCGGAGATCAGGTTGACTTTGGTGTTGTTGGAGGTCATGTTGGTGATGTTTTGGACGCATGACCAAACGAAGTTGTCCGGCGGGTTCAGGTCATTGGAGGAGGGGGGGCAGTGAGAGACGTGTACAAAGTCGTAGCACTTCTTCTGAAGTCAAGCCTGGGACTCTTTAGACTTGTGGGCTGGCGCAGAGTCCTGCTGTCACAGCGGCCACCTGAGGATCATCACACTTTTCAGCACATCCAGGTACACTTTGGTGTTGACTTTCAAGCCGACTACGACGATGTGAGGTTGCATAATGTGGCCCCTATTAAACCACACTAAAAATAATAACCGTTGCCGGAAACTTCGTTTTTATCACTCTAGGCACGTCCCGGTTATTAGTGACAATCCACCGACGCATTTAAAAGGTGCTTGCAATGGTCCTGTTGTTATAACATGGCTCGGTACAAAGCATGAGTTTTACAGCGGCGCATCTCCGATCTCGTTCGTTAACATTGTGTCACTTTCAGACATGATAGAAAGCTCCTATCGCTCTTTGGTTTTTGTACACAACTAGTACATGGTCTGCAACAAAACGGAAGTTGAATCATGTCTTTTTTAGGGCGACAATTGTATCGTTCCATCCTGTAAAATGTCGCTTTGAGTTTAAATTGAAAAAGCCTTAACGGAATTCTTCAACGTGATTGGAAGACTCAAATCGACGATCCACTCATTAAATGTGATCTTGACCGGGATGGACTGGGATATAAGTAGATGTACGAGAGTTTCATCACCGGTCCAGTGTTATTTTTTTATTTGTTTTTTTTTTTTTTAATTCACAAGAGAAATATGACAGTTCAAACTAACATTACAGTAAAATTGTATGCCATCTTTACTTATCACGCGAAAGTACTTTTTTGCACCAAAACTTAAGGAAAATTATCGACTTGAATTTTAATAAAAATAAAAAGTACATTTATTTTATATACCCGATTCTAAGTGGAACCGAACCCATGTCTTGTTTTACAACTAACCTATCTCCACTTTCTCTTTCTTTTTATATTTTTTAATCGCTAATTCATCTTTAAAAAGGCACAGTGCCCTTTGTATGTAGAAGACTACTACTCCGGACATAATTTGACAGGATACTATGTGGGGAGTTGAGCAGCAAGCTGTATGTTCACATTACACTTGAACTTCTGCATGTCAGTACAGTTAGGGAAGCTGAAACTTGGGAGGGAATTCCAAAGTCTAACATTTCAAGGGATTAAACTATTAAAATAAAAAGCTTTGCGGCATCTAACGATCTCTGGAGAGGTGGGATTTTGCTGCATGTCGGGTTTGTCGGGAGTATTTATACCGAGGGACGTTAATACATTCCATTAAAAATATCTAACTCTGCTACATTAAAGACGTAAAATGAATACGGTTTAACCTAGAATTAGAAATATGCAAAAAAAAAAAAAAACTGAGTTGTATTTTTTTTTATTAGAATTCTACTCGATAATTTTCCGGAATTTTCGGTGTAGTCGTCTATTTTATGTGCTACGTAAGAATATCAAATATGTCCACTGTTATGTTATTTTTAACTACTTTATTTCAGGTGTGCATAATTATGTATCATTATTTTAACACGGCGCGTGAACGTTTTTCCTCAACATTTTAATTTGATTTTTTAATTTGATTTTCTAATTTGTTTAAAAACATCTACAATTATTTTGATTCTGAATATTCAAAATACAAAGACATGTGGTAATAAGACCCTATGCAATGTAACAATACTAATTTTTCAAAGCGAAACAAGAAACATTTTTTAATTGGTGAACAAAGCAAGGATTTGGTTCTTGTCAAGAATTCCTTCTATATTAACAAAGCGAAATAAAGAAAAATATGTATTATACACGTAACTGAAGAAACAAATGTAGCATATGTCAAAAATCACGTAAATTGACCAAGTAGTTTCATTTTTATAACGAAAATTATTTTAAGCGATTAATGGGAATTCGTAGATATAATAACATAAAGCTCGCAAGTTTGAATCATGTTAAGTTATCTCCCTTTGTTACTTTTTTTAGGTTATTTTGAAATGGTGGACAAAACAGCTTCTTTTTGATTACTCATAAAATGTGCTTTTCTGATTTAAAAATAAATATACTTGATCAACTTACCTGATTATTTTTTTATATATTTTCGTTTGACAAAGTACATCATGTAAATTTTTATTTGTTTGTTTCTAAATGGGGAATTCTCGGCAAGAACAGGAATTTTTAATTCGGAATCAATCGAAGCAAAGGTTCCGGAGAAAGCAGGGTCGTATCCTCGGTGTAAACATTTTGCTTTAACAGTGGATCTTTACTAAGAAAAAACAAACAAACCGACAAGTATCTAGGCTCCCTCATAGGTGAAGAGACCGTGCAGGTCTGTGTGCTAGAATGTTAGCGACAACACTCACAGACACGCGCTGTCTACTCACTGATGAGGCTGGCTATATCAGCGAATTCGATTGTGCAGCGACCCATCACGTGTGGCCTCGATGGGATATGGTAAGCAAGAAGTACGCGGACAATTTGAGACAGTAATCTATTCTCCATGACTCACTCTCTCTTTCTTCCCCCTCTCTCATCTAACCCATCTTCCCTCTCGTTTCCTATACCTCTCTTTCTCTGCCCTTTCCTCTCTTTCCTTATCCCTCTCTCTTTCTATCTCTCTCTTCCTCCTGTCCCTACTCCTTCCTCCCTTTCTATTCCTGCCCTCTCTCTTTCCCTACCCCTATCTCTCAGCCTGAATAAACTTAATAAACAAATTCATTTTGCTGTTTTCTGTGCCTTTTTTTTTCGTCCTAACCAAGCTATATTACTACTGAAGCGTAAGAAGCTACTGTGATAGAGATCAGATTGATAGTAGTGAAGTGGCTGGGGGAGTTTGGCAGTAAAACATTCGCTAACCTAACTTTTAAATTTATGTGGTTTATGATCTAATTGTGCAGGATATAACAAGTGAAATGTACACGACAGATTCATTCTTTCTTCGTTTGTATAAATTTGAAAAAAAAAACTGCAATTCCTTTCGTTGTTCTTTGCAAGTTTCCCCACATATTGTCATGTTGCACTGGAGTTAATAGTTAACGGGGTTCCCTTCTTTTAGCATTGTGAAATCGACGTATCGTTAACGTTTCGAATCGATATCCTCAAGTGTTTCGATTTTGCTGTGCAAGATTACAATATTTACTTTAAACTATACTAGCCTAGTTGCCCGGCGTTGCCCGGGTGTTTGTACGTGCGTGTTGAGTAAAAAAACAAAAAAATGTTGCAGTAGGCAGGCAGACTCGAACTCATGACACGAAGGCGGAAAAGAAAGTGGAGGTGTGTCTAAGGGTGTTAGTTGAGCAAAAGAAAAAAAAAGCTCGGACCCATACTGCGAAGGAGAAAAACAAAGTGAAAAAAAGTGAAAAAAAAAGTGAAAAAAAAACATGACGCGTTAGCTGTTTCGTCCATGCCAAACGGGAAGTGACGTAGGTTTAAATCAAGGCTAGACAACCGAAAAGAGGCGATGACTTTCGGAAATATCGACGAAAAAAGCGACCCCTCCGTGTAGAAAAGTGCCCAGTTGAGTGTGAAAGAATGTTCTTGGGTAATTTTTCGATATTTGTCGTCCGAAGTGTCGATCTTCAAAATGATACCGATTTTGTGAAAATCCGTTCCCTTTATCGAAAGTGTTTGCGATACATACATTTAAAAAGACAGGTGAAAATTATATTAAAGATTTCACGGTGATTTTTTTAAATTTAATATTAGTTTATTGCATAATACTCTTACATTACCAAAATAAAAAAAAAACTATCCAACCCAAAATAGAAAAACATAAAAGTAGTTACCACCCGGACTTAGAATGAAGATAGGGTTAAATAGCGTTTTCTGTTTTGTTGTTGAGAGTCGTTAATTTTAATTTGCAAAATGAAATTTCTTCAGTCACTCCTTATTCCCAGGCAACGTCGAAAACAGGTAGACTAGTAAATAAGAAATGTTCAATAAAAGAAATGCTATAATCGAGAATCGATTCCGAAAACCTTTAGATATTTTGTTTAAGTATTAAATAGTGCCGTTGGTTTCATATAAAATCGTTATAACGTCGCTACAGCTGTTCGTTTGGTCTTGTGCATGCCTATGAATTAGATCAGTTCCCATATGATTCATAACTTCCCCGAACGTGAATCTCGTTACAAATCTCGCCAACTCTGGTTCTCACGATAATAGCATGAGTCAAGGTGTTCTCTATACTCGTTCGAACCGAGTCTTGTGCGACCTCAATGACCTTTAAAAAAAAAAAAAAACTGTAGCTGTGTTCATGACAGATTTTTAACTTGAATAACTTTTAAACTAAAACAATGTCGCCCCGCTATTCAAATCTATCTCTAATGTACTAGCCAAAAACGTCCAGTCTGTCTACGTAGGGCTGCATTATATAACAGAAGTTTCTACTAAATTATTTATTTGAACTTTCTTATAAGTAGAAGATAAAATATTATCTTAACAAAACAATTATACCTTTGTGGTGACGTCATATATTAGGAATTTAGGCCATGTTACAAAACATGAATTCAAACAGGAGCGATAATAAACATGATTGAATGGATCGGTAAACATTATCAATAGGGGTGCAAGTTATGTTAATAAACCCGTGAAAACAAACATGTTTTAACTATACCGAAATAGTAAGTTAGATTGGTCAATTTGTATTTACAATGGCTGCCAGAATAGAGATTTGTTTTCGCATACATTCAATTTGGAGTCATGTGCCAATTAAGTTTGTTAAAATATTAAAAAAAAAAACATTTTTTATTACATTTTCAACCAAAACAAAGCACATTACCTCTTTTATGTAGGGGGCTACTATCAGAGACATAAGCTACAAAGGTACTATTTAGGAGCTGGGCAGCAAGATGTTGGTTCACGTTACACTTGAACTTCTGCATGTCAGTACTGTTGGGGAAGCAGGAACCCGGAAGGGAATTCCAAAGTCTAGCGGTTCTGGGGAAGAATCTACTGGGGTAGAAGGCTCTCTTACATCTAGGGATCTCAACTGTGAAGGGGTGGGATTTTGCTGCTTGTCGGGTTTGTCGGGGGTATTTACGTCGAGGGTGCTTGCAGTTCGTCGGAGCATTCACCGTTAAAGTACTTGTAGAACAGGCTGAGGGATACTACATTTCGTCGATAGGACAGAGGCTGAAGCTTAGATGAAAGTTCAGGACCTATCAGGTTGGCGACTCTCTTTTAAACCTTGTCTAGGAGTGAGAGACTAGTAGCAGATGCACCAGCCAATATATGACGACAATACTCCATACACAGGCGAATGGTGGCCTTATAGAAGTATACGATACTTTCGGCCGTTAGTAGCTTTCTAGCACAGTAGAGAGAATCTACCTTTTTCGCAGCGGTTCTGGCAATGCTCTCAATGTAATTTTCCAACTCATGTTCCCTGTGAAAGTTAGGTCGAGGAGTTTAAAAGATGTACTTTCAGATAAAGAGTATTCGGCCATTGCTATTGGTGGTAGAGAAGGTTTCTTGTAGTTATTGAAGGAAACAAGTTTAGTCTTGGCAGCATTGAATGGGACCATCCATTTTTGTCCCCATACCACTACAGATTTCCAATTTACGTCCATTAAAGTTAGTATAATAGCATGTCCTCAAATTGCGTAGAATTTGAAGCCATAGATCAAATTAAGTTTACTTTTTAAATAATAAAAAAAAAAGGGAAAACAAATTTTAAACAGTGTATTATCATTTCTACGTCATAGATTCTATGGTCTCTATATGAAGATGGTAATACTGTTAAAGTGAAGACAAACGGTAGAGGCAGTCGCCAAGGAAATTGAAGTTAGATACGATTTTATTTTAGGCAGAATTGAAAAGTTATTTTCGTTCGTTTCATATTTTCAACACAAGTATGCTCTATCCTCTTCCTTTTTCTGGTCAGATAGCAACCGTATGTTTCCGCTACAATCAGATGTGGCGTTACCTTAATTCTCTCAAGAACTCACGGGTAAGCCAACTCTTTCAAAAGTTTAGGGGGGGGGGGAACTCGCGCGCTTATGGAGCGCACCTTTCACATTGCCACGCGTCTTTTCCTTTTCTTCTTCCTTCCGATATTAATAACTATATACGCATTTCGTTCCGTGACATCTAGATCATGCTACGCCTTAAAATGCTTACACGGTATTAACTCGCCACGTGAGTCGTCAGCATCTGTACATGTCCTGGCTTTGTAATTTAATGGCAGAATCAGGCTACGTTACATCTACACCTATAGTAACGCCGCATTAAATCCATTGCATATGGTTTGAGCTAATCGAATTCAATTGATGTGAAGAAGAGACCGACATTGTTTGAGGTCCACGTAGCACCGACATTGTTTGAGGTCCACGTAGCACCGACATTGTTTGAGGTCCACGTAGCACCGACATTGTTTGAGGTCCACGTAGCACCGACATTGTTTGAGGTCCACGTAGCACCGACATTGTTTGAGGTCCATGTAGCACCGACATTGGAAACCAATCTACTCCGACATAGCTTATGACAAGACGTTTAAACATTCTAGAAAGAGATTTCTGCATAGTTATATTTCGTCCTTGAATATCGCTACGTCATTAACATCGAAGCCAGCACAGGACATTGGTTTTATAATGCAAGAAGATGATTTTTTATGAGTTTGAAAATCTCAAAAAAATCTTTGCGAAAAAAAAAATGATCAGGCGTTCGCCTCATTGATGCACGAATGTTTGTGATATGCAAAAGTATATGAGAAGTAGACTTTATTTTATTAGTTTATAAGGAGAATCATTTATAACGAGCAGGATCTGTGCTAATTCTGCGGACTAAGAAACATACTTAACCAACAAATGTTTTGATAAAACCGATTTTAAAGTTAGTTCTTGGGCAGAAAAAAAAACATTAACACGCAACAAATGAGTTTATTAAGATTTCTACGTAAATAGTGTCCATTGTGTTTTAAATAAAGAACTGGACAAAATGAGTACGAATAAATAATCAGAAAATGGTATGATATGATCAACAATTGTTATATATATCTATATATATATATATAATTATTTTTTTACTATAATAATTAAATACATACAGACACTAGTGTTTCATCCTTTCGGGATTCTTCAGTGCAGGGTGTCACGATTACTACCAGTCGAACGATTCGAACCCCGCGACACGAGACATCTCTGGCTCGATTAGCGGAGGCCGTATCCATTCGGCTACTATTAACCGTGTGAAAATAGCGTTGAATTTTAAACATTTTAATTTAAATGTTCATTATGTCAGACAGACAGTGATCAAATCGTTATACGATGATCTACGCATAAGAGCTAAATTGACCGACTTTTTAATTCAACGGAAAGTGCTCAACGATAAGAAACGAATTTCTTAAAGGGGCTGTCATAATTTCGCTTATATATATATATATATATATATATATATATATATATATAAGCGAAAATGTATGTATGTATGTATGTATGTATGCTCGCTTTTTCTGTATGTCAACAAAAGTCTTTTTTCAGAGAAGCGGTCGCTCGCTTCACAACTTTTTATATCATATAAATCGTAATATCTCACAGTTAACAACGAAGCTCGCCTGTCTATTTGATTTGTTCGATTTCGGGAAGATAAATATTCAATATTTGTCGCTCATTTCTTATTTCCTATAACATCTTGGGGGAAGGGAAAAAAGCGTTCAGCAGTAAATGAATACTATCCCGCAGTTAAACTTGACCTCATTAACTCATTAAAACGGGTACCTGCTAAATCCAAGTAATTGAATAAATTCAAACGTGTTTCTGTTAGCATCTCGCGGTGGGGCAATGGTTAACGTCGCACTTTTTTTTCACACTTTAATTTACAACTTTGCCTCAACGGTTCGAGTTCGATCCTCATACTTACTTTTTTTTAACTCCCCCCACAGACACCTCCAAACACCCGGGAAACGCCGGGTACCCCTCGCTAGTATATATATATATAAAAGCGAAAATGTTTGTGTGTGTGTGTGTGTGTACGTTTTCATGTACCTCCAAGAAAGGCT
Organism: Euprymna scolopes; assembly: GCF_053919585.1. Taxonomy (NCBI): domain Eukaryota; kingdom Metazoa; phylum Mollusca; class Cephalopoda; order Sepiida; family Sepiolidae; genus Euprymna; species Euprymna scolopes. Next base: position 103,433,684 of record NC_136501.1, on the reverse strand, counting down.
TTTTTCCTCCGCCTTTTCGTGGGGGTTGCTCATTCTTAAAATTTTTTATATCACGTCTAAATGATAATATCTACGAGTTAACAACGGGGGTCGCGTGTGTATTTAATTTGCCCGACTTGGAAAAGCTAAATATTCCACATTTTCAAATCGTCGCGTGTGGATTAAGCATTCGTATAATAAAAGCAAAAATCAAGCCTTAGAAATCGTTCCCGGTGTGATCGACAGTAACATCCAAAAGCAATCAGCTTTGATCAATGCAGAGTTTCTCCTTATATCAAACAATTACCATTAAATTTGGACAATCCACTTTTTATGGGGAGCTGGTCCCTCCCAACATTTTGGGGAAACAAAGACAACGGCCCCGCAGTAAATAAAATACTGTCCTGCAGTCAAAGTTGACCTCATTAAGTCATTGCGTACGGGCACCTGCCAATTTTTAATACTTAAATAAATTCAAACATATTCCCTTAATAATTCTTCCTGGCCTAACGGTTAACGTCGGACGCTTTTTTTTTTTTTTTGAATTTTTACACTTTATTTTCCAACTTCACCTCAACGCTTCGGGTCTGATTCCTACTTACCTACCAAATCTTTTTTAAACTCCCCCAACCCCCGACACAATATTCCTTTGTTTTAATTTACCCAAAACCACACACACCTCCAAACACTCGGGCAACGCCGGGTACCCCCCGCTAGTCTATCTATATATAAGCGAAAATGTGTGTATGCATGTACGTACGTTTGTGTGTCTGCTAAAAACTTTCAACGGACACAACAAAAATTCACAAATTCGGTATCATATCGAAGCTCCATCCTTCGCTCGAAAAATATCGAAAAATTGGGCAAAAACGTGCATTTTTTCACTCCGAAATCGACAATTTTCGACAGGGGGGTCAACAAAAACAGTCTTCTCGTGACGACGGCCGGTTTTACGTATGCGCCAGATGACGTCATGACCTGACTTACTTTTTTCATGTACGTCGCGTTAGGTCAGTTGATTAGCGCGTTGGTTCATTATCTAGACGCTGTGGGTTCGAATCGTGGTGTGAGATGTCTTCTTTTTTTTCGATTTTTTAAATTTAAATATTGAACTAGTGTTATTTAAACCATTTTTCACGTGTTTGTTTTCTGTTTTCATCGTTCGTTTGCCTTAGGTTTGTTTTTTTGTGTTTTTCCGCGCTTAAGTTTTAACGTTGTTTTCTTTTTTTACTTCGCTTATAACAAACAAACCTGGTCATTGACGTCGTCGTCGTAACTCTCGACCACTTCTTGGCGCGCACCTGTCAATTTGGTTCTTACTTAAATAAATTCAAACATCTTTCACTAACTCATTCTGGCTGGCCGATTTTATTTTCAAACTTCGCCTCAGGGCTTCGGGGTTGTATCCTACCCCCCTCGGGTTCTTTTTTATGCCTGTATCTTTAATTTGGTGACACTTTTACGCGCGATTTTCGCCATATGTATTGGCCCACGATGTCTTTGGCTTTTTAGTATAAAAAAAGCAAAATTGACAAACCTCGGCCCGTGCAGAAAAACAATGAGCGCTTTGATCAACGTCGGTGAAAATCGTCATATTAGACAATTATTATTCATTGCTCCCGCCCCTCAACAAGTTGGGGGAAGAAAAAATAAAACAAAAAAAACTATTGCAGAAATCGTTAACTCCGGGATTTCATTCCGTTTGACTTCAATAAAATCAAGCACCTGTTTGAATTTATTTACTATTTAATCGCTAAATTACAGTGTTACATTGCTTCTGTCGCCGTAGCGCAGTTGTATGTGGTCAGCCTAAGTGCCTCAAGGCTCCGAGTTCGAGCTTACCTGCCACCAACCCCTCTTTTTTCCTCTTTTACACCTACAAAGATTTGTCTTTCCATTTTTTAAATTTTAATCTTGAAATAGCTGTTTTGTTTTATTTTTCTTTAAGTTTAACATAATTTTTGTTACATATTTTAACAGGTTTAAGTTTCCATTTTATTATGCTTTGCACCCCCCCCGCCCAACATACCTCCAAACACTCAGGCTACGCCGGGCACCCCTGTTAGTGACATATTAAGAAGAAGCTACATCAAAGGGAAGTCAATCATAATTTATCAACGTTTGGCAAATTGGCCTTTTAAAACAAATTTGGTGCATTGAGTATTTTATGAAGCGGTATACCATTCAAAATTGTGTGTGACCTCTTTTTAAAGCGTGATATACGCACTAACTAAGCAAATCGGAAACCCGAATATTATATAGACTTTAATCTTTATGGACTATGCTTTATAATCTCAGTTAAGGTGTATAAATTATAATAGCAGTTTATAAAGGAATATAAATAATAATTACAGCTAATAAAAAATGTCTACTATTACATAAAAGTCACTGTGAGTGAGAGTTCCTTCCTAATATGTTCCGAAAGGGTTGAGGCTATCATTTGCAAAGTTCACACAAAGGTAATATGTCTGGCAGTATTCTTAGATATGTTTTGTACAGAAATTCATCCGATAAAAATCGAAAAAATTGTTGTTGCTTTCTTATAGATAAAAAAGAATTTTTATTGGGGAATTTTTATACGTGACAACGGCAAGGGAGATAATAGAATCTTAGCAAATGAGTTCTTCTTAAATCAACAGAATTATTGACATCTGAGCATATAGCTTAGTGGTAGAGCATTCGACTACAGATTGAATGATTCCCTGTTCAAGCCTGGACGTACCTCATCATCTTATTTTTATTTTTTCTTATTAATAAATTCAATTTACGATAAATAAAAAAAAGATATTTAAAATCGCCGCAAATTATTTCTTTGCTTGTATATTTTAAAACTAAACATTAATCAGCAGTGGCTTTCAAGGGGATTCATTATTAAGCCTAAATATCAGCTGACTAAACAAAACAGGCGGAATTTGATGAACGACATTTTTTTTATTATTTTAATTGATTTTGCTAATTAATCAACCGGGCAAATTATTTCTCGTAATATATAATATTCAATAGAGGATTGATTCTATCGTAATACATATGCAATCTGCATAAATTGAAATATCATGCTTAAGCATAATTTACGACCGGGCAATGCCGGGCGGTACGCTAGTATAATTTATAATTATAGGTTGCAAAGAATATAATATATTATGACAAGTTTTAAAGAGTATAAATTATGAGCGTTTGTAAAAGGTGCAAATTAAAATGACAAGTAATAAGGAGTACAAATTATAATGACAGATTTTAAAGAATATAAATTATAATGACATATTATAAAGAGCATATATAATAGTTACATTTAATAAGGAGTATAATTTAAGATTCCAGTTCCAAAGTACAATTTATAGTAACATATTATAAGGAATTTACAGCTGGACCGACTTTTTGAAATTTCATGCAAATATAATCTATGTGCATGAGAATGTTCTAAGATATGTTTGCTTAGGAATGTCTCCGAAAAGTATCGAAAATCGATAAACCCGATTGAGCTAGTTGAATTCCAACAATGTGAAGAAAAGACAGCGTTTGAGATCCATTGATCACCGACATTAGGGGATCAAGCTACTCCTACCTAGTTTATGACAAAATACCTTTATACAGTTTAACATAACAAATGCATTTTACAAGTTTTATCGATTTACAAGCAGAAAAGCCTGGCGTATAAAAGCAACAGTGTGTTCTTTGATAAGACAAAGACGCGTGCGAAATGAATATTTCTGTTTAGAGCACAACTGAACCATAATACGTTACTTTCTTATTTTAAACTTTAACTGAAGTCATTATATAAAAAATAAGTTTATAAAATTCACAGCAGATTTTCTGCAGTGCTATGTACACTACAAAGTACTGTGAATATCTTGTATAGAGGGTATAGGCAATCAGTGACTTATACGTGTAATGGCGGGGTTGCATATAAGTCAGATAATGGTTATCACACATTGGACATAAGAGATGCGGTATGCCAGGACACGTCAGGGGAGATTATTAGTGAAGGTATTAAATTTTCGACGCCCATTAAAACGTTAAAACTAGTAAAATGACATTAATTCATCCTAATGTTTACTCTATACCGAAGACAAGGGGATCGAGGTTTAAATTGTATATAATCTTTTTTTATTCTACACTGAATAAAACAGACAAAACTTCATTTGAATGTCACAAAATATCCAAAACATAAAAACAAGTAATTAATATTGCCTCACAGATATACAAAAACAGTTCTTATAAAACATTTTTTTAAATCGGGGGGGGGGGGGTGTACAAATATATATTATATTTATTTTTTAGTTTTTGTTCAATAATTATTCAAATGAAATACAACAGTTAATGTCTAATTGTTGCTTGAAATATTATGAAAGACATTCATAGATACGCATTGATTACCTAGATATATATTGGTTATCCAGGAAAAATAGAGATATATATTGGTTATCCAGTAAAATTATATATATATATATATATATATATATATATATATATATATATATATATATATTGGTTATCCAGAAAAAAAAAAAATATATATATATTGGTTATCCAGAAAAATAGATATATATATATATATATATATATTGGTTATCCAGAAAAAATAGAGATATTTAGGGAATTTCCCTAATAAAATAAAATAACACAATTCTATGAACAAATGACAAACAACTTCTTCAACTTAACAAGGGAAAGGTTTATTCGCGAAACGTACTTTAAAAAGAAAGGAAGGAAGAATGTAGAGTCGGGTCTCCACTGCCTTACGAGGTAGTTACAGCCAGTGGCTGTCGTCAATACCTTTAGTAGGGGCAGCGAAGCGAACAGGCGTCTAGCACCGTCGAAAGCTGGTAGCGTAAGAGCGAGAGTTTTCTTCTGGGACCGGAAGCTGTCTGGTCCCTAGGGGTTAATTCGTATTCATGTGCAAGTCCTCAGATTGGACAGTTTAAGGCCGCATCACTCACTCAGAGGAAGCGAATGCGCGAGAAGAAAAGGGGTCTATTTGTGTCTGCTACAGATATATATTGGTTATCCAGAAAAAATATAGGTATATATTGGTGATCCAGAAAAAATATAATTATGTATGTGTTATCCAGAAAAAAATAATTTTCAGCAAACAGCAGTTAAAACAATTTACTTCCAGTGTGATGTGGAACCCATTAACATACAGAATTTCATTTAATATTGCTGTTCAATATCGTACTTTGTATCCTGATAACAGGAATATTGTAATTATTTTTATTGAAGCTTTATTCAAGGAAGTTTTCTTTTTAATTCCTAAATTTAGGCTTGTTTTATTCTAGTTAAATTAACTTTATCGAAACTTATTTTTCATACAAAATTGTATGGACTAAAATCATATTTTTATTTAATATCAGCAGATTTTACAACATGGCGTGCACAAACAAATTTAATGAATTCTTTAAACATAATTGTTTCGGTACTTGGTTTAGAAATTATATTTTTGTTCTGATAAAAGAAATGAGTTACGCTACGATTTTTTATTAGTGGGATGCAAAAAGTTCACTGCGTCACCGTCCTTCCGTAGAAAAAAATTATTCACGTTCGATGTGTAAATATATTTGTAATTATTCACTATTCAAAAACGGCATCGATTTAATTTTATTAATCTTATTTTCTATATATTAATACGATAGCGCGTGTGTTCTTTTGTGTGTCACGCTTACATCCGGGTCGTTTAAATTGTTATGTTCTATTTCTATTCATAAATAATTTTACCAACAATTCTTCATAAATTTTGGTTTTGCTTTTTATTATGGCTGAAGGAACTCAAGTTATATACGTATACATATATATTATTTTTTAAATAATTTTTTATTTCGGTTTCGATTCAAGCTAATGCACCCAAGTCATATATTTTATTTTTGAAATCGCAACTTTATAACATATAAAATGGATAGTACATCAATTCTATAATGATATTTACGAAATCTGCAAGTATTAAAATATCATATTTTAGCGTACTTTACGACCTGGCATTATCGGGCGTTCGTGCTAGCTTAGATAAATACTTTTGCAGTTTTAGCAAAAAAGCTACAGTAATATCAGAGCGTCTCCATTTACACTTAACATCTATAGAATACCGACATCAATATATTACATATGAATGAGTCCTCTGTGGAATTTCCACAGGTCCTGCTAGTTATTATTAACAGTAGGATTGTCTGTTTATTCATAAACGAATTAAGAGGCGATTTTCTGTTTTCACGAACCTTGAAAAATACAATCATTAAAAAATAAATAATTTCGAAAATAGTTTTAAATTACAAATAAAATTGTCAGATAAATATATATATTTTTTTAAATTTCGTAAAACTTAAATAATTTTAATATATTTTTCGAACTTCTTTTCCGAAAAATCGATAAATATCGTATAAATCGGCAATCTTATGTATATACAGGGTGCTCCAATTAAATGTATACACTTTTAAAATGACCATAAAACCAACATTTATTATGAGAAAGAAAATTTTCATGCATCAAAATACTGTGATTAACTATAGAAATCAGCTAATTATCGAAAGTGTTTAATTATTAGCCATTGTGATCTATAAACAGCTGACAATGCTCACTGATTAAATCGAAAACGTTCCTAATCAGTTCAGTTGGTATGTTGAAAACTTCTGTCGAGATTTGCTTTCAACTCGTTCACTGTAGCTTGTTTTATGGTGTAAATCCTGTGTTTAACATGCCCTAAACCCCCCACCCCCCAAAAAAGAGAAAAATCGGGGGGGGGGTGAGCGTGAACAGTACTCGTTATATATTTTATTTCATAATCCCAGTATATTTTAATATGTAAAAAACTAAGATGTAGATCACCGCCCCCTTCGAAATGCTGATAAGATCGCGTTAGGAAGACGGGTGGGAGAATGTGATTTTTTTTTTTTTTTTTTAATTTTATTTCAGTTTATATATAGTCCAGCTTCCATTTACTTTATTTTTTTTAAATAAGTCTGTAAAACAATTAACCAAATCGATCAATTATATCATATTTGACAGAATTTTAGAATTCGCGTACATTTCATTGTTCATGTCAAAATATGTGGAAATAAACTGCAGTTCCAATTTTCACGTTTTTAAGCTTGGGGGGGTCGGAAAATTCACCGGTTTTGCGATGAGTATCAAAAATATTCTTTTAGAATCTTTCTTCTTGAGAATACTCCAAAAATTACAATGAATCAATTTTACTTTACAAGGTTTTTAAAGTTATCTGCCATGGAGGTCAAAAAGTCAGCCTTTATTATGGTCATACCTTTAATTAGTGTATTACGGAAAAGATATTTGTAAATGTTGTACACACCAATATTAATTTGAAACGGATTTAACTGTAACTAAAGAAAAATGTCGTTTTCTGATAAATGTTCACGCTATTTCCGTCGAAATGATTAGTGTTAATTTTCTTATTATCTCCCTTAGAGTCAAATCAAGGGAGACTACTAAGCCTTGTGTGTGTGGTCACGAATAGGCTCCTATATGGTTGACTTTTAAAAAAAAAAAAAAAAAAAAAAAAAAAACTGATTACATATAATGATAAAAGATGTATCGAGGATCGGGAATGGGTATATTTGATCTGGCAGAACGGTGGTTCATAAAAATCGTGGGGTCTGCGTTCGTGCCGTGCCCCCAAGGTATGGAAATAAAAAATGAAAAAAAGAAAACGTTTACAAGGGTTTTTGATATAGATGTACATAATAATACATTGATAAGTATGTTTTTACTTAAATAGGGATGGTATAAAATTGTGGGGTCTGCGTTCGCGCCTGGCCTCCACAGAATGGAAATAAGCACACACATTAATAAAGACTTTTCATATCTATCTGCGTAAGTATACTTTGATAATTATGTTTCAGTTTGAAGAAATATGGTATAATAAAATTATGGGGTGTTCGTTCGTGCCTGACCGGATAGAATGGAAATATGTCACAAAGTTTAACAAGATTTTGTAATATAGATCCACAAAATATTGTGATAAGTGTTTCAATGTGAACAGGTATGGTATAATAAATGATGGAGTTTATCTATATCATTTTTACTTTCATCATATTTTGCTTTGGTTTCGGAGCTATCTCTTTACAACCCTTCGTTTTCATAACCTATCATACATTCATAAATCAGAGACCATTTTCTGTAGGCTGTTTTTGAACTCGGTCAACGACGGGTACTTTTGCTAGTGTATATATATATATATATATATATATATATATATATATATATAATGCTTATTTGTTTTTGTTGGCCATACTTTTGGAATGAATTCAATTATTTATACGAAAAACACTTTTTACCTTGATGCGAGTTGGGAATAATTTTCCCTTTGACCAATTTGGTGCCCCAAATTGGGAGGCGGTATATGTATTGCTTTAAAATATAATTATCCACTGACACTAGTTTCGTTGTCTAAGATCATCACAGTGGCTGAAATTAATATATATATATATATATATATGTATGTATGTATGTATATATATATATATATATATATATATAGAGAGAGAGAGAGAGAGAGAGAGAGAGATAGAGAGAGAGAGAGTAAAAGATTCATAATTAAAAATTGGTTTCAAAAAGAAAAGCAAAAAAATCAATAATTTGTACGATCGTTTCGGAAACAATGTTTTTATTGAAATAGACAATACGTCTTGATCAGTAATTTCATCATTTAATTTTATAAAATAAGGTCTCCTCATCAGCAGAAATAGTGGGATAGGGTGGGGGTTAAAGACACCAAAACTAAAACTAGCATTTTTTTTTTTAAGTAAGGCAGATATATCTTTTATTCGCCCACTTTTAATGCCTGTAAGTATCTTAGTCCATCCATTCATTGGTATGCTGTTAAATGTAGTTTATGAATTGTTAAAATGGTGAGAAATATATATATATATATATATTGGTTACTAATACATTAAAATAAACTCCGCTCTGTAGACTGTTAGTCTAATTCCCTCAATGTGTGTGTGTGTGTGTGTGTATAACCCTGTGGGCCGTCCGGGCGTCCTTGCTTGCTTTAATCTTGTAAATTTTAGTTTCGTTTTCGATTCTCGTTTATAGTACCCATGGTTTTTTTGGTTTTTTTAATCACGACTATGTATTGTGTACAATATAGTACGAAATACTCGATAGGAAACGCACACTGTAATAATGAATACTTCATGAATTAAAATATATTTAAGTCTATATTACATTTGGGCGTCTCCTGCTACTAAAGAGTGAGGCAGAGCAACTTGTTTATTTAAATTATATTGACATTGCAAATAAACAAGTTGCTTTGCCCCACCCTTATATATGCGAAGCTCTCCGTTTGTTTGTTTATAAATAAACAAGCAGATTGGGCACTGTAAAAACGGTTGGGAAGTGTGTATTTTAAATGTACAGTCGTTTACGGGTAGCAATTACATGAGCCGGAGGTTAGAACTGACTATCAACGCGATGGACGTAGGTCTAATAAAAAGAAAATAATTTTTAAAAATAATAGTTCTGAGATAGGGGCTACACTAACAAAACAGTACCGTGTGTGTGTGTATATATATATATATATATATATATATATATATATATATATATGTGTATATATATATATATATATATATATATATATATATATATATATATATATATATATATATATATATAACAATTAAATAGGAATTATTCTTTTCTACCTACAGACATAAGTGTTTTATGCTTACGCAATCATTAATGTAGGCTGACAATTCTTGCTGATCGGAAGTTTCGAACCCAACCACGAAGGTGCTTTGGACTATTTTCTAAGCGTCGACGTATGGACCACCAAACAATTATCAAGAGAGTGAAGGGAATTAAGAATTCATAAGAGCTTTATTAGGGCGCAGATATTAGACAATCCATAAAGTTCGAATGACAGAATATATATATATATATATATATATATATATATATAAGAGCAAACAATTTTTTTTTATTACATTTTCACCCCAAACAAGGCACATTGCCACTCCGGTGTAGGGGGCTACTATCAGGGTCAGCAACTACGGGGGCACTATGTAGGGATTTGGCCAGCAAGATGTCGGTTCACGTTGCACTTGAACTTCTGCATGTCAGTACAGTTAGGGAAGCATGATCCTGGAATGGAATTCCAGAGTCTAGCGGTTCTGGGGAAGAAACTACTGGAGTAGAAGGATCTTTTGCATCTAGGGATCTCTACTGTGTGGGGGTGGGATTTAGCTGCCTGTCGGGTTTGTCGAGGGTGTCTGCGACGTGGGGCACAAGTGTCTGCAGTTCGTCAGAGCACTCACCATTAAAATACTTGTAGAACAAGCAGAGGGATGCAACGTTTCGTCGATGGGACAGAGGCTGAAGCTTAGATGCCAGTTCAGGGCCTATCAGATTGGCGACTCTTTTTTTAACCTTGTCTAGGAGCGAGAGACTAGTAGTAGACGCACCAGCCCAGATGTGACAACAATACTCCATACATGGGCGAATGGTTGCCTTATAGAGATACAGGATACTTTCAGGTGTCAGTAGTTTTCTAGCACGGTAGAGAGAGCCTACCTTTTATGCAGCGGCCCTGGCGATGTTTTCAATATAATTGTTCCAGCTCATGTTTCCTGTAAACGTTAGGCCAAGCAGTTTGTAAGATGTACTCTCAGACAGGGAGTCACTAGCCATTGCTATTGGTGGCAGAGAAGGTTTCTTGTAGTTATTGAAGGAAACCAGTTTGGTTTTGGCAGCATTGAATGTGACCATCCATTTATGTCCCCATTCCACTACAGATTGGAGGTCATCCTCTAGTGTTTTTGCCATTTCTTTAGATATGTGTTCATTTGTTTTCCTGTCATGCCTTTTATAGAGTGTAGTGTCATCAGCATTAATAAAACATGTTAAAAAACACTTTGAAAAAGAGTTAAAAACATATTTAATCTGAAAAGGAAACACTTGATAAGTGGAGTTTCGCAGAAATACTTTCCTTCTCATCAGAGGGTAGGAATTAGCAAAATGCGGGATCGGATTTTGCATACAAAAGTATTTGATGAAACTACAAGTAAGTCAAAGATCTTACTTGATAACAAATATATATATATATATATATATATATATATAATATGAAGCTGAACGTCTGTGTGTGTGTGTCTGGTCACGAATAGTCTCCTATATGGTTGACTATTATAGAAAACTGATCACCTATCATACTTTCCTAAATCAGAGTCCATGTTCTGTAGGGTGTTTTTGAACCCAGTCAATGACTTATATTTTTGCTAGTTAGTGATGGAACGATTCCAATATTTTTCCCGATTCCGAAACAACGATTCCGTGCTAACTTACAGATTCTGATCTCCAATTATTTAACTATAAGATTGTTATTTCTTCCGTAAAATAAAAAGAAAAATACAAATGTTCAATATGCAAATATTTTTCTAACGTCCAAATACTCTTGTGGAGGATAATTTATCGATTTTAGCTTTACTGGTATGTAAAATCAATAAATATTTATTATTTTATCATTATTACAAGCAATGAAAGATTTTGGTTTAAACAGAATCAAATAAGAAAAGACAAAAGAATCTTTGTGTCATCGGAAAATAGGCATCAATATTTCCAATTCCGATACCCCTAAATCTTCCGATTCTGATTAATCGTCCCAACACTAATATATATATATATATATATATATATATATATATATATATATGCAAAAGGAAGAATATCGACAATAAAAACTATATCCTGGTGCATGTAGATGTATTTATTGATTCAATAAAAAGAAAACATTAATGAGAGTAGGATTTATCAAAACTTTTCATATCAGGCCATTTTGTCGCCTAATGCTTCTCATCAGAAGTGGTTAGAGGATGATAGGTAAGCAAAAAAAGGCAATATTTAGTAGTAGGAACATTAGGGATATCTTGCATAGAGGGTATACAGTACAGGGATAGTGATAATGGTGGAATTGTATTTGCCTTGCCAGAAAAGGGTTGTTATTATGTACGGGCAAAAATGGTGGAATAAAGATAGGGGGGACGTAGTTTGGAAAGCCGGTTTATCATATGTATTTATTTTTTTTATTTTTATTTTTTTTTTTAAGTTCTTCGCCTACTTTTTCCTTGTATTTGAAAGATTAAAGATTAAAGTTAATTTCCAAAAGGAAAAAAAATAGTTGTGCTCTTGAAAAAAAATAAAGTGATGGAAAATGTTTTCACGGTGAGCTAACTAATTCAGCTATAATTTGAAGTTAAATAAATTCATTAAATAAATTCATTGAAAAAAATCCTTTACAATAATAAACGAGTTTTCTGTGTCTATTTCAAAAAAAATTAGTAAAGTCCTAAGATATTGAATTAAAATAGTTTTTTTTTAAAATCGTTGTAATTATCTCCAAAAAGCGAAAGATTCTCGCATCGTTCAACCAAAAGTAAGCAAATTCCTCACCACATGAATTATACGGAACAGACAGTCGAAAGGTGATCTAAAAATGACGTCAGATAGTTAAAGGGAGGTAAGGAGGTGCTGCTTTTCTTTTTATACTCCGAACCATGCCTCTGTACATACATATCGTAAACGCTTGACTAATTTTTATCATTTTTCAATTTCATTTTTTTTCTTTTAAATTAAGTTTTATTTGTCAAGATTATATAAAACTTATGTTATGCTAAAAGTTTTACATTTATGCAAGCGAGGAAAATATTGGAATCGTACATATGAAAATTATGTGAAACCTCTAATTCAAAGACCAAAATAGAAACATTTTTTATAATTACAATTTTTTGTGTGAAAATATTAAATGAACAATGCTTAACTCAGAGATAATATTGGTGGTTCCAGAAATTAATTTTTCTTCGAGTGATATCGAATTTATTAATACGAATTTTAGGGACTTTTTTCGTAATATTCCTGTAAGAATTAATTTTCTTTAAATGCTACAATTTACGACGCTTTAATTTTATAAAAAAGCAAAATAAATTCATACAATTTTTTATTTTTACTACTAAAAATCATAATTTAGGAAAAGACATTTTTTGTTTATGATATAATACATTTCCACTAAGATTTAAATTTAAAAAAAAATAATGTGTCCATTATATTCTGTGATCATTATTTGATAAATACTGAAAATGTCATTAAATTGGTTAATTTCCTGATTTTTAGTGAATTTTTAAGTAAAGGGAAGTGCCAAAATGTTTATACATTTTTGAGCATCTGCGATTCATTTTGCACGTACCTAATTGTTACAGATTGGATATAAAACTACTGTATAAGATTAAGGAGTGTACCATGATACATTAGGAGGATATAATTAGAGAATTACAAAGAAACTATTTGTAAATGTTGTACACCAATATTAATTCGAAAGGGATTTAACTGTCACTAAAGAGAAATGCTTTTCTTTTTTCTGATAAATGTTCACGTTACCTGTCGTCGAAGTTCTTATCTCCCTTAGAGCCAACATCAAGGGAGGCTACTCATGCCTTGCTATGTAATGCCATCTGTACAAAATAAAATCAGTACCGGTGTCGCGTCATGATCAATGTGTCATTGTACTAGTTTTTTTACAACCCATGTTAAAAAAAAAAAAAAAATGGTTAAAGGCTTTTTCAGTCGTGACAAACTATGGATACCCATCGTAAGGGTGACTGCACATGAAATGTTTGTGACAAATGTTGCGCAATCTCAAACCACACCTCTGGGTCTACATTGTTAAGTACCAGTGGAAAGTGGAGAGTTTGTGTGCGTGCGTGTGTGTAGAGAGAGAGAGAGGGGGGGGGGTCAGGACGACGGAAAATAATGCTGAGATAAGCTGAGAGCACATACGTGGAAGCATTTTATTATTTTTTTTTTTTTTTTTTTTTTTTTAATTCATTATTACACAAGGTCCAAAAAATATCTGCACTTTCGGTTTAAATCGGATAGAAGCGGACCAGTTTATGGTCGCAAAAATATATCAAATTCTCTTCGGCCTCATGTTGATATATCTCTTCATTGGCAATGACAAACAGCACGTTGATTTGTATTATTGCTGCTGCTGCTGCTGCTATTATTTATTTATTTATTTATTTTACTCACTAGGAGTAGTCACTCTCACCATCATCATATATTTCTCTTTGAGAACAAACTTGTGGTGTTTTCTGAAGACTGACAAGATTGCAGTACTCTCCACCTCTTTCGATGACTTTTGCAGGTGTATTTGCGTTATCGCAACAACCGCTTTCCATAGAGTTTTCATTGACAGCAACTATTGGTCTTCATTTTAATTTGGGTGGCAATAAGCCTCCCTAAGGTCCTTATTATTATCAGTATTATCATTAATTATTTTATTATTATCATTAATTATTATTATTATTATTTATTATTATATTATCATTAATTATTATTATCATTAATTATTATTATTATTATTATTATTATATTATTTTAATATTATCATTAATTATTATTATATACAGTATTATCATTAATTATTTTATTATTATCATTAATTATTATTATTATCATTAATCATTATTATTATTATATTATTTTATTATCATTAATTATTATTATCATTAATTATTATCATTAATTATTATTATTATTATTATTATTATATTATTTTATTATTATCATTAATTATTATTATTATTATTATTATTATATTATTTTATTATCATTAATTATTATTATCATTAATTATTATCATTAATTATTATTATTATTATTATTATTATTATTAATTATTATCATTAATTATTATCATTAATTATTATCATTAATTATTATCATTAATTATTATCATTAATTATTATCATTAATTATTATCATTAATTATTATTATTATTATTAATTATTATCATTAATTATTATTATTATCATTAATTATTATCATTAATTATTATCATTAATTATTATTATTATTATATTATCATTAATTATTATTATTATTATTATTTATTATTATATTATTTTAATATTATCATTAATTATTATTATTATTATTATATTATTTTTTTTTATTATTATTTATTATTATATTTTATTATTATTAATTATTATATTTTATTATTATTATTATTATAATTATTATATTATTTTATTATTATTATTTATTATTATTAATTATTATTATTCTATTATTATCATCATTAATTATTATTATATTATTTTATTAATAATTATTATTTCATCATTAATTACACTGGTCAACAATTTTTTTTTTTCTTTGGCAGACCATCTAGGAGTGTTTTCTGGGGTTTTGAAGGTCGCTGATTACGAATATAACATTGGTTTTGCCAGATTGGCTCTAGTTTAGAAGATACTGATAGCCCCAAATAAGCCTAAACTGCTAAAAGTCTCCCTGAAATACTTCAATATAAAAGCAGTAAATAATAATTTTCTGATATTATTGAATCATTATAATGATTATGTATATATTGAAGTATTTCAGGGAGAATTTTTATATAATTATTTATATAGGGAGAATTTTTATATAATTATATACTGTAATTACTTAATAGCATGTTCCATAAATATAGTTGCAGTATAAATTAAACAGTAATTAAGAATTTTCTTTTTAATTCCACAGTTGAAAATGAGTTCCAGAGAGAAAATGAGTTCTTCTAGAAGATGTTGGAGATATGAACTGGATGTCTTTTGTTACATCTGTGGACAGTATATGATGGCACAACAAAAGAGGAATATTATAGACTTTGTCAAGAGGGCGTACAAAGCATACTTCGATATGATACTTGGTGACCAAGACAAGTCTTGGGCCCCACATATGGTGTGCAAAACCTGTGTAAAAAGTCTCCGCGGTTGGACCAACGGTAAGCTGAAGTTGAAGTTTGCTGTACCAATGGTGTGAAGAGAGCCCAACAATCATTTTGATGACTGCTACTTCTGTCTCAATGACATGACGGGGTTTAACAAGCACAAGAAAGCAAATTGGCAGTATCCGAGCCTGGATTCTGCTATCCATCCTGTTGCGCACTCTGAGGATCTACATGTGCCTGTTTTCACCAGTTTGCCTGAAATCGATGAAACCGAAGAGATTCCAGCTGATCTTTCAATATCAAGTGATGATAGCTGTAGTGACTATGAAGAACCCTCAAATGGCCCTCAGCTTTTCAATCAATCTGAACTTAATGACCTAGTGCGAGACCTTTGTTTGTCGAAGGAGCAGTCTGAAGTTCTTGCATCACGACTCCAAGAGAAAAACATTCTTGATTCTGGCACAAAAGTAACATACTATAGGACAAGGGAAGGCAGCTTGCTTCGTTTCTTTTCTAAAGAAGACGACCTGGTCTTTTGTAATGACGTTTCTGCACTTCTTAACTGCATGGGGATCTCATCATATGACCCAGCAGATTGGCGTCTCTTCATAGATAGCTCGAAAGCAAGTCTAAAAATTGTACTTTTGCACAATGGCAATAAGTTTGCTCCTGTACCAATTGGCCATTCTACCAAGATGAAAGAAGAGTATGATGCTATCAAATTTGTTCTTGAAAAGCTGAATTACAACACTCATAAATGGCTGATTTGTGTGGACTTGAAAAAGGTGAATTTTCTGCTTGGTCAGCAAAGTGGGTACACAAAGTATCCCTGCTTTCTTTGTTTGTGAGATAGCAGAGCAAGAATCCAGCACTGGAGAAGGGAAAACTGGCCAGAACGAGAAAGTCTCGAAGTCGGCACATCCAACGTCATCAATGAGCCTTTGGTACCCAGGGATAGAATCATCTTCCCTCCATTGCACATAAAACTAGGGCTCATGAAGCAGTTTGTTGAGGCGTTGAACAAGGATGGGGATTGCTTCAAGTACATATGCAGGCAATTTCCAGGTCTTTCCATCGAAAAAGCTAAAGGTGGCATCTTCGATGGACCTCAGATTCGAACGCTCATGATGGATTCTGACTTCACTAATCATATGAACACGGTTGAGTTAAATGCTTGGGTGTCCTTCACAGATGTAGTGACAAACTTTTTGGGAAATCACAAAGCTGACAATTACAAGCAATTGGTCCGTAAGATGCTTACTGCATACGGAAAACTAGGGGCAAATATGAGCATTAAAGTTCATTTCTTGTTTAGCCACCTCGACAGATTTCCTGGTAATCTTGGTGATTACAGTGAGGATCAGGGAGAGAGATTCCATCAAGACATCAAAACAATGGAAGATAGGTATCAAGGCAAATGGGATGAGCACATGATGGCAGACTACTGCTGGAACCTTTTGAGAGACTGCCCAAAAGTTGCCCACAAGCGAAAATCGTATGAACGTCAATTTTAGTTTTGTGAATAAAATATTGTTTTGTGTGTTCATTGTAACTAAGAATCTAGTGTATAATGCTTTGCATTAATTTATGATATATAACTGATTATGTAAATGTTTTTTTTCACTTGGAGAATTAAAATTCAGCAAATTTTTCGCAAATTTTTTGTATATCCTCGAAATCTATGAAAAGTGTTCAGTTATAGGATAAATGAAATGATGTTATATCTAACTTAACTTGTTAGATTGAGATTTTACACTGTCTTTGTGGTTTAAGATTATCATAAAAATCAATATCTGACATTTATGCACTATTTACGTTTTGTACGTTTAGCTATGGCTGCGAATGGGTGATTTCAGACAAACGACCCCCCTGTGATATCTCAAAAACTAGAGCCAATTTGAAAAAACTAATGTCGGATTCGGATTCAGCGCCCTTGAAACCCCCCAAAACCAGTCTTACTTTGCCTGCCAAAAAATATTGTGTTGACCAGTGTTATTATTATTATTGTTATTTTTATTATTTATTTACTATTATTGACTCACAAGAATCGTTCACACATGTCTTCAGAGATCTTTCCCTGAAAACAGCTTGTGGTGTTTCCTGGAAGCTGAGTGACAACAAGTCTACCCAGGTTTCCAGTACTCACCACCTCTTTCGATAACATTGGCAAATAAATTTGCATTATCGCAAGAGCTGCTTGCCATTGATTCCTCATAGGCATTGGTCTTCGCTGGGATTTGAGTGGCAATAAGCCTTCCCAAGGTCCCAGTTCTAGGTTTATCAGAATTTTTGTAGGAATTTTTGACACCCCTAACACGAAACTGCGAATAAAATATAAAAAAAAACTCGTAATTTCTCTTTTAAAAGTGGGTTGTTTATTTTCTTTATGGATTATACTTTCAAAATAAACTATTAAAGTTATTTTAAAAGTAATAAAAATATTTTTTTTAAACAGTAATGAAATCAATTGAATTTTACGAGCTCAGTATTTTTCAATTTTAAAAATTTTAAAATCTATCAAAGTTTTTCTATTGATTCTATTTTTACGATATTTTCAGGGTCAACGTGAAATTTTATGCTCTTTCCAATAAACCGAATATAATATTTTATACAAACTTATTTTTAATTCACGCCCCCACCATTTTCAAGTGTCTATTAAAAAGTAAATAATTTATTCACCAAAGTTTTATATATCACAAATTGAAGATAAAAGATCAATAAATAATATATTCAAATTTAAAACAAAAAGGTAGTGTTTTTTTTAGAAATTTACCTGTAAAGTCCGAAGTTTAAAACCTTTTTTTTTAAACAAAAACAAAAAAACGTTGTTTGTTTTTGTTTTTTTACCTTGGCCCTTGCTCCTTTAAATGAAAAAAAGAATATTAGGGTTTGAATTACATTTTTCGAGTAGTTATAAGCTTGGAAAGACGGGGTGGAATTATTCAATATTTTTCACGAAATTTTGACACACCTACGACTGCACCCATACGCACAGAGCCACTTTCTATAATGTGTGTGTACGCTCTCTCACATTGAAGTCACTGAGTTTGATATGTGTCATCGGTAATCCCTTGACCTTTTTGCACCTATCCAACACAAGTTGGATTCAAATTAGTAGCGCGTTAATCGCATTACTGGTACACAACACAAGTTTTAACATGAACGCTTTGAAGCAAAACATTTTTAAAAAAACGGAAATCTTCACAAACTTAAAAAGATAATATCAATGCGTGAATTTACTAAGTCAGTGTGAAGAACAAAACCTGGTGGTGACATTTCAGTTTTAGTATTTTTTTTTTTTTCGGGTCGTAAAAGATTCTGCTAAAAAAATTACCGCATTTGTTTAACCAAAGTCAGTCTTATATTTGTTTTGGTTTATCATTTTTTATGTAAAAGATTATTTATTAGTTATAGTATTTGAGTACATCTCGAAATCTAACAAAATTACAACAAAGATAGAATTACGCTTATTCATCTGGATTTGAAAAAAAAATGGTTTTAAAAGG
The DNA here is from genome assembly GCF_053919585.1 of Euprymna scolopes. Lineage (NCBI taxonomy): Eukaryota > Metazoa > Mollusca > Cephalopoda > Sepiida > Sepiolidae > Euprymna > Euprymna scolopes. Next base: position 103,414,492 of record NC_136501.1, on the reverse strand, counting down.
CATTATGTTTCTTGGAGGCTTCGTATAATTAACATAAACAAATTCCTGATAAACCGCCTCCTTAAGTAAGACACTTTATCAAGTATCCAATACTAACGATTACTACGATACTATCCCACTGATTACTGTACACGCAATAACCCTTAACCCCGAGTGGCTTCCGGGCCTTGATAAGTGGTGACCTCCATGTAATTTTTTTTTTTTTTTTTAATACGCATTATTGACGTCATCCATTTTGTCTTTCTGCACATTAGTCTGGGGGATCCTACTTATCTAAATACTTTATTATTAATCTGTGAGATTACGTACAATGAGAAACACAAATGATACCCGGGAGTTATTTATAAATGTCTACTAATAAACATTGATTCGAAACTGCTGTTATTTTCTAAAACAAAATTTGATTTTCTGTTAAATACGCATATTAATTTTCATATAAGTTCCGTTAATTTTCTAATTATCTCCCTTAGAGCTAGCGTCAGGGGAGATTACTCAGACATGATATTTATTGGCACTTGACATCATATCACTAGGTGTATCAAATTTTTGTAGGAATTTTTGACACCACCTAACACGAAACCGTGAATAAAATATTTTTAAAAAACTCGTAATTTCTCTTTTAAAAGTGGGTTGTTTATTTTCTTTATGGATTATACTTCCAAAATAAACTATTAAAGTTGTATAAAATGTAATAGAAATATTATTTTTTTATTTAAAAAAAAACAGTTATGGAAATAATTGATTTTACGAGTTCAGTATTTTTCGATTTTCAAATTTAAAAATCTATCAAAATTTTTCTATTGATTCTATTTTTACAATATTTTCAGGGTCAGTGTGAAATTTTATGCTCTTTCCAATAAACGGAATATATTTTTGACAAACTTTTTTTTTTTAATTCACGCCCCATCACCCATTTTCAAATGTCTATGAAAAAGTAAATAATTAATTTACTCACCAAAGTTTTATATATCACACATTGAAGATAAAAGATCAATAAATAATATATTCAAATTTAAAACAAAAAAAGTAGTGTTTTTTTAGAAATTTACATGTAAACCCCGAAGTTTAAACCCTTTTTTTATTAAAAAAAAAAACACGTTTTTTGTTTTGTTTTTTGTTTGTTTTTTTGAAAAAAAATTTGGCTTGAAATACATTTTTCGAGGAGTTATAAGTTTGAAAAGACAGGGGGTGGAATTATTCAATATTTTTCACGAAATGTCTGACACACCTATTGCATCACTCTTACGTGTTACGATCAATGTCTGCAACATTTGTAAAATTTGTTTATACAGTAATGTATAAAAAAACATAACTACAATGTTTAGTTGCCGTTTACTTGCCTCCCCACGAGGGCAAAGTTAGATATAAGGTCAGTTTTTAATGTTGGGAAAATCCAGCTCCCCAGAATGGGCACACGGGATAGGAACAAAAATAAACATGGTCTCAGTCATAAAATGTTCTCTTCCGCTGAGCTAGGACAGAAAAGGTACGAGATATTCTCTCACCTCGATTTTCCTGATCAAAAGTAACAACAGGCTCACCTTAAAACTTCAACGTAAATTTTATTAAAGTAAAAAGATCCAAATTGCAAAAGATGTGTCATCTTTAGCTAGGTGCCGAGCAGCGCTGGTAACACACAGATAGGGTAATAGTTCACGTTTATCTTCGTGGCTGCAGGGTTCAGTAGTCCACGCTGTTCAAAAAATAGTTGCAACAGGTCGATGAGTTAAGCGATACTTTTCAAGGATGAATGCTGAGAGCCCGGTAGACATCGTGGAGTTTACTGTGAATAGACCTTAATTTCGTCTCTGAGAGACATTATAAGTAATAATGAAAGTCAATCAAATTGGAGATCACAACAGTGCGATAAATATAACATTTCGCCCAATATAAGGGTATTGGTGTTTGCAAAATGATAACATTTCGCCCCACGTAAGGGCATTAATGTGTCTCAATGGGACAAAGGGGTTTTGAGGCTACAAGCCTCGAGTGAGTTTTTGTACATCCATTTCGACCTGTCGTCTGTGCAAACTGGGGACTGAAAAGATACATTCAGCACCAAGTATACCCTCAGCAGTTAGTAAGAACAATCAATCTGATATTTCAAACAAAATCGTGGGCGGTCAAACCAACCAATGAGGAGCCTGCTTATTTCTGCAGAATTTCTTACAAAGGTGAAGTGTAGCATCAGGAAATATACTATACTATGATTTTGGCCCGCAGGCCATGGTCAACTTTAACCCAATATTATCTTAACCAAATAAGATTCAGTTCTGAATTTTTACAATGAGGATTGAGTATTCGTATTATTGGTAGTGTTCGAACTACAGTTCTCATGTTAAGTGTTATCTGCACGACGTTTCAGTCGATGTAGCCTCTGACCTTCTGCAGATGTATCTCATAAGAATTTGAAAATTTCGAACTCAATAATCTGCACAGGATTTCTAACAAAACTATTTATTTCATCCACGGGGATTGAATGTTTTCGTCCCTAAAGTCATGGCCGTGTAGGAGACCTGCGTAATTGGCAATTGTATATTTTGGAGTAAGCCTGCAATCTCCAGAAATGTATGATTCGGACGTTCGTCAGAACGATTCTCGAGTTCGACAAAAACAACTGAAAAAGATCGGAGGTTACATCGACCGAAACGCCAAAGGGCAGGACATGGCTAATATCCTACCAGATGATAACATGTTTTGGTTTTATAATAATAAAAAATCGATAAAAAATTAAAACAAACAAAGAGTAATACTTAAAAATTAATAACAAAAAATATATCCAATTAATAATTAAAAGAGAAAAAGGATCGGGAATTTATTTTGCAGGTATAAAGGATGCCCATACAATGTGCCCCGTCCAAAATGAGTTCTCCTTGCTGACGGAAGAACTTAATTACGATTTACCATAGATAAATAAACAAATAAACACGTTTGTTTTGACCTTCTTAATCTGGTTCACTTAATGTTTTATGATTTAAAATATTATGTAATAATTGTTACATTATTACTGTATAGTTTTCTCTTTTATTTATTAATTGGATAATTTTTTCTTATTAATTTTTACGTATTACCGCTTGTTTATTTTAATTTTTATCGATTTTTTTTATTATAAAACCAGAACTGCTTTTTATTAATTTTTAGTGTTTTTTTTTTTGTTTGTTTTTTCTGACTGCTGTTTTGTTTCTCTTCTGAGAACCATAATCCAAATAATACAAAAACAAAAAACAACAACAATCCTCATCTCAAATATTCAGAAACGTAATAACTTTATCATGTTCTCGATTGCCTCTGTTAATTGAGTGATAAAAAGAAGGGAACGCAGCTAAAAGTATGCAGTCTGTGCTAATTATGGCTTCTCTGATACATATATACATTATTTTTCGTCAGAAAGGTCCGTTAATGAAAAAAAAAAAATTGTTTTTAGAGTAGTCTCCCTTGCACTGTGTTTTCTGAAACAAACAAACAGAAACACATGTAATATCCATAGTTTCGTACAAAAGTCTTTTCACTTAATGACAAAAAAAAAAAAAAAAAAAAAAAAAAAAAATTAACGGGAAAATCCAGTTAAAAATTAAATCACGAGAAAGTCTTAAAGATTACCCTGTTGACCCCTGCAACTACTCTTTTTTTTTTTATAATTTACGGACACACCCTCAAACTAAAGGCCTGATTTCTTGCAATGCAGAGCTAACACCCATTTCCTTAGTTGAAAAAAAAAAACACACACACACACACACACATGGAATTTACACCTGACGAGAGTTTATCGCCCGAAACTTTGTGCCAGTAACATTCAAGATAATTGTCTGAACAATAAAAACAAAAGTCCGTTAATTTTCTAATTATCTCCCTAAGGGGAGATTACTCAATCGTTATCTTGTCATTTTGCATTAAAATCTGTTTTGCGTTACGATTAGTGGCTGCATAAGTTGTAAAATTTGTTTAGACTGTTATTGAACGTTTCAGCTTTAATATGACCTCTATTAACCCGTGTAAATCAGGTGTAAAATGGTTTTTATAATCTTGAAATTTTAAAAGTAACTATTGAAAAAATTGAGATCCAAGATCACTCAGAAAAAATAATTTAAAAATTTGGATTATTTTTTGCTAATGATTAATTTTGAAAAGTACGGGTACACAACATTGTAAAAGAAAGAAACTCATACAGGATTTCTATATGACATTATTAGGTTTAGTTTATTTTTTCAATGAATACATTTTTTTTTATCTAAGGAAAAGCATTGAGTTCAGTAATATTTTCAGTAATGTTTAGTCAAGATACACATACACTTACACATATGTATGTATGTATGTATGTATGTATGTATGTATAATTTTTTTAGAGCCTTACATTAAATTGCTTGATGTATTTTAAACCATTTCTATGAAACCAACATAAAAAAAAAAAAAATTTAATTGTTTTCATGTATTTCTTGCCCGACGATGTTTTTGTTTTAAATGTATTAAACTGTTCGTTAGAACATGAAAAATAAAAATAAAATTTATGCTGTAGGCTTTTAAAAAAAATATTTTTTATCTAAGAGAAAGCATTGATTCCAGTAATATTTTCAGTAATCACATCCACACGCGTGTGTGGGTGTGTAATTTTCTTGCGCCTTACATCAAATTGTTTAATGTATTTCCAGTAACTTCTATAAAACCAACAAAAAAAAGTTTTTATGTATTTCTTGCTATGAGACGATATTATTTGGTTTTGTCGAAGTTGGTCAACATTTTAGTTCCATTGAGTGTGGTTTTACAATTTTGTCAGTCGTATTTATAATTAGTGGCTATCTACTTTAAAAAAGAAAAACATTGAATGTTAAATTTATTTGCAAAATATTTACTTTATAATTAATTCTGAATTTTTTTTTCTCTCTCTCTCATTTCCGACAAGTTTATCAGTGTGATCACACACTAAATTCAAGTATAATCCAATTGTAGGCGACTGGGTGGTAAAGAGGGTCAAAGGAGCGTCTTAATGTTAAAAAATACATCGATTCATTTATTTATTTAATTTTTTTGTCAATGGTTCGTAGCATACACTTCATTTCACACATGGAGTGCAAATTATAATCAAATTCCGAATGTATACGAGGATTGTGTTTAATCTAGAGGGAAAACGGATGCCAGAAATAAGACTTCCCCTGTCATAGTTAATATAAAGCAAGTATTGAGCAATCAAAACCTCATTCTCAGTGTGGACAACCGAATAAAATACGATTGCAAATTACTTAGGGCCTCTATCTATCCATGGCTGACGGTACGAGAGCCTGCTACTACTACACATGTGAAGTAAATAAAGGGTTCCGTTTGAAATACTGTTCAAATTCCCGAGTTCGACAGGCACATTCCCAAATTTGGAGGTTACATCGACTGGAACGCTGTAAAAATAACACTCAAGATGAAAAAAGTAGTCCGAGTAATCTAAATACAGATTTATTATTTTTGAAATACTTCCAGAAAACTACTATTAACTTTTTTCAAGGAATTTTACAATATTTATTATGTAAAATTTTGCTGAACTTCAGAGTTTTCGTAGCTGCCGTAAAAAAAAAAACTTTTCATTATAAATTTTTTAATTATTATTTTTTATTTTTTACTTGCATTTCCCTTTCAAAAATTACCTGTAGGCTTTTATTTTTCAAAACAAAACAAAAAAATAATCGGAAACTTCTTTAAAAAAGTATAAGCCGGCTTTCAAAACCATAAACCTAATTAGTTTCACATGCTGTCCAAAAAGTCGGTGAAGGGTCTTGAACTAAAAAAGGTTCTTTACTGTTGATGATATCTTTCTGTAATTTGAACACAATCTAAGACATTGGGACACTTTTTTGAAGAAATGCAAAATTCAAGCAATTTTTATTTATAAAATGTATAGTCTTTTAAATGTTGCTCATTTCCAGCTTCACATATTTGTGCTCTTCCAAAGCATTATTCATAACAAATTGCAGAATCTCTGGATTGCGATTTAACTCCCTTATTTCGTTCGTGGTATTTTCCTTCAATTCTTGCAGAGTTTAGGATTTGTTAACATAGACAGACTCTCTCTCTCTCTCTCTCTCTCTCTCTCTCTCTCTCTCAGATATCCCAACAAGAAAAAGTCAGGAGCTAGTCAACTCTGGGGAACATGGTGGCCATTTGGCATTGCCACAGCGAGAAATAATGTTGTCGCCAAAGCAAAGCACTGCCTGATTTTGGTAAAACCATTTTACAACTTGCGTAGGTAGTTCTGATTTGTGTAATTATACCAATTCAGAAAAATTATTTTCGATTATCTGTAAAATATCTGAAATAGGGGTTTAAAAAAATAAAGTCATTAATAGTAAAATGACCAAGATTTCAAATCCTTCAATGACTTTTTGGACAGTTTGTATCTTTGCCTAAAATTTCTTATTGTCTCCCTTGAATTAGAGGGGTTTTGTGTTTTTACGTATTCATTCAAGGGAGACTACTAAACCGTGACACAGATGCCCGCTGTAAAAATCGACTGTTACTTCATATACTAACAAGCAAATAATTCGAATTGTAGCTTTTAATCTACCTTCAGGCACGGTTAGAGAAATCCTATGAAATTATTTTTTTTATGTTTGTCCAAACCCAGCATTCCCTTTTTTTTTTTTTTGGACTACTGAATTTTCATAATTCAAAAAAAAAAAAAAAAAAAGCAAGTGTACATATTTTTTCTTGTCTCTAAGAAAAAAAATAATAAATAAAAACCTTCGTCTATTCCAGTGTTAAAATGGCTTCTCCTCTGTGGGCTAAGGTTTGCTACTGTGTAGTTTTAGAAGGTTACCCTTCTAGGATTTGTTTTCTCATCCTTTGAAGAAGGGGTTAGTTAATTGCTAATCTACTGGGGCGTCTTAACAGAGAAATTCCGATGGGGATACTCAGTCACTTTTTGCAGATCAGAGAGCTCTTCCACTAAAGCGCTGGCTTTTCCAACCTCATTTTTACCTAAAAATATGTTTTGTCCTAAAACCTTCCAATTCAAAAGGGAGGTAAAAAGTTTTCTAACAAGGGAGATAAATCAATACATTACTAAAGAGTAATCTCCCTTGAAATGCTGATAAATTAAATTCAAAGGGAAACAACTCGAGTAGTTTGATTTAATTAATATCAAAAAGCACAAATATCTGCAATCATTATTCATGCATAAAAAGATAATAATAATAATAATAATAATAATAATAATAATAATAATAATAATAACAATAATAATAATAACAACAACAACAACAATAGGTATTGTTGTAGACTAACACCGTTTGCTAAATCAACATCTCTCACAAAATAAAATAAATGAAACAAAATTAAACAATTCACTATTCGTATTATTTGGATTCATCGGACTAATCTTGAGATGAGAACAGTATTCCAATGAATCCAAATAATACGAATAACCAATCCTCATCTAAAAAAATCAGAAATGATTCATTATTTTATTCCTGGGCCCAACTCTTTTCCTGATCTACATTAATGATCCTCCAAGTCACATCCTTACATCGTTTGTAGACATTTATGCTGATGACACTACCATCTATGCTAGCACATCTAACACAGTAAACGACCAAGTTCTCTCCAATTATCTCTCCTCTGATCTGGAGCACATGGTACAATGGGGGAAGGAGTGCCCGGTTACTTTTAATGCATTGAAAAAACGTTACCACCATTATTACAATTGGTTAAGAAAATTTTATAATTATTGAACAAATTACACACTAAAATATACAGACTTACGTTAAAATTTATCAGAATGTCGACATGAAATTTGAAGTTGATGAACACAAACAGACGGGTAGTTGAAGAGAGGAGGAGGGTGGGCAAAACAGACTGGTTTTCTTTTCAAGTCTGCGCATCCGTACTTACCAACATGGAACGTTCGTATAATTTTTGCAATTTTTAAATTATTTTTCTATGTTCCTGTTTTTCAATTTAATTTTTTTTTACTTTATTTTCCAAGATTATATGAACATAATTTTATGTTGATAATTATATGTTCTTGCGTGCAATGGAAATATTAGAATCTTACATGTAAAGATTACATTAAAAATGTAAGCATAAAAAAATGTAGAAATAATTTTTGCAATAATAATTTTTTTGTGTGAAAATATTAAAAAAAAAAAAATGCTTAATTCAATGATAATATTGCTAGTTCGAGAAATTAATTTTTCTTCGAGTTAAATCGAAGTCATTAATACAGATTTCAGGGGCTTTTTTCGTAATGTTCCTGTAAAAATTATTTTTTTTTTAATTTTATTGTTACAAATTACGATGCTTTATTTACATTTAAAAAAAAGCAAAAATAAATTCTTGCGTTTTTTTATTTACTACTGAAAACCATAACTTTAGTAAAGGTATTTTTTGTTTAAACAAAATAATTTTTCACTCAGATGTAAATAAAAATAATTAGTTCATTACATTCCGCGATCATTATTTGATAAATACTGACAGTTTCATGAAAATTGGTTAATTTCATGATTTTTTGGTGGAGGGGTCAAAACGTTTATACATTTTGAGCATAGGCATTCATTTTGCCCGTACCTAATTGATACAGTCTTGAGCGATTGCTATATATATATATATATATATATATATATATATATATATATATATATATATATATATATAAATTACAATACGTTTACCAAGGTAATCAAAATGGTAAACTTAAAATATATTATAAATATTAAAGAGTTAATATTTATAAGTAAAGTAATCTCAACCAGATGTAAAAGCTCAATAAAACCGAAAAGGAAATAGAGCTTATAATATGAACAAATGATTAATAAAACATGTTAAAAGACATCTTGAAAAAGAGCTAAAAATATATTTAATTTTAAAAAAAGAAGCACAAGATGAGTGGATAGTCCTTAATCCGCGGAGTTTCGAAGAAATACTCTCCTTCTCATCAGAGGGCAGGAATTAGCCAAATTCAGGATCGGATTTTGCATATAAAAGTATTTAATGAAACTACAAGTAAGTCACAGATCTTACTTGGTTTAAAAAAAAAAGGGGTGAGGTAAGGGGAATGGGAGGTAAAAGAATTCCCCTTACCTCACCCTTTTTTTTAACCAAGTAAGATCTGTGACTTACTTGTAGTTTCATTAAATACTTTTATATGCAAAATCCGATCCTGAATTTGGCTAATTCCTGCCCTCTGATGAGAAGGGGAGTATTTCTTCGAAACTCCGCAGATTAAGGACTATCCACTTGTCTTGTGCTTCCTTTTTTAAAATTAAATGTTTTTAACTTTTTCCAGATGTCTTTTAACATGTTTTATTAATCATTTATTCATATATATATATATATATATATATATATATATATATATATATATATATTCCGCGATAATTATTTGATAAATATATATATAATATAACAAATAACATTAAGTTCTTATTTATATTTCACAACGACACTATGCCTGGCGGCATTTTTGTTTTGTTTGTTTTAAGCTGGTAAATATTTTTAATACATTAAGTATGCCAGTCGTATTTTTAGTTAGTCGTTATCTGCTCTAAAATGACAAGAGACCCTCATTGAACTTTAAATTTATATACACAACTTATGTTCCATTTTAAATTCTGAAACATTTTTCTCTCATTTTGAACAATTTTTTCAGTGCAATCGTACACTAAAAAAAAAGACAAAAAAAAACAAGTGTAATCTCATTTTAGGTGAATTAGGTGGGATCAGATAAGCGTGTTAGCATAGAAAAATTCATTTAATAATTTTTCTGTAAATGGTTTATCGCATGCAATTCATTTAACACATATTGGAGTGCAAATTTTGATTCAATACTTTTCCGAATTGTACGAGGTGTCTAAAACAAGTTTCCAGACTTGTTTTGTACAGTCATTTTAAATTGTTGCAGATTCGTGAAAATTCAGTATGTTATTACTAACCATCTTATGAGATGACTGGCCAATTTTTTGATCTCAGGTTCAAATAAACAGCTACACCAGGAATTAGAATACACCCTACTAACGCCTGATTGTCACAGCAGGTGAATTTCAAAAATACATTCTGGACGTGAAGATATTTTAGAAGAATGATATGCAATAAAAATGCTGTTTTGAGACTTGAAAATAATGCCAAAGAAACGCAGTTCTTCCTAAGTGATTTTCCCTGCTTTTGAACAACTGGGAAATGATCGCACAATGAATTTAGCTTGTTAAGACTGATCCTGTTTAACTTGACCTGGCATAGGGTTTATCACGATACGTAAGCCTCAAATTCTTATAAAACTCATAATTGCTTGTTCTTAATACCTGTTTAGTAAATGTTATTTTCTGTTAAGCAATTCCGACGTCTACTCGTCCTCATTTGAACCGGGCGTACGTTTTAATCTACTTCAAACACACAGCAAAAATGACTGTCGACTTCAATGAAAACTTTATTTATAATGTTTAATGATTTGCGAATCATTTTAATATAATTCATTATAACGGACCAGTATAAATAGTTTATATTTGATCTTTCTCAATATTCACACACAGGTTGGAGATATATATATATATATATATTTGACCCCCCCCCCTCCCGACAAAAGGGATGTGGACCTGTAAATTCACCCTGGTCCGTTCGTCCATTTGTCAGTACCAATACCTACGTTTTGGAATTTTTTGGAATTTTGCACAAACATTAAATAAGAGTAAAAAGTCACAGAAAAGATTTTCTGGGAAAACTTCGGTTGTCCCCTAGGGGTACCTTTCTGGTTAAAATGGCTTAAATTGAAACTTTTGTGCTTATTAAAAAAATTGATGCCTTGGAGTTTTAGAAAACTTTCTGAAAAGTTGTAACTGACTAATTTCTGTATAATTTTGTTCATCTATACTTCACGATAACTCTTGGCTGTGCCCCAGGGGCTCTTTTAGGGCTAATAAAAACACTCCATTTTGGGGAACCATTTTACCATATTTGTCCAAAATTTTCTGTGTATGTCTATTTAGCAGTTTTGCATGGTGTTGAACTCACATTTGAATATGTTAAGGCCTTGGGGACTTTTGGAGTTAAAAGGGGGGGGGAAATGGACTTTTCACCAGGATTTGACTTCCCCTGGGGACGTTTTGGTGCTAAATGGGAGGGAGGCAAATGCTGATCTTAGTAATGTTTTTATGCAGCGTTCACTGTGCACTCATGGGTGACTATGCATGCTTCACTTGGTTTACTAGAAATTGCTCCAGACACAGCATTAAGCCAGTTAATTTAAAGAGCTTAAAATACACTTCTAGGTCGAATTCCATGCAACAGTAGGCATGAAATCAATAGATTTCGACCCAGAAAACATTATCCCTCATTTTAGACAGAGATTCATAAAATAGGAGGACTTAAAGGATAAAATAATAGAAACAAGAATTACGTGGATGTCAACAGTAAACCCATGCTCAACTTTCACTCCTTTTGTTTATGGTAATTCGGGGATTTGGGTTTTATCAGGTAGTCACCTCTTATCAAGGCTTAAATGTCACTCGAAGATAAGGCTTAAAGAGTGAATGGCGGTCATCGAGATAACAGTGTAGTAATCGTTAGTGATGAAAGTTGGGTATACTTATTCTTTAAGGGTACAGGTCAATAAGAACTTGTTTACATTAGACTTGAAGACGAACATGTCGAAGTAAGCTGTAAAGTAAACCAGCAGGGTAGAGTTCCACAGGCGGACAGCTCATGGAAATTCTTGGAAAGAAGCTTAGTTCATTGAATCTGCGTCTAGATTTATGCACAGTTAGAGAGTAGGGGAAATTGTTGCTAGTGGTTGTTACTAGACGTGCTTGTAAATACGTCGATAGAGTATTGTTTGTTTTAAGCAGTTAATGTGCCTATGTTGGGCTGAGCTGCTGTTCTGTATAATTCTATGAGGGCCATCTTCCTAGGTTTTACTTTATTTATTTGAGAGGGATTCGTTTTTGATAATCGCTTGAGGGGTTTGAACAGAGAATGTTAATAGGCTGTTCAGATTTTTTTTTTTTTTTTTTTTACAGACACAGTGCACACACCTCTTGTTCTAGATTTTTATCATTGCCTTCCGTCCTTGTGCTAACACTTGTGGTTACCATCCGTCAAATCTGTCAATCCAGGAAACATGTGCAACACCGAATGTCTAAGCAAGTCGCTGAACAATACATTGAATGCTTGATTCACTTTTTTTCAGAGCAGTTTTATTTCCAGTTTGCTCAACAATTCATTTAATCTTGGTATAATGACTCGCATCATCAACTGTGCAGAAGGAACAGGCGTACAAAGCTTAGACCAACGACATTGCAGAAGGAACTTGGTTCTCCACGCCAAACGTGCTCAATGCTGACAGCTAAAAAAAAAAAAAAAAAAAAAAAAAAAATTCATCTATCTGTACATTTACTTTCTAATAAAGAGGTCATTCTTATTTTCAAATGTAATTTCTGTGTCTGTCATTTTTTGTAATTGGCGTATTTGTTGTGTGTTGCTTATAAGAACTACGGCTGATCATTATCTAAAAAAAAATGCATCTATGAAAGTGTTGTGCTAATCGCCATGTATTTGTAGTTCATTTTATTGGAATTATTACTGGATAAAAACAACCAATCACAGGCTTCCCCTTCAGATGCTCACCAACACCACTAGAACGTTTTTTTTTTTTTCAAATTGTCTACCTCTTTTGCTGTTCAGGGCCTTAAAGACAAGATTGTCTCTAACCTCTCTCCATCATTCAATACCAGACACACGACGATTTTCGACAGCAACTGCAGCACAGAAAAACTCAATGCTTCCTCTTTTCCTCAACCTGGCCAAACTCCACAGGAAACATATCGTTAACCAGACGAATCCTTCAGATAGGTCCACGAAACGTTACTGTTTTTGCAAAGGAAAATTATTTATTCTCTTTTTTTCCAATACAAGTTTTATAACAATTTTCATTTGTGTTAGTGTTTCTTTCTTCTTGTCGACGTCACATTATTTTGTTACCATATATAGCTGGGAAAATCCCAACAATTTTGCTAAATTACCATATCTGCTTTTTTTTTTTTCTTTTCTTTTTACTTAATTTATATTTTGTTTATAGCACCGGAGAGTCATAATATTTAAAACAATAGGATTGAACAAAACTTATTCTGCCTGATAAACTGTAAAAGTTTGTGAGTATTACGAAGCATAGATGAAAAACTTGTCTATCTATTTATATGCCTACAATTCTATAAAATAACTTTATGTGCATGTGTGTTCGTTCCTTATGGACTCGAAAACGGCCAGGCCGATTTTTATGAAATTCCACATGAAGGAAATTTATGTGGGTAGCAGAAATATCACACGAAGGTAATTTATGTGGGTAGCAGTGTTTTTTTTTAGATAAGTTTTATACTGGAATGTTTTCAATAAGTACTGATGATTGAAATAGTCTGATGAAATAGGCCATCGGCTCAAAATGAAAATTATCACTTAATGAGGCGTAAAAAGGGTGGGAAGTATTTTTGGATATAATATATTTAAAACCATAAGAAGCTTTGGAAATTTTAACACACCAGATTTTGGTGCATTAATTAATAATTTGAATTTAAATGATCAAATTAGACCCTAACTTTTGAGTTCTGTACGTATATCAAAAAGATCACTTTGCACATGATACAAAATCGAATAAATGATACGATCAGGCAGAATTTGTTGAAAGATCAGTTCAGATACAAGCCAGGAAAAGGAACGCAGAATGCTATATTCTATTTGAGATCGATAGCAAAGAAATGCGTTGAAAAGGAGAAAGACCTGTACGTTTATTTCATCGATTATGTGAAGGCATTTGATTGTGTCAAAAACGAAGAGTTGATACAAATGTTGGAGGGGATATAGGCAAATGGGAAAGACCTGCGATTGACTGGGATCAGAAAGTGACAGTGCGACTTCATGGCGAAAGCAGTGAATGAGTAGAAATCCAGAAAGGAGTCTGTCAAGGGTGCGTGCTATCGACTGATCTGTTCAATTTGTATAGTGAGAATGGTCTGTCAAATGGTCTGTCAAAACTGATGACAAAGCCCGGTGTACAGCTTGGTGATAGGTACTGCAACAATCTCAGATATGCAGATGATGCTGCCTTGATTGCTGATTCAGAGGAAAAACTACAATATTATCTGGTCAGGAGCTGCTATAAGCAGCTTATACTGTCTTGACAGAGTTCAAAATAGACTTTGTAGCTTAGTGGGGGATGCCCTTTTCTCTTCCCTGCAACCTCTTTCCCACAGAAGAGATGTAGCGAGCCTGTCCCTTTATCGTTATTTTCATGGCAGGTGCTCATCTGAACTTCAATCTATGGTCCCCCTCGCCAGACTTTCATGAAAAACACTCGTCTAGTCAAAACCACTATCAACAATTTCCCACACTTTATCTGTGCCTACACCTAAACGTAGATTTCATGAACTTAGAGTAGCATGCCCGTGGAATTCTATTCCGTTTGCCTGCTTTCCAGCTGACTACAATCTGATTTTCTTCAAGTCCAACGTAAACAAGTTCTTATTGAACCGCCCCCCCCTAAGTAATCCAAATTATAAAATTCCCACTAATGTTTACTACGCTAAAATCACAATGACTAATTTATACCCATTAACCCTTATTCTCGAGTGGCCTCTGGGCCTTGATAAGTGGTAATCCCCATGTAAAAAAAACAGACAAAAAACCGCTTGATATAGCAGCCGAAGAAAGTCTGAAACTGGGGCTGTCAATCAACTGTCAGAAGATGTTTCCAATGGTCTGCAGTAAGAAAGCTCAGATACCTTGCTGTTATCGATCAGTGAATGAAACCGCAATTCATCAGAAGGAAAAGATTTACATACTTGGTAAACATAATTGACCGCTGGGTCAAGATCAAAGTGAAGTATCTTCCCCCCCCCCCGCCCTCGACAAAAATGAATTATTGTACCATTTTTATTGCTATCTTTTGTTTTTGTTTTTACATGTCAATAAAAAATGTTTTAAAAATTGGGAGTTAAGTAGGATGTCCCCCATTATGAAAGGGTGAATGCGGTATTATGGTGAAAGATACTAGCTGAGAGAAACTTTTGATTTTGTTTAGTCCTGGAGTGACAAGGATGACGAATGACACCCATAATCCTCCCCTTTTGAGTTGGCCATATGCCTGAGTTTTTTGTTCAGTGTTGATTTTCAATGTATTTTTAAGACGAATAAAGGATTTAATATCCCAAAGTGTAGTATCTGTTCTTCAGATGCTACACTTCAATTTCTTGTTCTCTGTCATGACTGAGACAATTTTAATTTTTTGTTCCTTTTCTCCACATTAAAAAACGACCCTGGTGTCTAACTCTGTCCCGTGGGGAGGCATTGTAAATAGGAACATAATTACATCAAATAGTAAGCATCAGATATCAAATTAAGAAAAGCTGTTGTTAATAAAACGAATTAAAATTAAAATGAATATGAAAGGCGATCTGGGTGCACGAGTCTTGGAATCAAGAAAAGGCTGCTGAAGTGTTACACCTGGTCAGTTCTGGCATATGGATGCGAATCTTAGGCAATAAGTAAAGCGATGAGTACACGTTTGGAGACAGCCCAGATGTGGTTCTATCGACGAACGATTAACATTTCTTGGGTAAAGAGAGTGTCAGATGCTGAAGTCCTAAGAAGAATGAAGGTTGAATCTGTGCTGATTCGGATCATCAAAAAAAGGCAGTGCCGCTTCGTTGGACACCTATTGCATGAAGAAGAGGATATCAAACGACATCTTGAACGAAACTGATGGAAAGAGAGCCAAGGCAAATGAGAGGAATATTAGACTGGATGTGCAGGGCAATGTGTGTCAACAGTATTATCAGACTCCAAGAACTAGCAATGGACTGAGGCCTATGGAAAACTCTAACCGTGATTTCATCCACGACACAAGAAGAAGAAGAAGATGTAAAAAAATAGCCAATCAGAATACATCTTTCATTTACTTGCTTATAATCAACCAATCACAATGATTGTAGTATGTGTTAAATTCAAGATGGCGACGTCCAGTGAAAAAAAAAATATGTTAACAAGACAAAACTATTTTCGATTTCATGTTGGCAAAATAACACCTCACATTTTTAATTTTATTTTTGCACTTTTTTTTAGGTCAAAAGATGTAAAAAAAATAGCTAATCAGAATACAATCAGATGTGCTGACGGTTAGATCCCACAGGATTAGTGAATCTCTTGACAAAGGCTTCCTTTCTAGGGCAATTGCTCTTGACATATCAAAGGCCTTCGACAAGGTATGGCATAAGGGTCTACTTCACAAGATTTCCAGCTACGGTATAACTGGAAATGTTTTCTCAATCATTAAATCATTTCTTTCCGATAGGCTCATTAGAGTAGTGGTAGATGGACAAAAATCGGAGGCCTGCAATATAAATGCTGGAGTCCCTTAGGGGTCAATCCTGGGCCCAACTCTCTTCCTGATCTACATCAATGTCCTCCCTAACACATACTTAAATCATTCTCCTCTGATCTCGAGCGCGTGGTTCAGTGGGGGAAGATGTGGCTGGTTTCCTTTAATGCATCTAAAACCAAACTCCTATCCTTGCATCATAAACGCTCTGATCCCCAGCTGGCATCAATTGTGATGGATGGCTCTCGTCTGGGTGAGGCTCAGTGTTTTGACAAGCTTCTGGGTTTGACCTTTACTCCTGATCTTAAATGGAACACGTACATCAAGTCTGTTGCCAAGGTCGCTGGAAAGATGGTGGGATCCTTCTACCGCTCCAGAAGATATCTCACTACTGATGCAATTCTCTATCTATATAAAAGTCAAGTACGTTCAAGCATAGAATACTGTTGCCATATCTGGGCAGGAGCTGCTAAAAACAGCCTATCCTGCCTTGACAGAGTACAAAATAGACTTTGTGGCTTAGTGGGGGATGCCCTTTTCTCTACCCTGCAACCTCTCTCCCACAGAAGAGACGTTGCGAGCCTATCCTTGTGTTATCGTTATTTCCATGGCAGGTGCTCGTCTGAACTCCAATCTCTGGTCCCCCCTCGCCAATCTTTCACGAAAAACACCCGTCTAGCTGAATCCACTGTGAAAAATTTCCCTCACTCTATATCTGTGCCTAAATCAAAACGCGGATTCCATGAACAAAGCTTCTTTCTTAGAACTGCACGCCTGTGGAACTCTGTTCCATCTGCCTACTTCCCTCCGGACTACAACTTGGATTTCTTCAAGTCCAACGTTAACAAATTCCTAATGAACCGCCCCCTTAAGTAAACACTTCAAATCTCCACACTAACGTAATGTACTTGCAATAACCCTTATCCCTGAGTGGCTTCCAGGCCTTGATAAGTGGTGATCACTGTGTAAAAAAAAAAAAAAAAAAGAAAGAAAAACATCTTTCATTAACTTGCTTATAATCAGCCAATCACAATGATTGTATTATGTGTTTTTTAGGTCAGGATTTAAGTTTTGCTTCCTGTTCTGATTCTAGCTGATAGCACTCAAATACTTTTTTTTCACGACTATAATAAACGAAACCTGGATACACAAAAATATCATATTTAAGCGTATTTATGTCTAGGCAAAACCGGGCAACCCCCACTAGTATAATTATAGAGTCGTGATTCCAAAAGTAAAAACAAAGTATTTTCAGTTAGAATTGAAACCAAAATTGTAGCATTCAAAGCTGGTGACGTTACCACTGTACCAACGTGACACATAAACCGATTAAAAAATTTAAAATAAGCTAAGATGAATGTTCACAAAATGTATAACATTTTTTTCAATTTTGAGCCATTTTTGACCCATTTAAAACTATTTTCACCAGTTAAAGTCCCATAAAGGAACAGTCCGTAAAAAAATCAAATATTTGAGGCCCCTAGCGCTGCTCTGCGAATTTTAGTTTCGGAAGAGATAGAGTTTGAAAATATAGAGACACACAGACAGACATATAGCCTTTTATATATTAGACCAGTGGTTCTCAACCTTTTTTTTTTTTTTTTTTTACACATGAATCCCTTTTCCCTTCTTTTTATCTTGGTGAGCCCCTTCATAACTATTGGTCATAAGACAATCTTCTATTTTTCACTAATATAAATTTTGAGGTTTTAATAATAAAAGAAATATTATATAATCAAGCTTTATTTTTAAAATGAAAACTAATTTAATGCAAATAAAGTATCCTACAACAACTATAATAATTATGATAATAATGATAATAAGTAATAATAATAATAATAATCTAAATTGAAGTGATAATAATTATTTACCTGTGGACCCCCAGAAATATTCCATGGACCCCGAGGGTCCATGTGGACCCCGGTTGAGAACCCCTGTATTAGACAATAAATAGATAGGAAATTACCAAGTGTTGAGAGAGAGAGAGTGAAATAAGTTCGAATATTTGTTTTCGTTTTGAACAGCAATATTGAAAATATATACAAAAATCTATCATCTGCTTCAAAGAATCGCAATTGTAAAAAAATAAATAAATAAAAATAAATATAAATTATCGATCACTAATTTTCGTAAATACCATGCTTTTAAGTAATCTAATTCCGATATTCCTGCTATCTCTCTTCACCTCTATGATTTTCTAAGTATTTATTTTAGTCGAGTATTTTTGGTGGAAAGAATAAAATATTTTAGAATTTTGCTATAAGGATTAGGTTCGTGTACAAATGTAACGTAAAATGATATCTCATTTCCGGACCATTCTAATTTTTCAGGCAAACTATCGTTTTACCACTAACCCTAAGTCTGAATGGCAAGGACATAAGTAAAATACAGAGTGGTCGTTAGAAAAGCGGGAAATTTGTTAAACGATTTATTTTTTACAAAGAATAATTTTTACAAAGTTTTTCAAAGACATATGTTATATTATATCTATAGATACTCAAAATGTCGTCCGTGCACTTCCCTGCAGCGTCAAACAACGATTTATTTTTACAACACTCACACCGCACCGCACCAATAAAAAAAAATAGCAATCACGCATTTTATTCATGATCTAAGCTGACCTTTAAATTTCCCGCTTTTCTAGCGACCACCCTGTATAATGATCTAAAAACATGACCCCCCCCTAAAAAACATGCATAATTTATCTGAAATAGTAAAAAAGAAAAAAAAAAATGGTTATCTGCTTTAAGATGTAAGAACAGTTTGAAAATAAGGGATTATTATTGTACGTTAAATTCATATGTAAAAATGATAAAAATTCTGAATTATTTATTTTTTTGTTATTTTCTTTCTGTCAATTTTTTTCAGGTTATTCACACGTAATCGCCTAAAAATAGAATCTCAACCTTAAAATAGAACCTACAATATTCCTCTACAATCAATTTATCTATTAGGGACAGTTACGAAGGAACACCGGTTTGGGTTTTCTTTACTTCGTAGTTGCCTAAAAAAACTGGAATAGATTCTTAACGTTCCTTTTCGTTCTATGCTTTCTATTGGGTGAAACGCATCATGGACTTAACTGAATCGAAAGGTTCATTTATGCCATTTTTTTTTTTTTTTTTTGCTTTTCGTTGTGTTTTTTTTATTGTTTTTGTTTTTCCAAACACGTTCATCATTTTTCCCCCCTTATTTTTACTTTTTGTTTTTCCGATTTCTTTTTTAAAGTTTTACGTTTGTTGGCTGTTTTTTTTTTGGGGGGTTTTCCGAATTTTTTTAAGTTTAACATCGTTTTTTTTTTTATATTTAAACAGGGTTATTACTTCACTTATTCTTTACTTTACCCCCCACCCCCTCCTACACACACTCCTTCAAATACCCGGGCAACGCCAGGTACACCCGATAGTTTTTAATAAACGGCAACAGTTTGAAGAGCTTTTGTAATCAAAATCTGGCTGATTCTTGCACTTCTGATTTGGAACCAAGCTTCTTTGCTTTCACTACCAATGCTCAGACCCGTTTTTCAATTGCAGTTAAAATTCTAGGACTTCATACCAGATCCAAAATTTAAAAAAATAAACCTGTATCCAATCTATTTCTAAGAAAAAACTCGGATGAATCGTTCTACCGATCCTAAACTATAAATTCCTTATGCGATATGCTAGCTTTATAAAACTCACATACATACTAAGTTGGAGTGCCGTTTCCAAATAGGGAAGGTGTCACTTAGGAAGATCTTATCCTGCCTTGACAGAGTTCAGAATACACTTCATAGCCTATTGGGGGATGCCCTTTTATCTTCCCTGTAACCTCTTTCTCACAGAAGAGACGTTGTGAGCTTGTCTCTGTTTTATCATTACTTTCATCGCAAGTGATCGTCTGAGCTCCAATCTATGCCCCCCCCCACTCCAAACATTCACAAGAAACACTCGTCGGGCTGAAAACACTATCAATACTTTTTCCCCCACTTTTTATCCGTGCCTACACCTAAACGTAGATTCCATGAACAAAGTTTCTTTCTTAAAACTTCACACCTATGGAGCTTTCTTCCATTCACCTGCTTTCCAGCAGACTACAATATGACCGTCTTGGAGTATAATGTGAATAAGTCCCTGATGCGCCATTCTCCTTAAGTAATCCAATTTTATCAAATAGACACTTCTAGCGATTACTATGATATTGCCCTTTTGACCACGGTACACTCTTTAACCCTTATCCTCGAGTGGCTGCTGGGCCTTGATAAGTAGTGATTCCCGTGTAAAAAAAAAAGCATTTTTGATTCTTTGATAGGATTCAAAATCAACTTCATAATCTAAATGGGAGGGTGATTTCTTCTTTACAGACCCTTTTTT
The DNA here is from genome assembly GCF_053919585.1 of Euprymna scolopes. Taxonomy (NCBI): domain Eukaryota; kingdom Metazoa; phylum Mollusca; class Cephalopoda; order Sepiida; family Sepiolidae; genus Euprymna; species Euprymna scolopes. The sequence continues at coordinate 103,393,807 of NC_136501.1, read as the reverse complement.
TACAGAAGAAATCTTGCTAGTCTTTCTCCGCTCTACCATTATTTTCATGAAAGGTGCTAGATTAACCTTTGGACATTCATAAGAAGAACATATCCACTAGCAGCAAAGAATTTTACTTTTTACATTAGAGTTTTCCCAAGCAGAGTTGTCTGATTTAATTTATTGAAAATTATTTGAATAAAAACATTTTGTTTATTTATATAGTGCTCTAATACATTTTAATATTTAATTGCATTAATTTTGAGGTACCCCAATTGCTATTGACATATCTAAGGCCTTTGATAGGGTATGGCATAAAGGTTTACTTCATAAGATCTCTAGCTATGGTATTGCTGGAAATGTCTTCTCAATTATTAAATCATTTCTTTCTGATAGGTTCATAAGAGTAGTAGTTGAGGGGCAAAAATCAGAAGCTCACAGTATTAATGCCGGTGCCCCTCAGGGGTCCATCCTGGGCCCAACTCTTTTCCTGATCTACATTAATGATCTTCCAAATCACATCCTTACATCATTTGTAGACATTTATGCTGACGACACTACCATTTATGGTAGCACATCTAACACAGTAAACGACCAAGTTCTCTCCAATTCTCTCTCTTCTGATCTTGAGCATGTAGTACAATGGGGTAAGCAGTGGCTGGTTACTTTTAATGCATCTAAAACCAAGCTTCTCTCTTTACATCATCAACATTCGGATCCACATCTGGCATCAATTGAAATGAATGGCTCTCGTCTTCAGGATGCCTCTAGTTTTGACAAGCTTCTTGGCTTGACCATTACTCCTGATCTTAAATGGAACACGTACATCAAATCTGTTGCCAAGGCCGCTGGAAAAATGGTGGGATCTTTCTATCGATCCGGTAGATATCTCACTGCTGATGCTATTCTCTATCTATATAAGAGCCAGGTACGTCCAAGGATGGAATACTGTTGCCACATCTGGGCAGGAGCTGCTAGAAAGGACTTGGCCTGCCTTGATAGAGTTCAAAATAGACTTCGTAGCCTCGTAGGAGATGTCCTTTTCTCTTCCTTGCAACCTCTATCTCACAGAAGAAATGTTGCGAGTTTGTCTCTGATGTATCGTTATTTTCATGGAAAGTGTTCAACTGAGCTTCAATCTATGGTCCCCCCTCGCCAAACTTTCACAAGAAACACTCGTCTAGCTGTAAACACTATCAATAATTCCCCCCACTCTTTATCTGTGCCTAAACCTAAACGTAGATTCCATGAACAAAGCTTCTTTCTTAGAACTGCACGCCTGTGGAATTGTCTTCCGTTTTCCTGCTTTCCGGCTGACCACAATATGGTTGTCTTCAAGTCTAACGTAAATAAGTTCTTGATGAGCCGTTCCATATAAGTTATCAAATTTAACAAATTTTCATTACTAATGATTACTATATTGTCCAATTTCTACTGTACACTCTTTAACCCTTATCCTTGAGTGGCCTCTTGGCCTTGATAATGTGGTGATGCCTATGTAAAAAAACCAAAAAAAAACAAAAAAAAACCTGAATATACTGGCCTTCATATATGAATATAACAATCATTTTTTTTAATTATAAACTAGGATGTACCAAATTATTTAAGTCTATTATTATTTTCAAAATCATATTTCAAAATAATAGAATCACAAAAACAAATCAGGTATAAATCTATTCTAATGAATTTAAATTTATAACGTTTAATGTATTTTAAAATATTAATCTTAATTTTATTTTATTCAAGCTTTTTTAGTTTTTTTTATTAATCGCAAAAGTTATGACTTCTAATACACCTTTTAGTCAATAATGAAGACAAGAAAGGAAGTGTTATTTAAACATTTAATAAACAACTTTATTCGTCATTTTCGTTAGCAACGTTATTAAAAGAGAGAAACGGGTTAGTAGGTTGAAGTGATCTTGTGTAAAGAGAGAACAGCTCAGTCCATGTGTTTATAGCTAGTAGTCGCTGGGACAAAGGAAGCTGATTAAAGGAGAAAGAAAGGGCAATATCTTCAGTGTATTAATGTGTTGTCGTGGGTGTCGGTGTATGTTCTTTAGCATGATAAAGAATGTTCGCTTGGGTACAGCATGTGGAAACAAATGGGAGTTTGGAAAGAGCCATTGTTAGCTTGTAGTACTCACGTTCAGCCTAATGTGTGCTGCTAGCTGAAGCCAGTGAGTGAGAGGATGGTTGGTTGGTTTTGTTTTATGGCATATCAACCCTTTTCAGGTTATTTAATGCCGAATCCAAAGATTTTGAAGAAAATTTTTTAATAGAACATATTTGTTGTTTTCAAGTCGGTTTCTATTTAACCCATAGTTGGGACCCTAACAGGTACTACCACTCTGGGTCAGAGAGGACCTGGGAGCAATGATAATTAAAGAGTGGCTCCACACTCCCCAAAGCCCGCAAACTGGGGCCTCACCACTGGATATAGTTTAAGGTCATATCCAGCACCGAGTGAGAGGAAGAAAGGTTCGTGATTTCGCCTTTTATGTACTCGGTCACGTGATTGAGAGCTGGCTTTTGATTGGACAAACCAGGAGGAAATGGATTTCAAATCTTTAATCGTGAGAATTAACTTCTGCCTGTGATGTAAGAATGTCGGCTGTTACAACCTTTTTTTCTTTAGAAATTCCTTTGTTGAAAAGGAACAACAAAACATTTTGGTAATCCTTATTAAATAAAGGTTTAGTATTTTTTAATTTATAGAATTTACCAGCAAAAGTTTCATTCGTATTTTTACTCTACATTTTATACGGAGTTTTTAATCCGATTGTGATTGTCTTATAAATGTTGATACTGATATATTGAAATTTAATTTTACAGCGTTACACAGTCTGTAATCTTAAAATAGGTGGGGAAATCAGACCATCTATAATATCCAGGGTGGTCGCTAGAAAAGTGGGAAATTTGAAGGTCAGCTTAGATCATGAATAAACTGCGTGATTGCTATTTTTTGATTGGTGCCGTGTGAGTGTTGTAAAAATAAATTGTTGCTTTACGCTGCAGTGAAATGCACGGACGACATTTTGAATATCTATGAGTATAATATAACATTTGTCTTTGAAAAAAATTGTAAAAATAAATCTTCGTTTGACAAATTTCCCGCTTTTCTAGCGACCACCCTGTATATCTCAGTTGAATGTATGTATGTATGTATGCCTAAAATTTTCGACAAAGGCGACAGATTTTACGAGATCGGTATCGTTTTGAAGCTCCACCGTCTTGAACGACAAATATCAGAAATGCTTTCCTTTGGGTTACAACTAAGTAGTCTTCAATTTCAATGCTAACAGACACATTGTCATAAATAACCAAATCTTACTCTTTTTATCATCATTTTTAGTCCACACACTATCTTTCCATTGACAATCTATTCATTTTACTAAACTATCTTGAACAGCGTTTAGTTTTAATAAATACTGACTCATCAGTAACAAATAAATGCATTACACATTAAAGTTTTCTAATTACATGCATGATTATATAAACATTCCTTTAAAAAAATATAAATAAATTAATACCTTGGATTTTTATAAAATTTTCTGAAAAGTTATAACTAACCGATTTCTATATAACTTTGTCTATACTTCGCGATACCTCTTGGGTGTGCCTCAGGGGCTCTTTTAGGGCTAATAAAAAAAAATCCATTTTGGGGACTATTTTATCATATTTGTCCCAAATTTTCTGTGTATGTCTATTTAGCAGTTTTGCATAGTGCTAAACTCAAATATAAATGTTAAGGCGTCGGGGACTTTTCGGGCTAAATAGGAGAGCGGGGGGGGAGCAAATGATAGACTTAGTTATTTCTTTTTTTGCATGGTGGAGAATTCAAATTTACATATGTTAAGGCCTAAAACTGCACCGTTTATTAATTTTCATCAGGATTTGACATCCCCTGGGGACGTTTGGGGCTACATGTAGGGGATACTGAACTTAGTCATTTTTTTTATGCCTCATTCACTATGCACTCACGGGGGACCATGTATGCTTCACTTGTTTCTTTAATATTGATTCACTGGAGGATTTAAGCGTAGAATGTAAACTAAGAAGTTTAATTTTTAATTTTTTCCATAGAAATTTAGTTGCAGATGTTTTTAAACTATGCAAAAAAATATTTATTCAAATTTTAATCAAATGTTTTAGATGTATCAAATAAGGGTTGGATATTACTTTAAATTTAAACCTTTTATGTGTGTAAGTTATTGACTTCAAATGCACATGAAACCCTCCAATATATTTATTTTACAGTCTTAAGATATCAACAGTATGTAACTCCTTAAAAAAATGAACCACAAACTAAAAACGGTTCTCGCCAGATCACCGAAGTTAAGCAACATTAAGCCCGGCAAGTACCAGACGAGTGACCATTTGGGAAGGCAAGGTGCTTTATGTACCGCAAGGTAAAATACCAGGTTGAGAAACTGCCACAGTCTATCCTTCTCTCGAGGGTAGTTGGTACTCTCTTAAGCTGTGGTAAGCACCCCGTCTAGTGATGGCGTCACGATAAAAAATACCCTTGATAGCCCTGGCAAAGCATCAAGTATTCAGCTACCGACAATTACACTACAAACTCTTGTAGTGAGTTCAATCTCTGTTGCGGCCGCACTGGATTGGCATCGACAGAAGAACCCAGAAAGCCTTCACCATGCTGCTATTCCATCTTGATTTGGTTTGAATACGGATGGTGATGATGATGGGTGCATTCTATTTTCATTAACTATCTTTGCCAGTTAAAACATGAAAAATTAACTAAATTTGGCAAAAAGTAAAAATTATGTGCAGAGTAGTTGAATAAGAAACAGAAAAGAAAGATTTGTTATTATGGGTTGTTACAGCAAAAACAAACTAAATAATTCAGTTTAAAAAATACCCGAATAGAATTTGTGTTGACCGAAATACACGTTTTCATGTTATAAAAATGATGTGTTATGACTTATTGTGTTTTTAAAAGAAAAAAAAAAAATAGCAGTTATGATGTCAAAAAAATGGGAAGAAAAATAAACTGGGGGAAAAATGTAAATGAAAGTTTTGTTTTAAATAAAGAATCGTAGTTGAATTGAATTGTTTATTCTAAAATAAAAAAAATTCACTGGACCAAAACGTTAATTGCGAAATCATGGAAATTATTTTTATTTGAACTGATTCCAAAAATAATGCTTGAAAGTTTGTGTGAATTATTTTTAGTTTGATTATCAGCGAAAAAGAAATCAAAAACAAAAATTAGCGTCCAAGGGAAATAACTCAAAACTCAAATAACTCGAACTGTTTTATAAAAAAATATCAAAGTCTATTTTGAACTCTGTCAAGACAAGATAGCTGCTTCTAGCAGCTCCTGCCCAGATGTGGCAACAGTACTCCATCGTTGGCCGTACCTGGCTTTTATATAGGTAGAGAATTGCATCAGGAGTGAGATATCTACTGGAGCAGTAGAAGGATCCCACCATTTTTCCAGCGACTTTGGCAATGGATTTGATATACGTGTTCCATTTCAGATCGGGAGTTAAGGTCAAGCCCAGAATCTTGTCAAAACATGAAGCTTCCCCAAGACGAGGCCCATTCATTTCGATTGATGGCAGCTGGGCAACAGAGTGTTGATGATGTAAATATAAAAGCTTGGTTTTAGATGCATTAAAAGTAACCAGCCACTTTTTCCCCCATTGTACAACGTGCTCAAGATCAGAGGAGAGAGAATCAGAGAGACGTTTGTCGTTTAAGATCTTCAAAGTGCTACCATAGATGGTAGTGTCGTCAGCATAAACGTCTACAAATGATCTAAGGATGTGGTTTGGAAGATCATTGATGTAGATCAGGAAGAGAGTTGGGCCCAGGATGGACCCCTAACGGACTCCAGCATTAATACTGAGAGCTTACGATTTCTGCCCATCAACCACTACCCTATAGAATCTATGAGAGAGAAATGATTTAATAGTTGAGAAGACACTTCCAGTTATACCATGACTGCAGATCTTGTGAAGTAGACCTTTATCCCATACCTTATCAAATGCCTTTGATATGTCAAGAACAATTGCCCTAGAGAGAAAGCCTCCGTCGAGGGATTCGCCAATCCTATGAGATATAACTTTAAGTACATCTGCTGTAGATCTAGCAGAATGGAAACCATATTGCATGTCACTAAGAAGGTTATTTTTGCTGAAATGATTGACTACTTCTTTAGCTAGCACAGATTCCAGCAACTTACTCATGACACACAGGAGATGTATTGGTCTGTACTGAGAGGGAGATGAGCGATCACCTGAATTCTTAAATACAGGGCATACTGATGAGATTTTCCAAGGTGTTCGGAAGCATTTCTCCTTAAGACAATGCTTAAATAACTTTCTAAGTATGGGGACTAGTTCTGGCTGAAGCTTTTTGAGCACTATAATTGGAATGCCGTCAGGGCCAGTTGCTTTACTGGAATCAAGGTTTTTGATTAGCTTGGCAACATCACGTACAGATATTTGTTTGTTACATAGCATGTTTTCTGATATACAAGGAAATACTGGGGGTTGGTGGCCTTGGTTGTAAAGGGTAGAATTAGCTGCAAAGTTCTTGGCAAAGAGATTGGCTTTGTCTGATGCTGACGAGATTACCTCAGGTCCATTGATCATAGCTGGGATAGAGCACACACTTTTGTTGGAGATTTTCTTTGCTATTTGCCAGAACAAAGCCGCTGCTCAGCTACCTAGGACTTGACAGACTGAGCATACAACTCTCTAACCTTCTTTATTACTTTTTTACAGTGGTTGCTGGCGGTCCTGAAAGCGGCTTTAGTCTCAGTACATCTATTACATTAGAAGCAATGGAAAAAGTGATTTCTGTGCGCAATAGCAACAGCACATTCTGGGGAGAATCATGGCTGGCTATTAGGTTTTTGCTGGAACTTTTTCGAGGGTATGAAACTGTCTCTACCTACAATTAACCATTCCGTCAGGTCTGATACTATAGAGGACACATCCTTTTTAAACATGACATATAGAAGTAGGTCTGATATAAATGTATGGAAGCTATCCCAGTCAGCCATATAGTATTGATATACTTTACAATGGAGAGGTTGTCTGAAGACCTATTTCATTATGTTTTTATCTTAAACGATACAATGGAAGATCCCAGTGGAGACTGAACAGAAGATAAGCATAGCTCAGGGAAAGTTGTGAGAAAGAGGTCTAGGAGACTTACATACTGACCATCAGTGTCGGGAACGCGGGTGGGTTCGTGAACAATCTGAGTGAGGTCATAAGCAATCGAGAAATCGTAGCAGAACCTCCCTTCATCATCGATCTTGTTTGAGTGTGTTAACCATTCCACGTTGTGAACATTAAAGTCCCCACTGACGTGAATGTTAGCTGAGGGGTACGCAGACAGGACATGGTCAATTTTCTCAGTTATGCTATTAAAGATAGTAATTCCACTATTGTGGGGGTGATAGAGTGCAAATATAAACGCAGTAGTGTGAGCAAGTGCAACCCGGAAGCACATTTAAGGTAAATTAGGATCTCCTCTAGAGATGTCCCTACCATATGAAAAGTCGTCTTTAATGTAGGCACATACTCCATACCCATGGCGATCTTGGGGGTCAGATTAAGAGGTTAAGTTAGAGTATCCTTTAATTACAAAATCATCTAGGGGAGAAGTCGGCCAAATGCCAGTTTTGCTTAGGAATAATAGGTCTGGTTTTGTCTCCTGTAATAGAATTTTAACCTCTAGAAGGTTGGAACATAGATCCCTGATGTTGGAGGAGGAGACATAGTAGTGGGGGTCTGCGTTCGAAGTTGGAGATCTGGGTTTAATCAAGTATTTTTTCTGGAAACCTTTCAGGATTGAGATTTGGGATTTGTGGAATATCTCGACAGGCTTGCTTAGAGCAGGGCAGAGAGGGAAGGTAAGAGAAAAAGAAAGGAAAATTTTAATTTTTTAATTTTTTTTTTTATTTTGTAGCACATAAGGTAAAGCCATAGCAATTACCAACTAATATTACATCGAGAGCCCCCACCAGAGGCTATTGCATGGTCCAGAATCGATTCACCAAATGGCAATACAGCAGCCCCCAGTATTTTGCACCTGCTGATAGGACAGCCTCCTTAGGGGTTAAACCAAGGTCCCTGACTATCAGGCGGATAACTTCAGTCCAGTTGAAACGTTTACCTCCAGCACCCTTATTAGTGACATTGCCACAAGGATAGACAAAGGAACAGAGTTTAAACATCTCTGACGACTGTTCCCACAAAATACTGCCAACCTAGTATATATTTGTAGACATCGACATACAGTACTGTTTCGTTATATCACAACTCATCAGTGCCGCTAGACTAGCACCTCTCCCAAGCCGAGGATTGAACCTGGAACCATCGTGTTGACAGTTGGCCGTTCTACCCATTGACCCATGGGAGCAGTTCCCACAAATAACCTCCACAAATGTCTATTTTAAACAAACATTTGTCCACCACGTCTATCTGTATAATTATAAAACTCAGATCAGCTTGCTTGCTTGGTCGTTTAAACCGTCTATCGGTTTTCTGACTTCCGGTTTCAAATTATTCGTCTGCTTACCTATTTCATGGCCACCCTGTCTTAAGTCTGATAGTAAAAGCCACTGCTGCTATTCAAAGCATATACAAGGCCAACAATATTTGGTTATTTGAACTTATTTTAACATGTTTTTCTTTCAAATAAATATAATTTAATCCATTTGAGGTTAAAAAAAAAATCTGATTTGAATATAGATATAGAATATCTGTTTCTTCCAAAGAAACAATTGCATTATTATTTCAATATCGAATCATTTTGTGCTTCAGCTTAGAAAGAATTATGCATGACAACCTGAGGTCGGGAAAATGTAATTCTATAGAAGATTCATATTTACTTTGGCTGTAATCTCGAATTATATAAGTGAGAATGTGTTTGTGTGTGAGAGAGGACGCTTCCTAAACTATACACTCAACCTTTTTTCATCTACAGACTTGAAATTTGGTATATAGAGTATTCAGACATTCGAGAAAACACGGGGCCTCACCCAGACGAGAGCCATCCATCACAATTGATGATGGGGATCAGAGCGTTGATGATGTAAGGATAGGAGTTTGGTTTTGGATGCATTAAAGGTAACCAGCCACATCATCCCCCACTGAACCATGCGCTCGAGATCAGAGGAGAGAGAATCAGAGAGAACTTTGTCATTTACAGCCTTTGATGTGTTGCCGTAGATGGTCATGTCATCAGCATAGATGTCAACGAATGATTTAAGTATGTGTTTAGGGAGGTCATTGATGTAGATCAGGAAGAGACTTGGGCCCAGGATTGACCCCTGAGGGACTCCAGCATTTATATTGCAGGCCTTCGATTTTTGTCCATCTACCACTACTCTTATGAGCCTATCGGAGAGAAATGATTTAATGATTGAGAAATGTAATTCTATAGAAGATTCATATTTACCTTGGCTGTAATCTCGAATTATATAAGTGAGAATGTGTGTGAGAGGACGCTTCCTAACCTATACACTCAACTTTTTTTTCATCTACAGACTTGAAATTTGGTATATAGAGTATTCAGACATTCGAGAAATCTTTAATCGGTCTTAATCCAGAAAAACAAAAGGATTGAAAAATTGGTATTTCTTGTCTGTTTGGCAACTGTTTCATAAATGTACATGCATGAATCGTTCATATGACATTACTTATGTTAATAATAAGTAGGTTTGAAAACCTTTTTAAAGCTGGCCTAATAGTTATATTTTACCCACTATCTTTAGGTTTTGGTTTCAATCTCGGCTCGAGTATCTTTTTCTTTACTTACATAATAATCACATGCACAATGTCTCAGTTTCTGTATGAACTAAAATATATTTTTGCATATTTTACGAGTGGGCAACGCCGGGCGGCCTACTAGTATATAAAGTATAAAGTATACATCGGAGAAGTTTTACATTTTTATCCTGGCCTGAAGGCCAAATTCGATACTCGTTTTCATGCTATTTAAAACACTCTTTCTTGTCATGACCGAGTACAAAATCGACCTTGCAAAACTATCCATCGGTGGATCACAATACCAAGAGATTGCTTCCCAGCTAACTGCAGTATGGCAGTTTGATAGACCAATGTAAAAGCATTTTTATTTTATTCTTAAATAAAATTCTATATGGTTTTTACTACTGCTACAAATCCTCATAATGCTGTATTAATGTTTATGTGCTAAAAACGTTACTGCTTATCTTTGACTGCGACTGCTTTAATTTTTTTTTTTTTTTTTTTTTTTTTTACAAGGAAGTCACCATTATCAAGGCCCGGGGGCCACTCGGGGATAAGGATTATTGCGTGTACAGTAATCAATGAGACAATATCGGGTAGTTGCTATTAATGGAGATCTGATAACGTGTCTTTCTTAAGAGGGTGGTTCATCAGGAATTTGTTTATGTTGGACTTGAAAGCATCCAAGTTGTAGTCAGGTGGGAAACAGGCGAACGGAAGAGAGTTCCACAGGCGTGCACTTGTAAGAAAGAAGCTTGGTTCATGGAATCTACGTTTTTATTTAGGCAAAATAAAGAGGGGGGAAAATTACTGACAGTGGTTTCAGCTAGACGGGTGTTTTTCGCGAAAGATTGGCGAGGGGGACCAGAGATTGGAGCTCAGACGAGCACTTCCCATGGAACATATTTCACTCGCTTTATAAAAAAAAGAGTTGATTTATATTTCTAGTAGACGAACATGCGCGACTCTTTTCTAGTCTTACACAAAAACATACGTTCACACCTCAAGCTATGTTACTTGTCATATACATACACACAAACATACGCGCGCACGTCCACACACATACATATATTCATGTTCGCGTATATACACTCATATTCACGTGTATACACACATATGCTAACGTACACACATGTACTCCCATATACGTGGACACATACGCACAAATGGCCGACATCACTTCCCCTTTCAAAGGAAATCCACACATGTGCAAAAGATCACCGGAAACACCTATAAAAGCAAGAGACAAGCTGTTTCCAGCCCTTTTCCAACTCGCTTTCCGAGGTGCGTGGTCGGCGCACCAGCCGCCGCCGTTTCGGCAGGCGCGTGCCTCACGCCATTTACTACTATGTGGGACAAAAAGCTAACAGACCGTACGTACACTTTATACGCTTTCTCTCTCTCCATGAACTGGATTGACATTCTCACTCTTTCTCTCTCTATATATACAACTTTTCCCTGAGAATTCCTTTCGCCTAGCTGACTGCTTAACCCACTATCTTTGTCTTTGTCTACACGCTGGACTGTCATTCCCATTTCCACTACATTACTCACTTCTTTTCCCGCGCGCGAACAAACGATAGTGACCCGAATGTGGGATGAACACACATTTCCTTTCCTTTCTACACCACCAGTCCCACAACAAACGATGGTTACACCTGAACGCGGACATGACACGTGTTATATCTAAAACATTCATTCTTTCAACAGTAAATAAACGACACGTTTATCTTATCCATCAATTGAGTTTTTGTTTCCTTCATTCCATTCGTTTCATTATTTTTCTTTTTTAACGGGATTAGAATTTATATATCCTAGTCCTCTACAAACATGATTATTTAGATAGAAGAAATTTAGATAAATCATAGAATACAATCGTCTTTCCTCCACATACACTCAGAATCGAGATGATTTTTTTTTTGATAGATTATGTGTGAACAGCCATGGGTTATTCAAAGTTTTAACCTATTTTTCTATTATACTAACGATTGTAAGACATTTTTTTTGTCAACTAAATGTAATAAAATTTTGTAATATGGACAAATAAATAAAATACGACAATATTGTAACTTTTTCTTAAACCAATCATTCGAGTAATTGTAAAGAAATTTTTTTTCAACAACTTTACTAAAAGTTACCTCCATTAAAACAATAAGTTAAAATCCCAAATAAATACGACCTAAAAAAATAATAATCATATAAAAAAAAATATTATTTAGTGAGCGATTCTATTCGAACTTAACTTTAACGTAAAATGATCCTCTTTTCCAGATCAGTGTAGTACATTTTTTGAAGAGCAGTAAAAAAAAGTTACTTATTTAGCGCTGAACCCCAGTCGCAAAGTCGTTAAACCAGATGTAATGACATAAAAAGGAGACCTTTCTCACACCCAAATATATAAAATGCACTAGCAGTGTCAGAATTTTGGCGGAATTTTTTACACCCCCCAAAAATAACTCGTAATTTCTGTTTTTAAAGTGGGTTGTTTATTTTCTTTATGGAATATATTTCCAAAATAAACTATTAAGGTTATTTAAAACAAAATAAAAATATTTTTTAATTGTTAAAAGACCATGTAGACAAAATGTCCGCGTTCAATCACCGCGAGCGGATATTTTGTCAACACGGTTTTTTAACAAATAAGAAATAATATTTTTATTATGTTTTAAATAACTTTAATAGTTTATTTTGGAAGTATATTCCATAAAGAAAATAAACAACCCACTTTAAAAACAGAAAGTACGAGTTTTTATATTTTATTCGCAGTTTTGTCTTAGGGGTGTCAAATTTGCAATGGCGATTTTCCCAAAGATTCTAACACTGTTAAAAATGCACCGGGGTTATCTTTTAAGTTAAAAAAAAAAAAATGTACATTAAATATGTATTTGAAACCGATCACGCACTTTGGAACCTAATAAATTTTACTTGCAATTAATTTTTCAGGCTATCACCTGTAATCGCTTAAAAAGCAGAATCTGTTTTTTTTTTTAGGGGGGTTTAGAGGGAGTAAATCTACACTCACACCGACGGCGTATTTATTCTTTGCACCCATTTTCAATATTTCCTATATTTTATACCATTGATTTTAATATTTACTTAACTTCAATTCTTGACTTGTTTTTTCTGATAAATATTTATTTACCGTAAATATTCTGTTAGTAACTATTTTTAAAAATAAATTAAAATAAATTAATAGCATTAAAAAAATTACTATTAATTCAAGGGAGATTACTTTTTAAGGGGCATAATTAAACTTCAAGGGAGGTAATTGTTTTGTACAAAGAAGGAAAACTAACAATTACAGCCGTCGGGTCAAGATCAAAGTATAGTATCTGTTCTTCAGATCTACACTTTAATTTCTTGTTCTGTCAGTGGAGGAGAAATCCTTCACGACTGAGACAATTTTTATTTTTGTTCCTTTTCTCCACATTAAAAAAAAACGACCCTGGTGTCTAATTCTATCCCGTGGGGAGGCATTGTAAATAGGAACAATTACAGTTGAAGACCGCTCTAAGCTGACATTTACGATTATCACATTCTGAGATTTATGCATTTGGTACGACACACGAGATGAGAACGTAAAATAGATATGAGTTCGTATCAGCTGCTCCTTGTCTTTTTTCGTTGATTCAGCTTATTTATTTTATTTATTTATTTATTTTTTTATAAAATATTCATTTATCTGGTTTACTGAATTTTGAATATATTTCTTTTTTGATTTCGGAAAATTTGATTTTCCTTAATTTTTACTTTCGAAACATCCGGAATTTTTATTGAGGATTAATTTGTTTTATCTTAAATAGAAAAAGAAAAAAAACAAAAAAAAAACACACACACACACACACACACACACACAAACACAAAAAACAACCAAACTTAATGATACCACTAACCCTAAGTTCGAGTGGCAATACCTCTAAAATACGACTTCCTTAAATCTTTTACTAACACTGATCTTGGATGATTTTTCCTTAGCAACATAACATAATAAACATCCAATTTATCATTCCAATAACGCTACACAAAGTATTCCCTCCTCCTCTTACAAAAGAAAAAATCTAACCGATCAAGAAAAAGCTAATACCTCATACAACCTTTAAGACATTCTATCCTCTTTAGTATCGTGTCTGTGACGAAGCGTGCTCGAATAGCAGGTTTAATTGTAAAATGACAACCTAAAAATTTCGATTAAAATCTTATATAATTTTTTTTTCATCTGCTTTCATGTCATTGAAAGCTAAATTCAAAACACGCCGGTTTTAAAGGTGGAAAAATCAATTTTCCCTAAACTTTTTTGGAAAGGGTGGGGCTGAGTGGAGAATATAAATATGGCGTTCTTCAAGTCTAACGTAAATAAGTTCTTGATGAGCCGTTCCATATAAGTTATCAAATTTTACAAATTTTCATTACTAATGATTATTATATTGTCCAATTTCTACTGTACACTCTTTAACCCTTATCCTTGAGTGGCCTCTTGGCCTTGATAATGAGTTGATACGTATGAAAAAAAAAAAAAAAAAAGAAAAAGTCAAATGTGAACAAGTTCTAATTGAATCGTCCCCCTAAGTAATCCAAGTTTCAAAATTCCAACTGTTTACTATGCTAAAATCACAATGACTAATGCATACCTATTAACACTTATCCTCGAGTGGCCTCTGGGCCTTGATAAGTGGTGACACCCTTGTAAAAAAAAAAAAAATATATATATATATAAATGTGTTGTGTTGTCGTCCCTGGCCTTATTAGAGGCCATCTGGAAGCATCTTAGCCAAGAATCATACATCGACATTGGATATGAGTTGGGATAAAAAAATTACTGTTTTTAGCGAAAGAATAAAATCAAGGCTATGGATGGAACAGTCATGCATAATAAAATGAAAATATAATCAAACATCGAACTAATACAAAGGTTACTAGATAGCGTTGGCTACTAAAAACAGTTTTATGCATGATTTTTTTTTTTTTTTTACATAGGAGTTACCATTTATCAAAGCCAAGAGGCCACTCGAGGATAAGGGTTATAAAGTCAACGGGAAAATATCATAGAAATCGTTAGTAGTGTAAATTTGGTAAATTGGATTACTTAAGGGTGTACGAGCCCTTTCTAGTCTCGCACAAAAACATGCGTTCACATCTCAAGCCATTTTTCTTGTCATACACATACGCGCACACAAACATATGCGTGCACGTACACACACGTCACTTCCCCTTTGAAAGAAATCCACACATGCACAAAAGACCACTGGAAACAACTATAAAAGCAAGAGACCTGAGCTGTTTCCTCCTTTTCGACTCAGCTCCCGAGCTGAGCGGTCGACGGACCATCCGCTCCCTTTCGAGGTGCACGCACCTGCACGCCTCACATCACCTGCTACTATGTGTGGGGCAAGAGTCAACAGACAGTACGTACATCTTACATGCTTTCTCTCTCCATGGCCTGGATTGACTTTCTCTCTCTCTCTCTACAACAATAGACTTTCCTTCTCATCAGTTAACAGCGAGAGATGCACGCTAACCTAAACACGTGCTGTACCTTTTTCTTTCATTTGTTTCTTCATGAAATAAATCCATTTAATTCAATTTAACATGTTCGTTCCTTTCTGAATTCAATTCATTTTTCCTATTTTGTATGGCCCTGTCGGTGGGGCATTAGAATACGCCGACTGCCCCCCTGCAGAGGGTAAAAGTCCCTCAATGGGGGTCCTGGATATGACCTTAAACTATATCCAATGGTGAGGCCCCAGCTTGTGGGCTTTGGGGAGTGTGGAGCTACCCATTAATTACCATTGCTCCCAGGTCCACTCTGACCCGGAGAGGTAGTACCTGTTAGGGGCCCAACTATGGGTTGAATAGAAACCGACGTGAAAACAGCAAATATATTCTATCAAAAATATTTTTCTTCAAAATCTTTGGATTCAGCATTAAATAACCCAAAAAGGGTTGATATGCCGTAAAATAAAAACTACCAACCAACTAACCAACCAACCTATTTTGTACGACTGGGGGGATATATATAATATATCCACCAGTCCACTACAAATTGGTGACCCGACGTGAGATGAACACGCATTTCCTTCTATACTACAAGTCCCACAACAAACTGGCGTGAAACGAACACACAGCGGGACTCTACTTTTTTTTTGAATGAATTGTTTTGAGCGAGACGTGCGTTTTATTTGATAAACAAAAAACGAACATTTCAACAAAGAAAAACAAGTGAACTATTGCCGACAAGAATCTTAAACAGCAATGACAAAACCCCTCGTCAGACTCGGCTAAGATATATAAACACGGAGCTGTCGACTTCATACCAAATATAAATAAAAATTTGAGCTCGACAAACATTTTTAACGGTTTCCTGACATTACCCTGCAACAAACGCGAGGAGCAAAACCACATAGGCCTATACAATTCTCTCCCACACAGCAGATCCAACAACAAAGAAACAATTACAGGACATCCCTATCAACACATAGGAAGAAGTTGAATCAACGATATGAGTTGAGATGCACCACACACACTGAACTCACAACTGGAAGTTTCGTTGACAGCCGGCAACAGGACACCACCGTTCAACATGAACGAATGTGCAACTTGCACTCGTACAGACAATGTACACACACTACCGCAGACTCACTTGCAAAGACACCGTCAACTTGATACACCACGTCAACATGAACAAAAATTTTCCTTCCAAACGAACAATTCACTTCACTGTCCAAGTAACTTGTTGCGCATGTCAGCACACAACAAAAAAACAAAAAAACAAATGTCAGCCTAAAAAAAGAGTAAACGCCTTTTCCACGCGTAAGTAAACACTTTTTTTTACGAACACACTCCGTTTTTGACGTATTTTTTTTAAACAACCACACCAACAGCAAAAAACAGGATGAAAAGTCGATTGCCCAAAACATTACTTAATATATATATATACACTGCATATTTTTTTTTCCTGGGAAAGGGAGTATTGTGCAAGCCCTTTCTAGTCTTGCACAAAAACACGTGTTCACATCTCAAACCATTTTTCTTGTCATACACATATGCACACACAAACATACGCACACATGTACACACACACAGATATATTCACGTACACACACATGTACACACACACAGATATATTCACGTACACACACAGATATATTCACGTTCACACACAGATATATTCACGTTCACATACATAGATATATTCACGTTCACATACATAGATATATTCACGTTCACGCGCATACACACACACGCTAACGTACACACATGTACCCACGCGTACGCACACTTGGACAACGTCACATCCCCTTTAAAGGAAATCCACACATGCGCAAAAGACCACCGGAAACAACTATAAAAGCAAGAGACCTGAGCTGTTTCCTCCTTTTCGACTCAGCTCCCGAGCTGAGCGGTCGACGGACCATCCGTGCACCTCACGTCACCTGCTACTATGTGTGGGGCAAGAGTCAACAGACAGTACGTACACCTTACATGCTTTTTCTCTCCATGGCCTGGATTGACTTTCTCTCTCTACAACAATAGATTTTCCTTCTCACCAGTTAACAGCGAGAGATACACGCCAAACTAAACACGTGCTGTACCCTTTTCTTTCATTTGCACGAAATAAATTCTAGTTCGTTTATTTCAATAAATGCGTTGTTCGTTCCTTCCTCAAAGCAATTCATTTTTACTATTTTGCACGACTGGGGGATATATATAATATATCCACCAGTCTCCTACAAGAGGAACGGCTCATCAAGTACTTGTTTACGTTGGACGACCATATTGTAATCAGCTGGAAACCAAGGAAACGGAAAATAGTTTCATAGGTGTGCAGTTCTAAGAAAGAAGCTTTGTCCACGGAATACCTTTAGGCTTAGGCACGGACAAAGAGTGGGGGAAATTATTGATAGCGCTTTCAGCTAGACAAGCGTTTCTTTAAAAATACAGATTTTTTCAAAGAAACATTTTCATATAAGAAACTAGCAGGTTGTCTGGCGTTGCCTGATTGTAAGCTATGCTTAAGTATGCCATTTAAATTGATGCCGTAAACAAAGTATTACGCTAATTTTGTATTTGAAACTGATCCAGCACTTTGAAATGTCAAAAAACAAAAAAAAGTTTCCATCAATTTTTCAGGTTATTTTTTTGCAACTTTAACAAACATTCCCAATATTTTTTTTATATTTTATACGATTGGTTTTAAAGTTAATTTGAGTTCAATTCTAACCTCCTTCTTCTGATTGATATTCATTTATCGTAAATATTCTGGAGGGACATTTTATAAATGTCCCTGCTATTAGTAGCTATTTTAAATAAACAAATCGCATAATATATATATATATATATATATATATATATATATAATTTTTAAAATGCAATTATCCACTGACACGTGTTTCATCGTCTACGACTCATCAGAGTGGCTGTATCTAGCGAGATTCGAAATAGGGACCCAACGGTAATGAGCCTAAACCCTTCCTGGACCATCTCGCAAGGTGTCTGAATATATCGCGATTTACTTATGTTGTTTTGTTTTGGTTTTAGTGATATGTTTTGAATGAATTCAATCATTTACTAAAGTGCATTTTTACCTAAATGCGAGTTGGGAATAATTTTCCCTTTAAACCAATTTGGTACCCCCACATGGGGAGCGGTATATAAATGATTGAATTCATTCAAAACATATCGCTAAAACCAAAACAAAACAACATAAGTAAATCGCGATATATCCAGACACCTTGCGAGATGGTCTAGGGGTAAAGGTTTAGGCTCATTACCGTTGGGTCCCGATTTCGAATCTTGCTACGTACAGCCACTCTGATGAGTCGGAGACGACGAAACACGTGTCAGTGGATAATTACATTTTAAAAATAATATATATACCGCTCCCCATGTGGGGTACCAAATTGGTTAAAAGGGAAAATTATTCCCAACTCGCATTGAGGTAAAAATGCACTTTCGTAAATGATTGAATTCATTCCAAACATATCGCTAAAACCAAAACATATATATATATATATATATATATATATATATATATATATATATATATATATATATATATATATTTAGTAATGTGATTGATAATTTAAATAAAAAAAAATACGAGCACTTTTTCTTTCCCTGTATTTTAATTAAACTAGTAATTTTACTATTACATTAAAATACACTTTGCTCTTTAGACTATTGTTCTAATCTCCTTTAAATTTATATATATATATATATATATATATATATATACACACACACACACACACACACACACACACACACCATCGATTCAAGGGGGATAACTATTTTTAAATAAAGGGGGATAACTAAATATGAAAGGGAGGTCATCGGTTTGTTCAAGGGAGGCAATCTTTCAATTACAATTGAAAACTGCTAAGTTGACATTTACGATTAACGAGAGGAAATAAGTTCCTAGACGTGTGTTGTCTGGTACGACACGCGAAATGAGAGAACGTGAAATAGATATGAGTTCGTATAAGCTACTCTCACTTTCTTTTTTGTTGGTTCAACTTTTTTTTTTAATAAAATAATCAATTTCCTTGTTTTCTTTATGTGGAAGAATTCCTTATTTCTCTTGATTCCGGAAGATTTGATTTTCCTTAACTTTTACTTTTGAAATATCCTGAATTTTCATTAAAGATTACTTGTTTTAACGTTTTAAATAGAAAAAAGAAAAAAACAAAAAACAAAACAACTTTTAATGCTACTACTAACCCTAAGTTCGAATGGCAATAGATATAATAAATACAATTTCCTTAAACCCACTGCTAACTCTGATCCTGGATGGCAATGCCCCAGTTTCCTCAATTTTTTTTTCTTAGCAACATAACATGATAAACACTGCTTATATTTTGCCACTAACCCTAAATCAACGTTCACCTCTTCCTCTTCATTAAAAAAATAAATAAATAAAATTAAAAAAAAAATGAAATAAATAAAAAATAAAAAATTAAATAAAATAAAGCGGACAAATAAAGAAATATAATATCTCACAAAAGTTGAACAATCTATCCTTTTTAGTTCTGTGCTTGGGACGGTACATAAATCTAAAAGCAGGTTTAACTGCTTAACCACAGACGGCAACCTAGACATTTCGATTAAAATCTTACATAAAAATTGTGTTCGTTTTTCATTTATATACCAGTTACCGAAAGCATGGTTAAAAACACTTTAGTTTTTTATGTGGAAAAATCCAGTTTCCCTAAAGAGGGCATCGTATTTTAGAGAGGACTAGCCGGGGTGCCCGACATTGATCGGGTGTTTTGGAGGAGTGTTGAGTAAAAAAATAAAAAAAATAAAAGAAAAAGAAAAAAAGGCAGACAGGCTTGAATTTGTAACACGAAAGAGGAAAAGAACGTAAAAAAAAAAAAAAAAAAAAAATAGTGACGTCTTTGCTGTCGCGCCAATTGCCAAACTGGAAGTGACGCAGATTTAAATTAAGGCTAGAAAATGGAAACGAGGCGATGACTTTCGAAAATATCGGTGAAAAAAAAAAGAAAAAAAAGCGATCTTTCCCTGTAGAAAAGTGCCTAGTTGAGGATGAAGGAATTAATGTTTTTGGCTAAACTCGATATTTGTCATCCGAAGGGTCGAGCTTCAAATTGGTACCGATCTCGTTAAAATCCATCGCCTCTGTTGAAAGTTATAAGCATGCATGCATACATGCATGCATACATGCATTTAAACAGACAGGTGAGATTTATATTATAGACTAGCCTGTGTGCCCGGCGTTGCCCGGGTATTTGGAGGCATGTGTTGAGCAAACAAAAAAAAATAAATAAAAAGTTGTAGTGGCCCGGCAGACAAGCTCGAACCGGCCAGGGTTCTCCCCAGAATGCTCTGCCGCCATCGCGCACAGAAATCACTTTTTACTCGCGTGCAAGCAACTCTATAAATCACTCCATCGATCTGTCGGTCGGTCGGTCTGTCCGTAACATTTTTGTGCTTGTCCTTTTTGGTTAAGATCAAAGGTCTGTTGTTAATAGATGCTGTTCTTAGCTTTTTAAGCTTTTCTTGGCCTTTTGGCCAAGAAGTGTAGTATCTGTTCTGGCAGATACTGCAAGCAAAGACCATATGTGGAGGCAACCCCACATATAAGACCTTGGTCAATGTAGGGGCAACCCTTCATACTAATTATCACTATCCAGCTCCCCTACTCTCCGGGGAGTTGGCTCTCATTTCCCCTTCCCTCCTCACATTAAAAATCGGCCTTGTGCCTAATTTGCTCGGTGGGGGAGCAAATAAATTCCCTTTTCTTGGCCAAGATCAAAGTGTAGTATCTGTTCTTACTACATGCTGTACTTATTGTGATATAAAGTGGGGGATCACTTTTGTGTATTAATTTAATGCAAAATGATCACCCACTTTACAACCAGTCAGTCTCAAAGCCATTCAAGTCATTCTCCAGATCATTCAAGTTGTTTTTGAAGGATTCCACTTATTTTTTAAGTATTCAAGTTATCCTTAAGTTCATTAAAGTCATTCTAAGTCATTTACTTTTTATTTATTTAAGTCATTTCAGCCCATTTTTCGATCATTTTAGTTCATCTTTAAGAATTTCATGTCATTCCTACATTCATTCATTACACAAGAGCACACGACTAATGGCTATCGGTCTTGTTCTATAGCTATGAACGTAATAGATGTACTGAGACTAAAGTTGCTTTCAGAACTCCCAGCTGTAAAAGAGTAAAAAAAAAAATGCAAGAGAGTTATATGCACAGTCCGTTAAATCTAAAGTTGTTGTTCAGCAGCTTATTTTCCACCAGTTTTGGCAAATAGCAAACAGGATCCTGAACAGAAGCGTGCATTCTATCCTACCCATCATCAATGGACCTGAGGTCATATCGTCAGCATCACACAAAGCCAAACTATTTGCCAAGAACTTTGCAGCTAATTCTACTCTATGTGACCAAGGCCATGAACCCCTCCCCCCCGTATTTCCTCCTATAACAGACAACATGCTATGCGACATACATATATATTGCCAAGCTCATCAAGAATCTTGATTCCAGTAAAGCAACTGGCCCTGATGACATTCCAATTATAGTATTGAAAAAGCTTCAACCAGAACTTGCCCCCATACTTACAAAACTGTTTAAGCGTTGTTTTTTTTTTTTATTTTTTTTTTTATTCAGTGATCACTACTTATCAAGGCCCGGAAGCCACTCAGGGATAAGGGTTATTGCAAGTACATTACGTTAGTGTGGAGATTTGATGAAGTGTTTACTTAAGGGGGGGGGCGGTTCATTAGGAATTTGTTAACATTAGACTTGAAGACATCCAAGTTGTAGTCTCTTAAGGAGAATTACTTCCCAACACCCTGGAAAATCTCATCAGTATGCCCTGTATTTAAGAATTCGGGTGATAGCTCATCTCCCATTCAGTACAGACCAATAAGTCTTCTGTGTGTTATGAGTAAGTTGCTGGAATCCATATCAAATAAAGTAGTAGTCAACCACCTCAGCAAAAATAACCTTCTTAGTGACATGCAATATGGTTTCCGTTGTGCTAGATCTACAGCAGACGTGCTAACGGTTATATCTCTTAGGATTAGTGAATCTCTTGACAAAGCCTTCCTCTCTAGGGTAATTGCTCGACATATCAAAGGCCTTCGATAAGGTATGGCATAAAGGTCTACTAGATTTCCAGCTACAAGATAGCTGGAAATGTTTTCTCAATTATTAAATCATTTCTCTCTGATAGGCTCATAAGAGTAGTGGTTGATGGACAGAAATCAGAAGGCCACACTATTAATGCTGGAATCCCTCAGGGGTCCATCTTGGGCCCAACTCTCTTCCTGATCAACATCAATGATCTTCCAAATCACATCTTTACATCCTTCGTAGACATTTATGCTGATGACCCTACCATCTATGGCAACACATCGAAGGCTGTAAATGATCAAGTTCTCTCTGATTCTCTCTCCTCTGATCTTGAGTGCGTGTTACAATGGGGGAAGAGGTAGCTGCTTACTTGTAATAAATTTAAAA
The DNA here is from genome assembly GCF_053919585.1 of Euprymna scolopes. Classification (NCBI taxonomy): domain Eukaryota; kingdom Metazoa; phylum Mollusca; class Cephalopoda; order Sepiida; family Sepiolidae; genus Euprymna; species Euprymna scolopes. The sequence continues at coordinate 103,371,081 of NC_136501.1, read as the reverse complement.
CCAAGCTTCTATCTGTACATCATCAACACTGTTCCTTATCTGGCATTAATTGAAATGGATGGCTCTCGTCTTGGGGTGGCTCCATGTTTTGCCAATCTTCTAGGATTGACCTTTACTCCTGATCTAAAATGGAATATGTACATCAAGTCTGTTGCCAAGATCGCTGGAAAAATGGTGGGATGCTTCTACGGCTCCAGTAGATATCTCACTCCTGATGCAATTTTCTCTCTATATAAAAGCCAAGTACGTCCAAGGATAGAGTACTGTTGTCACATCTGGGCAGGAGCTGCTAAAAACAGCTTATCCTGCCTTGACAGTGTACAAGATAGATTTTGTAGCTTAGTGGGAGATGCCCTTTTCTCTTCCCTGCAACCCCAGAAGTGACGTTGCGAGCCTGTTTCTGTTTTATCGTTATTTTCGTGGCAAGTGCTCGTCTGAGCTCCAATCTCTGGTCCCTCCTCACCAATCTTTCACGAACCCCCCCCCATCTAGCTGAAACCCCTGTCAATTTTCCCCACTTTTTATCTGCACCTAAAGCAAAACATAGATTTCATGAACAAGGCTTCTTTCTTAGAAGTGCACGCCTGTGGAACTCTCTTCCGTTTGCTTGTGTTCCACCTGACTACAACTTGAATGTCTTCAAGTCCAACATAAACAAATTCCTGATAAACCGCCCCCTTAAGTAATCCAATTTATCAAATCTCCATTACTAACGATTACTACGATATTATCCCATTGATTACTGTATACGCGATAACCCTTATCCTCGAGTGGACTCCGGGCCATGATAAGTGATGACATCCTTGTAAAAAAAAAAAAAAAAAAAAAAAAAAGTAAAATTGCGAGCGCAAAAAAAAAAAAAAAAAAAAATAGTAGTAGCAAGCAGGCTCGAACCCCTAACACGTCAGAGTAAAAAGAGGTGAAAAAAAAAAAAACACTGTCTTACCGATATGTCTACAGTGGTTGTGATGTTACAGGCGGTCGAAATAACGCTTTTAAGCGACATATTGAACGCGAGGGTTGAATGATTTGCAAAAAATGTCAGCCAAAAAAATCGACCCTGCCTAAAGGAAACTGCCCAACTGAGAGCGAAGGAATTGTTTTTGGCCAATTTTTCGATATTTGTCGTCCGTATTTCGGTGTATGTCTACTTAGGCGTTTTGCATGGTGCTGAACTCAAATTTAAATATGTTAAGGCCTTGGGGACTTTAGGGGCTAAATGGTGGGGGGGGGCGACAATGATGGACTTAGTCATTTTTTTTTTTTTTGCATGGTGCAGAACTCAAATTTTTTGTGTTGAGGGAAAATGGAGGTGCAAACCAGGAAGATTGCGAATATTTGGCTACCAAGAGGTCAAAGTTGAAAGGGTTAACCTTTGCAGACTATCAAAGTCCTCCACTAATTTTGAAATCTTAGATGTAGGTTACCTGGACATGAGTCAAACATTTAAATATATATATATATATATACATATGCACATAAAGTTATGAAAGGTACGTAGGGCCTGAGCAAAGTCGGGCTGGAATGTTGATAGATGAATAAACAATTGATCTTATATGCAATTACCGGGCAACGCCGGGTAGAAAGCATTTATTCAGTTATCGGTTTATCTATCTATCTATTTATTTTTCTATCTAATTGTTTTATCTGTCTAGTGAAGTAAATAGACTGAATCGTGGGCAACGATTGAGCGAGATGCAGGTGTAGAAAGTGTCAAATGATCATGTGACATGAATCAAACGGACCGATCAAGTTCCACCTGAAAGTGTGCAAACGGGGACCGGATCTGACGTGTTGGTTGTTGGTTGGTTGTTTTACGGCATATCAACCCTTTTCGGGGTTTTTAATGCCGAATACAAACATTTTGAAGAAATATTTTTTAATAGAATATATTTGTTGTTTTCAAGTCAGTTGGAACCATAGTTGGAACCCTAAGAAGTACTACCACTCCGGGTCAGAGTGGACCTGGGACCAATGGTAATTAAAAGGTGGCTCCACACTCCCCAAAGCCTGACGTGTTGGAGGTTCCGGTTTGAATAAACCGAGTTAATTTTAGGGAGTTCGTTCTTAAACGCAGATGAGACAAAGTGGGGTAAGCAGGCTCTGCACAATGGGGCGAAGGTGCCCCAATTAAACTACAAGCCAAAGATCGTCATTTCCTCCAGTTTCTCCTGTGACAAAATGCCTGGCGAGTAAATAAATATATAAAAAGAATCATTCGTCTTGGCTTCCTGTCTTGTATGCATCTTCGTTGAACATAACCAGCTCCACCAAGAAGACAGCTACGTTATCATGTGTATTATTCGATGTTCTGACACGCAGGCATTCACACTCAGAGACTAACCTGACATAGTTATATGGACTAAGTCAGTTGGTTGGTTGTTTTACGGCATATCAACCCTTTTTTTAATGCCGAATCCAAAGATTTTGAAGAAACATTTTTTAATAGAATATATTTGTTGTTTTCAAGTCTGTTTCTACTCAACCCATAGTTGGGACCCTAACAGGTACTACCACTCCGGGTCAGAGTGGACCTGGGAGTAATGGCAATTGAAGGGCGTCTCCACACTCCCCAAAGCCCGCAAGCTGGGGCCTCACAACTGGATATAGTTTAAGGTCATATCCAGGACGGGAGGGAGAGAGAGAGAGAGAGAGAGAGAGAGAGAGAGAGTGAGTTGTAACTTTGGTTGAAGTGAATGTCCCTAATGATGGAGGTCTGAACAGAGCTGAAAGGGAGAAACAGACCAAATATCAAGGTCTCATGTATGATATGAAAAGAAACTGGAATCTCAGGGAGATACCAATCATACCAGTTATTATAGGTGCCACAGGGTTTATGAAGAAGAACCTGGAGTCCTACCTAATATTCCTGGTGAACCAAGTGCAAAAGAGATTCAGACAATTGCACTTAAGGGAACAGCGAGGATACTTAAATGAGCTCTCGGTTGGTTTCAATGAAAAGCAGGGCAATGTTAGCAGCTAGTTTGGCTGCCCCATACCCAGCGTTACAATCGTCAAAGGAAGAAAATTAAAAAAAAAAGACTAGATAAGCACGCCTTTAAACAGACTAATAACATTAGACAATCACGACCTGATTAAAAGATGATTAAATAAAAGAAATACACAAACAGGTAATTGAGAAACTGACCATTACATAATATAACACACACACAATATATATATATATATATATATATATATATATATATATATATACATATATACATATATATATATACATATATATATATATACATACTACTAGGTGGCTAAATATATTTTGATTAATGCAGATTTCGTTTTTATTATATTTTAATGGACGCAATATAGTAACCATTTAAAAAGGTTAAAAAAAAAGACCCGTGCGCCCCCACCGAGATTAGAAACTAAAACGTTTAACTTACAATTTTCTTTTTCTGCTTGAATATAATTACATGTAACAGTTAACTGAAGATGATCATCCCATAAGAAAACCGATAAAACTAAATAGGGGATTATTTTAAATGAATGTTTAAAAGAATAAGCAAATTAGCTAGATGTTTTGCAGATGAATGCAATTCCACAACCCATATATAACAAAGTTGTATTTCCCTTTCAAATAAGTAGAAAAAATGGTCTTTAGTATTAGATAAATATACAAAAAACCCAAATAAAAAGATATGTACGTACTCATATCCTCGTTCACGTTTGCCAATATCTGCAAGATTGTTCCTTAAACTTTAGAAGGGCAACTTTTGCGAAGGCATTCTGACGGTTTTATGTGTGATCGTAATTTGAACCTATCGATGAATATTTTCCATCTGAAATACTGCTGATGACATTTATTTCCATAGCGTGATGCAAGCTCTATCAATATATAAAAATATATCAAAAACGAGAAGAAAACAAATTTGTTTCACTCATTATTTCGGAAAGTTTTTATGCTTGGGCGTTCTTTTCTTATGTACGTGGATATGTGTGTTTCTCTAGTTCGATCCTAACGATATTTGTATAGAATGTTTATTTATCCCCGTCCTTGCAGCAGGATTGGTTGGTTGTTTTTGTTTTACGGCATATCAACCCTTTTCAGGTTAGTTAATGCCGAATCAAGTGATTTTGAAGAATTTTTTTTTTTAATAGAATATAACTCTTTTCAAGTCGGTTTCTATTTAACCAGAGTGGACCTCGGAACAATGGCAATTAAAGGATGGCCCCATACCCCCCAAAGCCCGCAAGCTGTGGTCTCATCATCGGGTATAGTTTAAGGTCATATCCAGGACTTTCTTGCAACAGGAAGATAAGGTCAGGAAATATGCACTTCAAAAAGCAGCCCTCTTGAGGATGTGCATTCTGGTTCAACACAAATTACCTTGCCACAATGTCGGCACTTTGGTGTGTGGGCGCTTCAGGTAATTCGCAATAAACTAATCTATTGTTTGACATTTTGATTAGATATAAGTTTTTTTAGGCGACTCGTTTACTCTAAATTGGATATAACCTAAAGGGTTAAGGGTTAATCGGAATAAAAATTTTCTTTCGTTCATTATCTTTCTCGATACACTATAGCAAAAAAAAAAAAAAAAAAATCTGTACTGCTTCGAACCTAATGAGTCATGCGCTTCCGAAGCATACAAATATCTATTGTATGCTCGGTAAATATTGCAGTACTATACACACACACACACACACACACACACACACACTATGTATGTATGTGTATATATATATATATATATATATACATATATATATATATATATATATATATATATATATATATAGCCAGTAGAGTTTAGTTTCCTAGAAGTACATCCAATGAAACAACATGTGTCTACCAAAATAGTGCTCAATGAGTGAACAGAGCAGGTATATTAATTTTATTTATACAAAATGTTTGTATAAATAAAATTAATATATATATATATATATATATATATATATATATATATATATATATATATACATACACTAGCAAAAGTACCCGTCGTTGACTGGGTTCAAAACATCCTACAGAAAATGGACTCTGATTTATGAAAGTATGATAGGTTATTGAAAGGAAGGGTTGTAAAGAGATAGCTTCGAATTTGGGGGTATCAAAACCAAAGCAAAATATGATGAAAGTAAAAATAAAATAGATAAACCCCATCATTTATTATACCATACCTGTTCACACTGAAACACTTATCACAATATTCTGTGGATCTATATTAAAAAAACCTTGTTAAACTTTGTGACATATTTCCATTCTATGGAGGCCAGGCGCGAATGAACACCCTATAATTTTATTATACCATATTTCTTCAAACTGAAACATAATTATCAAAGTATACTTACGCAGATAGATATCAAAAACACTTGTAAACATTTAATTTTTAAATTTTTTATTTCCTTATTTTGTGGACCGGGCGCGTCTGAACGTGGCTTAGAGGCTTCGATTATAGGACGTAAACGGAAGAAAACACTTTTGCTCATTATATTTCTCGATACACGATAGCAAAAAAAAAAAAAAAAAAAAAAAAAAAAAAAGCACACAAAAAATTGTACACTGCTTCGGATCAAACGAGTCATGCTCTTCCGAGGCCCACCACATATCCATTGCATGCTCGGCAAACATTACAGTACTTTACCCTTTCAACATTTGATAATAAATAACAATTTTAAGTATTGACTAATACTGTTGCCTATCTTTCACAAAAGACTCGTCTAGCTACAACCCCTATAAACAATTTCCCATTTTATCTATCGGTACCTAAATCTGAACAAATTCTATGAACAAAGCTTACCCCCCCCCCTAAAACTGTCTGCTTGCGATTTTGTTTAGTTTGCCTTCTTTCCAACTTACTTCAGTGTAGTTGTCTTCAAGTTCAATGTAAACAAGTTCTTGTTGAGCCCTCCCGTTAAATAATCAAATTATACCCAATTTTCACCATTAACGATTACTACATTGTAATCCCAGTGACCAACGTACACCCATTAACTCTTATCCTCGAATGGCCTTCCGGCCGTGATAAGAGTTGATCCTTTGTAATGTATATAATTGTAAAACTGGACCTTGGATCATTAGTTTAATCTTGTCTTCGACGATCGTGCGATTCCATCTTTAAAAAAAAAAAGGATGACAGGTGTGTTTGTGTGTGTGTATATATATATATATATATATATATATATATATATATATATATATATATATACGCGTATGGATGTGAATCAGAGGTTAAGGAATGAAGGTAGAGAGTTGTAGGATTTGGTTTCGATTCTAGCTGACGACGTAAACGTAACAAGCGGCTGCAGCCGAGATTGAACTCACAACATAGTCTAATTCAAACCTTTGCCGTAGCTGAATAATTGATGATTCGCACCTGGGCTATCAAGGGTATTTTTTATCGTGACGCCATCACTAGATGGGTTGCCTGCCACGACTTTAGAGAGGTTGACCCAAGTAATTTATAACTTTTGCTCTTACCACTATATATCAGATTTAATATAATAATCGATAGTCTGCATAAATCAAAATATATTTAAGCGTATCTTACGACTGGGCAAGATCGGGAGGCCTGTTGGTATATATATATATATATATATATATCTCGACTGGTGTTAATCGTGACACCCTGCACTGAAGATTCCCGAAAGTATGAAACACTAATGTCTGTAGGTATTTAATTATTATAGTAAATAATTATATATATTTTTACTCTAATAATTTATATACATATATATATATATATATATATATTTACTCTAATAATATATACATATATATATATATATATATTTACTCTAATAATATATATATATACATATATATATTTTTTACTCTAATAATATATATATATATTTACTCTAATAATATATATATATATACATATATATATTTTTTTACTCTAATAATAATAATAATAATAATATATATATATATATATATATATATATATATATATATGAACCTTCGGCAAATAAGAACATGTTATTGATGATAACGACTTACGCAAGCAAATAAGGTTAATTTAGATTTAAAAAATGAAACTATTTTGTAGTAAAATCGATGAGGACATCATAAATGAAATTCCACTGTCGTCATTTCAACGTGCCATACATTTAATTTCATGAAATGATATTTTGCTATGCATTATTGTTCTGGTCTGAAATGGACTATTCATCGTAAATTAAATTAGTGTAACAAATTATAATAACAAAACAGGCAAAATGATGTAACAGTCGTACAAGACTGTTACATCATTTTGCAAATACTAAAACCAAAATGCAATGTTTCACCAATGATTTTCTCCCGTTTTATAGCATTCTCATACAATAAACAAACTAAATATAACCGTCTTTATGAACCCTTACATTAACTGATGTATAATCATAATGATCAAGCCATTAATAGATAAATTAATTCTTTAATCCAAATAAATACATATCTATAAAAGTGAAATTATCTGTGTGCGTGTGGGTGTACATTTCACTACCAAACTACTCTGTCAATTTTCAGTCTACAGACTAAATTTTACATAAGGGTTATTGGGATTTGGGAAAATATTTTTAATCGGTTTCCGCCAGAAATTTGTGTGTCAAGGGCGCAAAGATTTGAACTTCGCAGACTCTATCAAACTCCTCCGCCAATTTTGATTCTAAACATTTGAAATTTTAGATGTAGGTTACCTGGACATGATTAAAAATTATATATATATATATGCACATAAAGTTATAAACAGAAGACAGGGCCCGAGCAAAGCCGGGCTGAACTGCTAGTAGTTGGATAAAATAAAATACGCATCAGCTGCGTTTGAAAGCCAAATCACAACGCAATATTACGAAAATAAGCAAATATTTTATTCATTTGAAATTCCTAATTTAAATATATTTCGGAGTAAAACTTCATCCTCCGAAATATATATATATTTTAAATTTCAAACAAGTAAAATATTTGTTTATTTTCGTAATATTGCATTGTGATTTGGCTTTCAAACGCAGCTGATGCATATTTTATTAAAATTAAATTAACATTTGTATTACGGAACTCACACCCCTGACATATAGTCGACTTTATATAAATAACGATAAATTAAAATATTAAAATCTTTATCTATATCTCTACTATTATATAAATGGAACTTTGTGTGCCCGAGTTCGTACCCTATGAACTTACGTTAACATTCACAGTTTAACATCAGAAGTGCACTTAAGTTGTATTTCCACATAACCCGAAAGGCATAACATAAAATTAACAGTAGGTTCTTTGATATGACAAGAGCATATTCAAAATGAATGTTTCTATGTAAAGCACAATTTCATAATGATACTTGTCTTGTGTATTTCAGCCTTTAATGCAAGCCATTATATATGAAATAATTTTATAAACTCAAGAGTAGGTTCTCTACAATGCAATGTAGACTTGTTATATTTCACTCTGATAATGGCCGAAGCGTCAATTGTGTTTAAGTCTATTTAATTTCAATAATAACGATTTTTGTAATTTCTTTTACAGACACTCGTTGGTGAAAATAGAAAAAAAAAAAACGCAGCTTATTATAAAAATATATCCTTTATTTTTGTAAATATAAGCTTTTAGTTTTCAATGTAAGATTGACAAATCTAATGGCGGTGTGACGGAGTTGGCGCTGGAGGTGTGCAGAAGATTGTTGCTAGCATCCCTCTTGTGTCGACTTTCTCTCCCTTTCTCCTCTTTTGTAACCATATTTTTGCTCCAAATGACAGTTCGATATGCATTGTTTCGCAAAAATACGGTCACTTACTGACCAGAAATTTTACCATGCTTTGATGTCATTTCGCTTGCATAGACTTTTGACTGACTTTTACGTTTTCCGTCACTTGATCACACGAAGATTCTGTACCTGACCTTTGGTCACGTTTTCTGGCCAAATTCATTCTTTAACCTCACTCCTGGGATCTGCTTATGCAACAGACTCCAGTATATTGCGAAGGAAGTCACTGTGAGAGACATGTGAAGCTTCCTCCAGGTGTATCGCGATGGGTTCCTAACTGGAGCAGGCAACCAATCGATTTGATTGAAGAATGGGACGATATTTTGTAGTCGATAGAGTTTCAGATAAAAAAAAAAAAACAATGATTTCAGCTGAATTTTTTTTTCAATTCTAATAAATTACAATAGTAGCTTCCAAATCACGGAGTCGAAATTAGCTGAATATTACTTAATTATTAAGAAAACAACTTTAATCGTGTTAGCAGGTGAAAAATTGACGCAATCTTTGTTTAATTCGAACGGAAAATTATTTTCCGGTTGAACTCTGTTTTACAATCGTTTTCATCAAATTCCATTTTTTAAAATTTTCTTTACTAAATACTGTTCTAACTTATCGATTTTCGTGACCTTTGGATATAATCATCTTAAAAGTACGACGAATATGTAGATACCATTGTTTTCATTCAGTTTTACGATTTCCGAAAGTCTCGTTCCAATTCTGTAGAAGTGTCCATTAAAAAATGTAGGAGTGTAAACATTCGTTGATAAATATTCAATCCGGGCAACGTCGTGTCACTCTGTTAGTATTTTATATAACAGTTTTATGAACCCTTTTCTTTAGCTGATGTGTAATAATGATTAATCTATTAATATACGAGTAAATTCTGTGCATCTAAATAAATGAATACATATAATTGACGTTATATAAATAACGATAAAGAAATGAAAATATTAAAACAACTTCTTTTAATTATTAAAAAATAATTTGCAGATTACCTTTACAAATAACGGTAATCTACTAAATATTTTAAATAATTAAAAAGCTGTTTAATATTTTAAGACAAAAATGTTTGGAATTTCCTCGTGCGACGCCAGAATAATAGGAATAGCTAAACTCGTATACAGAAGATAAAATATATGTAAAAAAGAAAAAGAAAAAAAAACCCCAAAAAACAAGTTAAATTTAAATTTTTCTCTTTTTATTCCTAGTTAATAAATGCCTGTAAGCTATGTGATTTATACTCAGACGTTTCCCGGAAACCTTCACCTCGACTGACGTGACTGGAGATCTTTTACGTTCGTTTTATGACAGGAGTTAAAATCTTACACGGGTCTCAAATCCACCATGAAACCACGCAGACATGTTATTAGTGGAATAAACAAAGACACAGATTTTTAGTAGTTTTTATTTATTTATTTATATACGAAAGACAAATACGCAGTAGTTTTTAAGATGCGTCCAGGAAATCTGCACGTAAAGCTATTAAAATTTTGTTACATATCGTCGAAAAAACTTATTCGTACCGTGCAGGGAGATTACTCAAGTGATCGCGTAAGCTTTTGGGCTTGGAAGGGAAATGCTCCTTGCGATCTACCCCGTCGTTCAATGGAGTCAAATAACAGTAGAATTAGGGGCGGAAATAGAGAGCAGCTGGCAACAAGGTTTGTGCTATATATATATATATTATTCCTTATTGGAATTTTTTTTTTTATTTTTTAGATGAGCATTGTATGTTAATTTTATTTTATTTCGGACTACTAGTCTCATCTTATCTTTTTTTTTTTTTTTTTTTTTTTTATTTGGTGTACAACGTTTCGGCCAACTTCCTCTGGCCTTCGTCAGGTGGTAACCGCGACGGATAGGAACTTCGAATCTCCTAACTGCATTCTCAGCTATCACTGTCATCCTTCGGGGCCCGTGGCGCAGTTGATAGAGACGTTGAATCTCTACGGTTCCAGATAAACATTGTCTGAAGATAGCGGTTTCAATCCCACCCAAAGCGTGCCAGAGGTAATTGGTCAAAAATGCGGTGAGACGACAACAACTACGGATGACAGTGATAGCTGAGAATGCAGTTAGGAGATTCGAAGTTCCTATCCGTCGCGGTTACCACCTGACGAAGGCCAGAGGAAGTTGGCCGAAACGTTGTACACCAAAAAAAAAAAAAAAAAAAAGATAAGATGAGACTAGTAGTCCGAAATAAAATAAAATTAAGGTTTGTGCTGTCTGCTTCACAAAGTTGTGGTAACAACTTGGTATTAAACGAAGAAGGAGACTAGAACCGAGGTTTGCAGTAACCTAGTAAACTACTCAATACTTTGACTGTTCCAAGACAGTCTCTTGTTGTATCTGTGCTGATGTTACACGTCACCTTTTCTTTCAACAGTCAGTGGAGGAGAAACTGAGGCAATTTTAATTTTTGTTCCTATCAAGAGTGCCCGCTTTTTTTTTTTTGGAGGGGGAGCTGGGTTTTCCCTATATTAAAAACCGAGATTGTGTCTAACTGCCCTCGTGGGAGGCAAGTAAATAGGAACAAAATAACATACCTACCACCTCTCCCCCCCTAGTTTATATATTCATTTGTTGCTTTTGAAATCAGTTGGGATTGATCCCCTTGATGCTGACGTCAGCAACGTAAGTAATCCTCCATTTTTCTTTCTTTTTTTTTTTTACAATATTATAAAATGGCGCTCAGAGAAGTAGAACAAATGCTATTTGAAATGAAATAAATCTTTACACAAAGGAAATGGTATTTTAAACAGATTTAGTAATTTTTGTTTTGCATATTTAGAATTACACTTACAAAAAAAAAACAAGTTTTTTTTGTATGTACTAAGAAAATTAAACACTATAACGAAATAAGAAGTAAGTTTTTATCGACCATGTTGAATTCAGAAATTGGAGACGTCAATTCAAACTATTGAGATTAAAATCAACCTTATATAAAATACATTTAGTATTAAAATCGCTAATAATCGCAAATTTTTATATTTTTTAATAAAAAATACTATTTGATCAATTTACGTTATTTTTGGAATATGACAGTTTCACTCAGTCTGAAAGATTATATTTTGGACCGATTCAAGCTGATGGCATCACAAATCACAATTATATATTGACCACAATGTAATCTATATTTATAAAAATGAAGTTTTTTGTGTGTGTTGGTGTGTGTGTCTGTACATTCCTCTAATCAAGTACCCTGTCAATTTTCAGTCTTCAGACTCGCGATTTGACATAAGGAATACAAAGATTTGGGAAAATCCTTTTCATCGGTTTCCGGCCAGAAATTTGGCTGTCAAGGAGTCAAAGCTCAATGATTTAACATTCGAAAACTTTACCAAACTCCGCCAATTTTGGGTCTAAACACTTTAAATTTTAGACGTAAATCACTTGGACATGGATCAAACTTTAGTTTGATTTTAACCCAAAAACAAAGGTTAAGGGGGTAAAATTGGGGTCGGAATAATAAAAAAAAAATGACCTCTGCAATCTCTACCAAATTACTCAGTCAATTTTTGATCTAAACATTTGAAATTTGACCAAAGTGTATTCAGACATAGGGCAAGCTTCCAAATTAGTTTTTGGGCGAAAATGTGGCTGCCAAGAGGTCAAACTTGAAATAGTTGACCTCTGCAGATTCTACCAAACTCCTCTGCCAATTTTGGGTCTAAACACTTGAAATTTTAGATGCAGGCTACCTGGACCTGAGTCGAACATTGTAATATGTATATATATATATATATATATATATATATATATATATATGATTGCAATGTCTTGTCAGATGAGTGCAACTCCCTCAGATATTTAAAATCCATGAGCCCAAATGTCTGAGGGAGTATCTATACAAATATGATGTTACAGAGTCTAAGCTTTGTACGACAGCTAAGTCTCTCTCTCGGTTCAAAATGTTGAGAACAAGCAAGAGCAAGATAGCCAGCAACAAATTAAACTGGATACCAGCTTAATGCGGGTACTGGTCTTCCGCTTTATGGTTCTTTAAATCAGAGCTTTGCTTCTCCTAGAAAGGTTGCCTTCACCACGGCTTACGGGAGCCCTCTCTACCCCAATACACACATATATCATCATCATCATCATCATCGGCGGTCACTCGTGTCCGAGTAAGACTGTCCTCCGTTGTAGCTTCTGTGGGTCCTCAGGTGAGCATAGAGCCCAATCCTAGACCCAATTTGTCTTGTGCAATTTGGGCAGATAAAGGTAGTGGTGGTGGGGTGGGGTTGGGTGTGTCTGGTTGATAATCTGTCCTTTCTGTGCTTGCGTTTATCCTCAGCAGCTTGATTTAGGTCACTACTATAAAGCGCAGCACCTTCGTGGACAGCGCTCCTCCATGCCAACCTGCTCCCAGCCACGTCCTCCCATGTCTCAAGGTCCATGTGAAACCGCTTTAGATTTGCTTTGATGTTGTCCTTATATCTCATCTTTTGGCCACCCTGGGCACGCTTTCCCTCAACAAGCTGAGAGTAGAAAATCTGTTTTGGGAGGCGGAGATCCGGCATTCGGACAACATGACCAGTCCATCTGAGCTGGCGTTGAGCAACAGTAGCGGTGATAGTGGGAATGTCAGCCTCACTCAGGACGCTGGTGTTGGTGCGTCGGTCCTTCCAACTAATTCTGAGGAGTTTTCGGAGGCATCTTTGGTGGTACGTCTCCAGGGTTTTTACGTGCCTCCTGTATGTGGTCCAGGAGATCCAGCAGTTTGCTGACTCTGGGGACACCAGACGATTCTTTGAAGCCACAAAAGTGGTATACGGCCCCAACTACCGTTCTCTGACCTCCCTTCGGTCTAAGGATGGGCTCACGCTGCTGAAAGGAAAGGGAGAAATAACAAATAGATGGAAAGAGCATTACGAGGATCTTCTGAACAGGGACACCACTCCAGAGATGGAGGCCCTTGAAAAACTCCCCCAACAGCCCATAATTGAGAGCATGGGAGAACCACCCAGTCTGGAAGAGGTGCGGGATGCAATTAGGAAGATGAAAAACAATAAGGCGGCTGGTTCTGACGGCATCCCAGCAGAAATCCTGAGGAAAGGCGGGCCTGATTTTCTCAGACACATCCATGCTCTGCTGCTCAAAATATGGGAACAAGAGAAAATCCCTGCACAACTTAGAGATGCCCTAGTTGTCTCCATCTTTAAGAAGGGAGACAAGGACAAACTGTGGGAACTACCGGGGCATTTCTCTCCTCTCTACCACAGGGAAAGCCCTAGCTCGGGTTTTGGCCAACAGGCTTACACCCCTTGCAGAAACCACCCTTCCCGAGTCCCAGAGTGGCTTTCGACCAAATAGAGGCACGATGGACATGATCTTCACTGCTCGTCAACTCCAAGAAAAGTGCAGTGAGCAAAATTTACCATTATACATGGCTTTTATAGACCTTACTAAAGCCTTTGACTCTGAACCGTCAAGCCCTTTGGCTGGTTCTTGCAAGGTTTGGATACCCAGAGAGGTACATTCGGGTACTGAGACTGCTACATGACATATATATATATATATACACACACACACACACACACAAATATACACGGTGCTAGTTGGCCGTTGACCCAGAAAAAGAGTTCATTCGCCCTTTGGAAGGTCTTGTTTTTAATCCTCTAGGGAGACTAGCCGCCCTCCTCACCAAACAAGTCTATATATATATATATATATATATATATATATATATACACACACAAAGTTATGAAGGGTTCGGGCAAAATCGGGTTGAAGGCGAGTCTACTATATAATACGCTATATGTTTGCTCCTCTGTCTGTCTCCATATTTTCAAACTATCTTCTAAAACTAAAAGTCACAGAGCGGTGCTAGAAGTCTCAAATGATTTAATTTTTTATAGAATAAAAAATTAAAATAGTTTTGTAAGGGGCAAAATAGGTCAAAATTAAAAAAAAATAATTACACATATGGTACATTCATCTTAGTTTATTTCAAATTTTGAATCAATTCATATGAGTTTCACGTTGGTACAGTGTAAAGTCACTAACTTTTAATGCTACAGGTTCGGTTTCGATTCTAGCTGATGGCATCCAAAAAATTCATACGAAATCTGGACAAATTAAAATAGTATATTTAAGCCTATTTCACGACCAGGCAAAGCCGGTCGCCCACACCCCACTTCATATCAATAGAAAAGTGCCTCTATAACAAATAGGAAATCTGATAAATTAAAATAGTATATTTAAACGTATTTTACAACCGGGCAACGCTTGGTAGCCTGCTAGTATATGCATTAAAATTACGATGTTTCTATATACGTGCGTGACTGTCTATATAAAACTAATGTAAATTTTTGGTGTACACACTTGAAACTTAATATGTTGCAACAAATTCGATTTGGGTTTTGCCGGTAAAAAGAGCTGCTCAGTGAAAAAACAATTTAAAAATTAGAAGTTGGCAATTTAATTTCCATCCTCAACTCGTGCAGAAATATACAATAATCTGTATAACTGCGTTTAGTTTAAAAACAAACGAACACTTCTCTAAGGAAAATGCATAAATTAAAAGATCATATTTAAGCGCATATTACGACCGGGCAACGCCGTGCTAGTCCTCTAAATGTCTATATGAGAAATAAATCTCGTCCTTAATAAATTGGAATTAACGAGCTAAAATAATTGTTTAATGTCGGTAGGACTGACTGAGTGTTAGGCGTTGACGCTCGATTATAGTTTAAAATCAGCATTGTGGATTAGAAGAGTAATCATCGAAAAAAATTCCAGTTTGTCACGAAAGGGATACGTTGATCAAACGAAACCAATAGAGAAATATCGTTAATTGTAACAGTTCAGTATGCTTCATCTGTGTTGATGAGGATATGCTTTGAAGTTTAATGGTGTGTCGGCTGATCCAGTCAACTGTTTAGTAAGTTCAGTTTGTTAAACTCTAATAAAAGTCACATTGTCAGACAGAAATAATTCGGTTCAGTAATTTAATAAATTCTATTAACCCGGCGCCAGATACGAATGCGTATAGTAATTATGATTGGCAACATTTCTTGCGGTAGAAACCGACACTACACTGCGATTATTACGATCGTGTTTATATTGTTTAACTGCAGGAGTAGTGCCTTAACATCTAACGTATAAGGGAACGTAAAATTAATAAGCTGTGCCTAAATCAGAACATAGATTCCATGGGCAGGACTTTTTTTCTTGGAAGTACACGATTGTGGAGCTCTCTTCCGCTTGCCTGTTTCCCACCTGATTACAATTTGGATGTCTTCAAGTCCAACATGAACAAATTCCTGATGAAGTGCTCCCTTAAGTAAGACACTTTATCAAATCTCCAATAATAACGATTACTACGATACTATCCAATTGATTACTGTACATGCAATAACCCTTATCCCTGAGTGTCTTCCGCGCCTTGATATGTGGTGACCTCCATGTAAAAAAAAAAGCATCCGATTTTCTATCAAAGTAGAAACTAACGTGTCTCGGGTGTCCCTTAATATTTGTCTGTAGTAAATCAAAACCTTAACGTAGCTCTAAAGTGTCGGCGAGAAACTTTTAAGGTGGTGTCGAGACGGCGGATTTTTGTTAATCTCATGGTAGACGAAATGAACAGATAAAAAAAGAAGGCATCGTTTGGTAAGTAATGGTAATACATGCCTTTTTTCGAAAACAGAAAGAAAAACTGAATCGGATTTATTTATTTACTAGCCCGGGTGTTTGAATGTATAGCAAAAAAAAAAACAAACAAAAAAAAAAAAAACGATATTTTTTTTTTAACTTTGACCCCTATTATGACCCTTAAGAGTTATTGTTTTGGCTCAAATCAAATTATTAAGTTAGATCCATTTCCAAGGAACCTATATCTAAACTTTCAAATGTTCAGACCCAAAATTGTTGGAGGAGTTTGGTAGAGTTTTCAAAGGTCAAATCGTTGAACTTTGACCCCTTTACAGCAAAATTTCTGTCCGAAAATGGATTACAAAGATTTTCCCGCATCTCAGTACCGTGTATATCAAATTTCGAGCGTGTAGACTTTAAATTGAGAGAGTTATTGCGTAGGAAAATCTACACACACAGACAGACACACAGACACGTTCACTTTTATAGATATATAGATTGTTTGTTTGTTTGTTTGTTTGTTCCTGCGATGTTACAGGGCGAGTCGTGATCTTCGAAATCATAGGCCTAACTACTGAAGGCTGACGTCACGCCTGGTGTCATAGCAGACAAGATCTGTCGAAAGTCAGAGACTTTTAAGAAAAAGTAAGACTTTGCACTGAAAAGCACATTGTATACTCAAACTGAACTTATTCAATACTAGTCTTACTTAATCGTAAATATGCTTAAATATATTTAATTCATGTAGATTTCTTATTCATTTATTGCTACAGAACCAGTTCTGTTATGTATAGTATACTAGCTAGCTCTTCCTATAGCAACACTGTTGAAGTAAATACTGAAAAACTTACGCATAAAATTATATCTTCGTATATTAATTTATATGAGCAAAGGAAGTAATCATATATATATATATATATATATATATATATATATTTATATACACGTACATACATACATACATCAAATTTTAGTCATTCAATGAATTTAAATATTTATGACGTGAAATGTTTGAATTTCAAATCAAAAGATATTTATTATTCTATGTAAGACAAAGAATACATTTGAAATATTATAACTCCTTATCTTATAGGATTTCGATGGCTACCTTCTCTTCAGAGGAGAAAATATTAGCAAATAGTTATCATAGTTTACGCCTTATTTGCTAAAGTCAGTGAGACATGGAAAATCACAATTAAAAGTTGTTTAAGTATATAAATATCATAGAGTAAGAGAAGTTAATGAAAAGGATATAAAAATTCACATCCAAATTGCATGGTAAAATCCGAAGTGAATGTCTTTGATAGCAGTGTTTAAAATGATCTAAACTGTATTTTGAGTAATCCACATCACAATGTAATGGTCCGAAGTAGGCATTTCCCTGGAGCATTTTTCTTTGTTCATATAATGGGTCCGGTAAGTGGGAGAGTACTTATAGAATATTACGGCAGTAATATCTTGTAAAACTTATAATCACAGGTTTCCATACAAGTTGATTGTTAGATAATTTTATTCTGAAGAATATATATATATATATATATATATATATATATATATATATGTGATTATTATATTATATTATTATATATAAAATGAACTCATTTTTCCCCTCTGATGTTGACCTTAATAGTATTAAAAAATCAAGACATTTCATGCAAATGTAATACGCACAAACTGCAGCACACTATCTGAGGTGTGTTATAGCCCTATTACCTATCCACTTTCTCGATAATCGTAGATTCCTATATTCTATCTGATGAGAGTTCACTGGCAAAATCGGTTAAGATCAATGGAAGTGGTAAAATCTTTTCTCTCTAATAAATTCCCCCTTCTTCCGCCACCACTTAACACCGTTGCAGGATCATTCACAAGAGTCACAGTTACGAAGGAACACCTGTTTGGCTTTTCTTTATTTTGTAGTTTCTTAAAAAAACTGGAATGAAATTTTGATTCTACTGGGTGAAACGCACCACGGAGTTAACCGAATCGAAGGGCTATTTATGCCAATTTTTCCCTGAGTTTTTTTTTGTTTTTGTCTTTCTGAACACGTTTATCATTTTTTCCCTGATTTATGCTTTTTGTTTTCCCGATTTCTTTTTTTAAAGTTTTACGTATGTTCGCTGTTTTTTTGTTTTTTCAGATTTTTTAAAGTTTAACATCGATTTTATTTTTTATTTTTATATTTAAACAGAATTACTGCTTCGCTTATTCGTTACGTTACCCCCCCCCCCTTACACACACACACCTCCAAACAACAGGGCAACGCCGGGTACCCCCGCTAGTATATATATATATATATATATATATATATATATAAAGTAATGATTTCCAAAGTAAAAAATAAATGACTTTGATGCCTTCAGCTAGGATCGAAACAAAAAACTTAGCACTGTAGCTGCGTTCAACAGATAAATAAAAAAAGGTTTAAAATTAAATCCCTTCGAACTACGGACGAATTTTCGCATGCGCAGAATAATAGAAATATTCAACTTGCCGACATATATCTGTACGTGTTATTCATCCGTCCAAACACAACTTTTACCATATATTTCAGAGTTTTTTTTACAACCGGGCAAAGCCAGTGGTCCCCTGCTAGTAAAAATAACAAAGTAATTTTCGGGAAAGTTTCAAAAGTTCACAAATTCAGTAAAATGTAGGGTAATATACAGAAATCATCAAATGACACGGACTTAGTGAGGGTTTGTCTTCGTCTTTAAAGTTTATTTTTCTGGTTTAGTATTACAGGGTGACCTCCTCCTCCCCCCAAAAAAAAGAGAACATTCAATTGTTTTTCTGAGCATTTGACAGTCAACGAAGAAAAAAAAAGGCCAAATATCCTAGTGTTTTGATGTGATGTTTTGAATATAATAAACTACTTATGACCAAAGTTTCATTTCATTCGGACAAAACACTAAGAAACAGGGCCTAATTAGAGTTGGGTCCGTTTTTGGGGGCCACCCTGTACTACAAGTTTAGTAGTAAATCAAGAGCAAACGAAAATATCAATTTAACCTTACATAACTATTTCTAGAATTAAAGAATAAAATATTAGAACAATAGTTATCTCAGAGTCTTAGTAAGAATGAAGTCCTTTTTTTTTTCGATAATTATTTCGATAAGGCTAACAAAGGAATTCAACTTCTAAGGAACACCATAAAAGAAAATGAAGTGATCAATGACATTTTCCGGGTGGTAAATCAAAGCTTGATAGATGGATTGCCACAGAAAAGAGGAAAGGTCAAATAAAAACCGACCGCTCAACCAAGGAAACGGAACGTGTTCAACGAGATTGACAAAAACAAAATTATATGAACAAACTTCTAAAATGTCTTGATTGATCAAAAATCAATTAATATATATATATATTATATATATATTCAATCATACATAATATATTAATTATTTTTTATACCTATAGGCATTAGTGTTTCATCCTTTCGGAATAATCAGTGCAGAAAGTAACCATTGTCGCTAATTGGAGGACACGAAGTCGGCCATGACGCCATCTCCTCGTATATGTATGTATATCAACACACACACTATATATAAACATACAATATCTCTCCCCCATCTCTCGCTCTCTCTCTCTCTCTCTATATATATATATATATACACGTATTACCACATACATATTTATATTTCTATGTATATTAACATGCAACATCTCTCTCTCTCTCTCTCTATATATATATATATATATTACCATACACATATCTTTCTTTCTCTCTCTCTATATATATACACATAAACATACATATATATATATATCAACATATACATTTATATATATGCCTCAACATACACATATTTACCCCCTCCCCATGTATGTCATTATTTAAAACGTCAGGAAAAACAAAAGTAACGTTTTCAACGGCTAATTAATTTTTTTTAAACGCTTACCTGTATCTAAAGCGAAGAGTATCTTTGAAGTTTTTCATTTAAGACGGAAGTTGTTAGCAGATACATTTTTTGTTATATGTAATTTGTTTTATTATTGGCAATTTTTAAATTCATATATTTTTTATTGTTTATCTTTTAGTAACAGATCTTTCATCCATGTATGTAGTCATTATGCCTAGCAAGTGAGATTTTAACATGAATAGATTCGACAATTCTATTTATTTTCAGTTAGTGTGAGGGGAATCTATCACCATACATTCATTTAAGCATGTCAATTATACTTTTATGTACAATACTTAATATTATAATATTTTTTGAAATGGAGAGTAGACAATGCATTGTGAATGCGTTACCGGCAGCTCCTGTTACACTCGCTTCTCCTTATTTGTCCCTTAGTCCTCATTTCTAGTGAGCGATATTTCTGACAAGTAGAGAGGAAAAAGCTGCATTTTAGGTTGGCAGTATTTTGCGTGAAAACTCGCCAGGCATGTCGGAAATTTTGTTTCTATGTCTATCCTTGTTGTCATGCCACTAGTAAGGATGCTGGAGGTTTTATATGGGCTAACGTTATGCGTCTGATATTTAGGGACCCGCACCTTGAATTAACCATTAAGGAGGCTGTCCTATCAGCGGGAGCAAAGTACTGGGGTTGTATTACCAATTGGTGAATGGATTCTGGACCACGCAGTAGCTTCTGGTGGTGTTTATTTGTGTTACAAAAAATATATCTCCTCGTTTCTTTTTCTCTTACTTTCCCTCTCTGTCCAATTCTAAGCAAACTTGTCGACCTATTCCACAAATCCCAAAAGTATCCTGAAAAGTTTCCAGAAAAAAAACACGATTAAACCCAGATCTTCAACTTTCAACGTAGACCCTCACTACCATGTCTCCTTCTCAAGCATCAAGGGTCTACGTGCCAACCTTCCAGATATTTAAATTCAATTACAGGAGACTAAATCAGACCTATTATTCCTACGCGAAACTAGCATTGGTCCGTCTATTTCCCTAGAAGAGTTTGTATTTAAAGGATACTCTAACACCCAAATCTGAAATCCAAGATCGCTATTGGCATAAAATATGTTCACATGACTGCGTTTATATTTGCCCTCTATCGCCCCCACAATAGCGGAGTAACTATCTTTAAAAGGATGTCTGAGAAACTTGACCACAAGCTATCTGATCATCCTGCAACTAACATTCACGTCTGTAGAGACTTCAATGTTCACAATGTGGGGTAATTAACCCACTCAAACAAGATAGATGATGAGGAGAGGTTCTGTACCGATTTGTTCCCTGCTTAGGACCTCACTCAGACTGTTCCCGAAACCACCCGTGTGCCCTATACTGACGGTCAGTATGTAAGTCTCGTAGATCTTTTCCTCACAACTTGCCCGGAGTTATTTTCATCTGTCGTTCTGTCTCCACTGGGATTTTCCGACCACTCTGTTGTATCAGTTAAAATAAAATCGAAATGTAATAAGTCCTCAGCTGTATCTCTCCATCGTACAGTATATCGATACACTATGGCTGACTGGGATAGCTTCCGTACATTTATATCAGATCTACCTCTGCGTTCCATGTTTAAAAAGAATGTGTTCTCTATAGTATCGGACCTGATGAAATGATTAATTTATGTATTGACCGTTTCATACCCTCAAAAAATTCAAGCAAAAACCTAAAAGCTAGCCGTGGTTCTCTCCGTAATGTGCTGCTGCTATTGCGCACAGAAATCAGTTTTCCATCGCTTCCAATGTAACAGATGTACTTAGACTAAAGCCGCTGTCAGCACTGCTAACAACCACTGTAAAAGAGTAATGAAGACCCGAGAAAGTAGTACGCTCAGTCCGTCAATTCCAAAATTGACGAGCAGCGGCTTGGTTTCCAGCAGTTTTGGAAAACAACAAACAGGATCCTGATCAGAAGCGTATGCTCTATCCCAACTATCATTCATGAGCCTGAGCTAATCTCGTCAGCATTAGACAAAGCCAAACTATTTGCCAAGAACTTTTCAGCTAATTCTACCCTATACGATCAAGCCCCCCTCTGTATTTCCTCCTGCATCAGAAAACACGCTATGTGACATACAAATATCTGTGCATGATGCTGCCAAGCTAATTAAATAACTTGATTTCAGTAAAGCAACTGGCCCTGACGGCATTCTAATCATAGTGTTGATAGAGTTTCAACCAGAACTAGCTTCCATAGTTACAAAGCTGTTTAAGCGTTGTCTTAAGCAGAATTACTTTCCAACACCCTGCAAAATCTCATCAGTATGCCCTGTATTTAAGAATTCAGGTGATCGATCATCTTCCTCTTAGTACAGATCAATAAATCTCCTGTGCTTAATGAGTAAGTTACTTGAATCTGTGTTAAATAGAGAAGTAGTCAACCACCTCAGCAAAAGTAACCTTCTTAGTGACATGGGTTCCGTTCTGCCAGATTTACAGCAGGTGTGCTTATGGTTATATCTCATAGGATTAGCGAATCTCTCGACGGAGGCAACCTTTCTAGGGCAATTGCTCTTAACATATAAAAGGCCTTTGATAGGGTATGGCATAAAGGTCTACTTCACAAGATCTCCAGCTATTGTTTAGCTGGAAATGTCTTTTGAATTATTAAATCATTTCTATCTGATAGGTCCATAAGATGGGCAGAAATAAGAAACTCATAGTCCATCCGGTTTCCAAGTCGCTTCCTGATCTACATCAAAAATCTTCCAAATCACACTCTTAGATCATTCGTAGACATTTATGCTGATGACACTACCATCTATGGCAACACATCAATGGCTGTAAACGACCAGGTTCTCTCTGATTCTCCTCTGATCTTGAGCATGTGTTACAATTGGAATAAAAGTGGCTGGTTACTTGTAATGCATCTAAAACTAAGCTTCTATCTTTATATTATCAACGTTCTGATTCCTATCTGGCATCAATTGATATAGGGAAGCTCCATGTTTTGACAAGGTTTTCAGCTTGACCGTTACTCCTGATCTGAAATGGAACACGTATATCAGATACGTTGCGATGGTCGTAGATAAAAATGGTGGGATCCTTCTATGCATCAAGTAGATATCTACCTGGTGATGCAATCCATTACCTATATAAGAGCCAGGTACGTCCAAGGATGGAGTATTGTTGCCACATCTGGGCACGAGCTGCTAGAAAGACCTTATCCTACCTTGACAAAGTTCAAAATAAACTTCTGAAGCCTAGTGGAGATGACCTTTTCTCATCCCTGCAACCCCTTTTCCCACAGAAAAGACGTTGCGAGCCTGTCTCTGCTTTATCATTATTTTTATGGAAAGTGCTAGTCTGAGCTACAATCTATAGTCCCCCCTCGCCAAACTTTCACAAGAAACATTCGTCTAGCTGAAAACGCCATAAAAATCCCCCCCCCACTCTTTATCTGTGTCTGAACCTAAACATAGATTCCATGAACAAAGCTTCTTTCTTAAACCTGCACACCCGTTGAACTCTTCCGTTTGCCTGTTTTCCAGCTGATTACAATATGGTCGTCGTAAAAAGCCATTCTCCTTAAGTTATCCAATTTGGAATATATATGTTGTCATTTATTCTCTCTCTCTCTCTCTCTCTCTATTATATATATATATATATATTATATATATATATATATATATATATATATATATATATATATATAATAGCTTGGGTGCTCAGAAAAAAAATGTAGTAGGCATGCAGGCTCGAACCCGTACAGCGAAGGAGGAAAAGAACGTGAAAAAGAAAACTTTGTCTTTGCCGTTGCATCCATCGCCAAACAGAAAGTGACGTATGATTAAGTTAAGGCTATACAATCGAAAAGAGGGGGTGACTTTCGAAAATATCGGCGATAAAAGCGATCCCTCCCTGTAGAAAAAGGCCCAGTTGAAGGTGGAGGGATGAATGTTTTTAGCAATTTTTCGGTATTTGTCGTCCGAAGGGTCGAGCTTCAAAACGACCCCGACTTCGTGTAAATCCGTCGCCTCTGTCGAAAGTTTTTCAGACATAAAAACATGCATACATACATACAGTTAAACAGACAAGTGAAATTTATATTATAGAAGATAAAAACATGCGCATATATATATATATATATATATATATATATATATATCTCAAAATCGAAATATAAAGTTTCTGCATTTTTGACATGAGGATTGGTTAATCGTATTATTTGGACTTATTTGACTGCTGTTCTTATCTTGTCTGATTTTCAGAGCATTTCAGTCGATGTAACCTTCGCCCTTTTTCAGGTGTCTTTACGAACTCTGGATTATTTCTGTAAAACTCTAAGAACACCTGTCGCAGTGCTTGGAGTATTTGGAAAAATCCATTGTAAAAGTAATATTCTCCTGAAGTTTACGGTCCAACTCTTAGTGTGGCCGACCGAAAATTAAATATTTCATTATTACTGAAGGCCTCTATCCAGTCATGGCTGACGGAACAAGAGCATGCTACCCCCGTGAAGTAAATAAAGGGTACTATTCGAAATTCTGTCCAAATTTCGAGTTTGAGAGAAACATTCCTGAGTTCGACAATATAGGAAGAAGGTCGGAGGTCACATCGACCAAAACGTTGTGAAAATCACATTCAAGATGAGAACAGTAGTCCGCTGAATACAAATAGGAACACACGCATACATACATATATTCACATACAGACATATATCAACATATACATCCACACACCATATATCACCATACACACATTTATATAGTCACACACATAGATATCATCACACACACACATATATATATATAGTCACACACATAAACACACACACATATATATATATAGTCACACATACATATCAACACACACACACATAGTCACACACATACATAACACGCACACACATAACACACACATATATAGTCACACACATACATAACACACACATATAGTCACACACACACAAACACATATATAGTCACACACATACATAGTCACACACATAACACACACACATATAGTCACACACATACATATCAACACACACATACACACACACACACACATATATATATATGTACATGCTCATCGATACAGATGCATATTAAATGAAACAGCACTCCAAGACTGCCATTATTTCCTATACATATTAATGCTTTCAAATCTCTTTAGCGAGACAATCTCAATATTTTCAGAGATTCAGCATCATTTCCGTTTCTTAGTTGCACACGGTCTTGATCGATTCTCGTATCTCAAACGTCTGATTCACTCTTCAATGTATACATATTTATGATATTGTTGAGGATGTAGATATGTATTAATCATACCCGAGCAAAAACTCGACATGAAAAATAATAGATAAAACGTAAAAAAATGTAAAATAAAATGATATACTACATAAGAAAATGTTTGGAAAACTGTAAAAATCCTATTGGGTTGTCTTAGGCCATATTCTGAAGTCTTAATTCTGATATGACTACAAAATATTTGTATTTCTTCTCCGAAACTGTATACACGCGGCCAACAAAATTAGAGTAACCCCACAAGCGTAGTTTTTTTTATCAATAGTTGCTTAGAGGTTAGAATTGAAAAAAATAAAAAAAAACAGCAACTTATTACCATCTTCAAATTTATTCATCCTTAGAACTCGGGATTGTGACATTATTTTCACTCTCGAGTATATATCCGACAAAGTTAAACAGTGTTAATCAACCGAGAACCACACCACTATATAAAAGCATATAAGATATCAACGAATACCCACTGGAAAGTAAAAACAATGAAAATAATATTTTGTTGTCCTAGCCCTAGTTATAAGTATGAATATATTTCAAGATGGTAATGAGTTGCATTTTTTCAATTCCAACCTCTGAGGGACTATTGATGTGATTGGACAAGTCAGACAGAAAATGGGTTTCAAATCTCGAAGTCGTGAGAAGTAGCTCCTGCCTGTGGTGTAGCGAATATGTAGCGAGTGCTACAAAGTGTAGTTTGATATGCATTGATTTGCATATCAATAAGGGTTCGCTATAAAAAAGCTGAAGTCGATAGAGCAGAAAAATCGAGTTCTTGGAATAGAACTGAGCGGGTCGGTCCATAGAAAGTAGTACGGCCATTGAGGACTAATTGTTTTATTTTGATTACAAGAAGATAATATAACGGGCCGGTGTCCTTAATCAATGGAGGGGAAACCCTCTATACTGAGACAATTATTATTTTTGGTCTCAACCAGAGTGCCTCTTTTTCCTTTCTTTTGGGGAGCTAGTTTTCTCCAACATTAAAAACGGCCTTTTCTAATTCTAACCTTTGAGGGACTATTGATAAAGAATTTGACATATCTTGGATGTAGGCGTCGCCATTCGTTTAGGTCACAACATTGGATAAGATTAATCATTTGAAAAAGCGTTTTTGATGTAAGAAATTATGTAACTAATTATACATATAGTCTCTACTGGACCTTATTTTGTATTCACAGAGGTACACAGTGTAGCTCGAGACAAAACTGAAAAATATTTCCTTCACAACCTCTACTTCTCAATCTTTCTCTATCCGCCTCTGATTCTTTCTTTCTTTCTTTCTTTCTCGCTGCATCGGTTTATTCCTCCCTTTCCTCAATACCCTTTCCCTCTTCACACATGCCATCTGCCTCTAGCTGGACATACACACACATGTATGATATAAAAAAACTAGAATCTTAAGGAGATATCAATAATACCAGTTATAGGTGCCACAGGGCTTATGAAGAAGAACCTGAAGTCCTACCTAACTAATACTCCTGGTGAACCAAGTGCAAAAGAGATCCAGACAATTGCACTTAAGGGAACAGCAAGAATACTAAAAAAGAGCTCTCGGTTGGTTTCAATAAAAAGCAGGACCATGTTGGCAGCTGGTTTGGCTGCCCCATACCCAGCATTATAATCTTAAAAGAAAGAAAATTAAAAAACGTCGATCTCGTTAGTACTTATCCTGGAGTCACATTTGGCTTTGGTACATTTTAACGCATTAATAAAAGAACGACATACTCCTATAGTTACCAATTTTTCATATAGTCTCTCTACAAAATGAGGGTTAATATCTTATAACTCACAATCAGACAAAGATGTTCGTTATTTAATTAAAAAATCACAAATTATAACAATGAAATTAAATCATACATTTCACTATAGAAATTCGTTAATCATCTTCGTCTGTAAATTTTCGTCTTAAATCAAAGTCTATAAAAACAAACAAGAAAAGAATATTATAAATTTAGAGAAGGTACATTTATTAAGCTTTTGACGTTGCCTTCTTTTCTGCTTACGATCCCAAAGACCAAAAGATTTATATAAACAGGAATTTCCAGTGTTATGGTATATAAAAGTCATGACCTTCTTTATTTATAATAACTCTACAATCATGTCTGAACTTGTTCTGATCGTCAAAGCCTTCACAACGAGTTTCTTTACTTATCTAAGTTCTTCTTTGAGACATGTGACGTCATCTTCGTTTAAAGTTAGACTAGGTTAAGGTGACATTCTAGTGCATTCTCTCATCCCGTGACATCGATTCATGTGTACGTGGAATGTTTATTTTGTTTTCAGGACGGGAAGATGTGACACATGGTCGGGAACGTAGGATTTGTAACGCTAACTCTCTAGAAAAAGTACTTTTACCTGCAAATGCCTGGGCAGCCCCATCGTCATTCCTTGGTAAATAATATTGTATAGCGTAAGAGTTTGGTCCTACTAGCATTGTGAAAAACCATACCCACGCGTTAACAGAGACACATGGGGCCCAACACATTGTAGTAGAGCACTTCGTAAGAACAGAAGATAAGTTATAACTCGACACTTTTTCCGTTGAAACACCGATATTTATTTCCGGGCATTTTCCCGAATAAAACGTGATTCTTGACGTTATCATCAATCTGCACTCACGTTCTTTTTATAGACTTTTTTCTTTACCGTGACGTCACTTCGCACTGGGCTCACCATTTGCATACAGCCGCCATACGCGCGTCCGCATTCTGTTCCATTCAAAAATGTCCTAAAATCTTTTGGTTTTGGGGATTGTAAATGTTAACTCAGAAACCAACAGCATCATGTATGTACGTTTTTTAATTTTTGAGAAGAGGATTGGTTATTCGTATTATTTGGATTCATCGGACTACTGTTCTCATCTTGAGTGATTTTTCACAAGTTTCGGTCGATGTTACCTTTGGCATCCTTCAGTTGTATCTTGTCGAACTCGGGAATTTGGCTGGAATTTCGAACGGAACCCTTTATTTACTTCACGGAAGTGACATGCTCTCATTCTGTCAGCCATGAATGAATAGAGGTCCTAAAAATTCGCAATTATATTTTTTCGGTCGCCCACATTGAGGATTGAACTTGCAATCTTCAGGAGGTCACTTTTACAATTAATTAACCACTGCGCCACAGGTCCTTGCGCATATTGTTTGACGTATTAAAGTTATTCGAGCAACACGAGAATGGCCGTCATATATATTCAACTTGGGAATTACACGCGCTAGTCAACTCCCACTGATGGACACTTCAACATTATATGAACATTTTGTGGCATAAATGTCGTAAATGTCTTCTTTAGATGCTCAAAGGTAATGTACAGAATTTCTGATACCAAAGATATTTTCCTTTTTGACAGCTTTCAACAGTATCTTACGCTTCAAAAATAATCTTAAGCTGCTTTTCTGAAATGCTATTTCACTTTAACTGTCTAGACGCGTTGAAATATTGGTCAATACCGGGACTTCTTAGGTCGCTCTCTTCTGTGCGTTAAATTAAAGAAACGACGAGTGCTTTTACTTTTTACTTCACTATACTAATTTACAAACGGTGTGTGTGTGGGGGGGATGAGTGTTGTTCCCTATTGACACCGAAAAAGCTGAGCCGGTACCTTTAACGTTTACACAAATGTACTTTGTGTCTGAGAGTGTTCTTAGATAGGTCTTATATCAGAATTCCTCTGATAAGTATAAAATATCTGCAACAGAAAAATCCCGACTTAAAAAGTTCGATTTTGACCAAAGTTCACCCCATTATATAGCGTAGAAATAATAATAATAATAATAATAATAATAATAATAATAATAATAGCGTTTCATCATCGCACACGCAGAAGGGCATGGCTTATAAAATCAACAGTAGGTTCTGTAAAAGAGACAGAGGCGTGTCCAAAACGAATGTTTCTGTTTAGAGTACAATTGAACCACGATACTCGACTTTTGCATTTTAAACTTAAAGTCTAGCCGTTATATAAAATTTTTATTAGATCAACAATAGGTTCTCTGCAGTGCAATGTAAACTACATTTTATAATGGAATAAGTAACTTCGTGAGGTATATTTTACTCTTTGCCGGTGCACCACAGTGGTCCCCGATTATAGCAGGCAATCAATAAATGTGATTGAAATATACGCCATTTCACAGATGTCGAGGAAAATAAAAGTTTTGGAGTTAGTTAAAAGTTTTGGTTTCCTTGCTACTTTATTATAAATACTACGGATGTTTCATCATAATGCCTCTCATTTTCCATTCCGCCCGAATTGATCAGATGGATTGCAAATCGAATTGATGTGATTAATTTATGCAGTCATCACCTGAAAATTTCACCTCTTTACGGATAGTGACGGTGTGAGACTCAAACAATACCCTTCATGGACGTGCGTCAGAAATAGATGTGCGTTATTGAATTCCTCGATGCAGAAATATAAACTGAACAGATTAATATTCACCGGCGTTTATTGAACGTTTACAAAGTCGATACAACTGATGTCAACACAGAAAGTTTCAGAGTGGTGAGAGATATGTTAACGAAAAAGAGTGCTCCGGACTATTACTGTAGCATCAAACGAGGCTGGGAAAAGTGCATGGATAATGCTGATTACTATGTAGAAAATAAGTCGTGAAGCATAAAAGGTGGTTCGTTCTAATGGTACCGCTCTTGTCCTCGTAGTTCTTGAACGTTAATGTTTCTGTATTGATAAAAACAGGAGGCCTTACTTTTGGAACGACCCTCGTAAACGAGCGCTTCATTTATTTCCTGAAATTCTGAGATGAAGATTTGTTATTTTTTTGGGGGGATTCTTCGGACTACTGTTCTAATCTCATTACCATTCACACAATGTGTGTGTGTGTGTGTGTGTGTGTGAAACAGCACTAACTATTTGGGTTTAACCAGATTCCTCCGAAAGAGAAAGTTTCATGGAAGAATGAAATTCATAAACGATCTCGAGACGCATGTATATCCTCGTTAGGAGAGATGACAACTTTAGGTTTTTGCATCTCTTGTAGGGAGGTGTTGACGTCCTCCTACATACAGCAAAAATTGATCACCTATTATAGTAAAACCCGGCTCAACGTTGCTTAACTTCGGTGATCTGACGGGAACCGGTGTGTCAACGTGATTTTGCCATACAACGTTTCGGTCGATGTAATCTTTTGGATTGGTTTGTTGTTATACGGCATATCAACCTTTTTTCCAGGTTATTTAATGCCGAATCCAGTTATTTTAAGGAACTATTTTTAATGGAGTATATTTTTTTACGTCAGATTCTATTTAACCCATAGTTGGGACCCTAACAGGTACTACCACTCTGGATCAGAGTGGACCTGGGAGCAATGGCAATTAAAGGGTGGCTCCACACTCCTCAAAGCCCGCAAGGTGGAGCCTCACCATTGGATATAGTTTTAGGTCATATCCAGGACCAGTAATCTTTTGGATTCTTCGGACTACTGTTCTCATCTCGAGTGTCATTTTCACAACGTTTCGATCCATGTAATTTTCGACCGTTTTCCGGTTTATCTTGTCGAACTCCGGAATATTTCTATCGAACTCTATCCAATCATGGCTGATGAAACGAAAGCAGAAAAAACAGACAAAATAATAAAGGGTTACTTCAAAGATCCGTCTAGATTTCAGAAACGGACATATACATTCACGAGTTCGACAAAGTATACTCACAGAAGGTCGGAAGCACATCGACATAAACGTTGGGGAAAAACACTCAAAACGAGAACAATAGTCCAAATAATTCAAATTCTTCATTTAGATGGCATATCTTCTAGTAAATAGCTGGAACGCTATCGCAAGAAATAGCTAAATATATTAATTATGTCCGAGCTATGAGAATGAACAATTACATTTAGGATTTTTATTTGTGTTTCAAAGGCATTTAAAGATATGTGTAATATGTAAATCCGCGTAAGGAGAGCCCATGTTTGATCACGTTTCTGACGTCACAAAGAAAGATTTTCAATATATTCAGTTAAGAAAGTTCGAGTCAGTCAGATCAGAGAGAGAGAGAGAGAGAGAGAGATGGAGAGGGAGAGAGAGGGAGAGAGAGCAATAGAGGCAGATCAGCCAGGGTCGACCTGTGAAGGTGGAGAGTTATCTAAGCCCCTTTCGGAGGCGAAAGAAAGAAAATGTAGAAATAAGAAAGGCATTGAATCCTTGATCATCTCATCCTTAATCATCTCATCCGGATGGAATAAAAATCATCATATTTATAAGTCTTTCTTTCATTCAATCTGAAAGGTAATGTGTTTTTTGATCATCTTTGTCAAAGAACTTTGGATTAAACACCCTTCCAAAATGTAACTGGATCCCCTCCTTTAAACATAAATTCGCATCTCCTATATGTAATAAATATGAACTTTGTGTAATATAATATACGTGTCTCATCATTGTCCCTGTTATATAAATGTCTAGTCCTCCGCAACAAGTAGACTATCACAAAGTGTGCGAACCAGTGAAAGTCGCGAACGATACATACACACTTGTTGACTGTCTCTTAATTCCTATTGCTCAGACAGTGCTCACCTCAAAAGGTCTTGATAACAAACAATTACTATTCTTTTTATAAGGGTTCCTGTTTACGCAGCCATCACTGTAGGAGGAGACAATTCCTGCTGACCAGGAGATGTGAACCCAGGCACGAACGTAACTTCGATTCCATTTTACGCCCAGGCCACCATACAATTGGCACGAAGAAGGAAATTAACAACGTATATATAATATTTGATAGTATACAAATTATAATGGCTGCATACACATCAAATCTATTTAACATAATTAATATAAAATATAATATGAAAAGTAAAATGACCGGTTTCGAACCACAACTTGAACTAAGTTATGGTTAAAAAAAAAAGTATGATTAAAAATAATATAAAAATGGAAATATGCATAGAGGTAAAAAAAAAAAAAAAAATAATATAGAAACGACTTTTTGTCCTACAAGTTTTATATTTTTACGAATAGAAGATCTCGAAACCTTAACGTGTCTTGAACTTTCAAATTAGAACCAAGTGCGACTTGCCAAGCATTGAGGACACGTGGACACTATACTTGAAGTCATAAACGCGGTTATGTGTAAAGTGCTAACATATAGCTGAATCTGATGTTGAATAATTTGAATGCCTATTTTAATGGAATGTGTTGTTTGACCTGGAAGTCCTATATAGGCCACGTCTACCCGACGTAGTGTACATTGAAACTATATTTAAATAATTAAACCATAGAGGAGAGGGGGCAACATTTCGAGTTTAAGATACGAGTCTTGTGGTAAAAACAGCACGTTGATTCGATGCTAAATAATACTGTCGTACAAGCAATGATATTTGTTCGGAAAATCTGTCACTTACGTCACATATCCTAGGTAGGCGAAGATGAATAGGACATAGGTTTATTTAAGATTCGTTAATTTTATAAAAAAATATTAACTATATTTTTATTGTAGACTCCACAATGTCTGGAGAAGGGGTCGGGTAACGTTTTATGATGATTCGCCAATAGAATTTGTGGTAAAATGTATTTACCACCACATTACTTTGCTAGACAAACCACTTAAAGAATCCATAAATGATCAAACAAACATGTATCTTGGAAAACTGTTTAATTGCTAATTTCATCTAACATAGAAAATACACGCTTGTCTTTTTGGCATGGAAATAGCCTACAAGAAAGAAAACGTAGGAATCACATTTATAAACAGAAATAAAACATTTTAACATTACATGGCACACAGATAAAATTATTAACCATCAAATATTTCAAATTCATACAAAAGATTTTGTGATGAAAATGCTTGTTCTTTCTGTCATGAGAATGGCAGACAAAGAAAAAATAATCTTACCCCTTCTTGCGTGAGAATAATGAGAAATATTGAAAATTTTAATATTGTAACATCTGATTGAAATGTTTAATATTACTCCAGGTTTTGAGAAAATGGAAGATTTACTGTTACTAGGATACTCACTTTTCGATTCAACAGGTTTCTGTACTTTGTTTTTACAAGAGGAGAAGAACCTTATTTGTAAAGGTGGTAGCATTTTAGCTGCTTCAATATGTACAGTTTTATAAGGTTTTTCAGTTTTTGATATCAAACCCATTGGGAGATCATGCTTGCTGTCAAAGGCGATTTTTGTTTCATTGTTGGAACTAAGTTTAGGATATTTAGGAAAATCAGCTAGCTCAATTTTGAAGAGATTTACAAGCCAGTCGACAGTATGTGAATCACGTTCTGGACAAATAGTCGTAGAATCTATTTTTAAGTTTGACCAACTACCCTGTGACTGACCCCTTGATATCACTAAGACAGTCTTCCAAAACCTATCCCAGTTTTGGAATAACAGTATTCTTATTGACATTTATTTTCAGGTTCCAATACTAGAGCTTTTGTTAAAGAGCATCTCTCCCCCCCTCTCTGGCTTTCTTACTCTTTCTATTTTCTCTCTGTGTCTCTATTAGAGAACAGAGAAAGGGAGAGGGAGGGAAAGAGAGAGGTGAATAACGTGGACAGTGGACACGTTTGCAAAAGAAGGGTCAGCTGACCAGATGACGTGGTGTCATGTGATGAGGTTAGCTGATTCTTTCTTGGCAGTTTGGTTTCGGGTGTTGAAGAAGACAGACGGCTTTTCAGCTGTCCCCCCCTGGGCTAGGGAGGACGCTGACGTGTACCAAGCAAGCAAGGTTCACCTCCATTCTGTGTCGATCTTTGGAAGGTGAATAAAAACATAAAACCTTAATTATCATTTTGGAGTGAATTCTTCATCCAACAGGCCAGCTCCCCCCCCAAGAGACGATGAAACCAGAGGAACAATCGACGACACATGAATGAAAAGGTATGTTAAGAAATGCATGTACACAAACACACACCCACGAAGACATGAACAATAAGATTAGAAACTAGACGATCACGTACACGAATCTCCTTCCTGACACTATTCCCTTTATGATACAATCACCTTTATGACACCCGACTATATAACACTTTGATACAAATGCTGAATATTTTCCCTTGATAACAGGAGATTGCCATCTTATTCTTGTAATTTATTGTTCAGTTCATTTACTTGACAAAAATGTAAACTAAATATGCAAGAAAAGTTAGCCAGGTTGCGTTTTTGAACTTTTCTTCAAGTGTGTGGTTTGATAAGTCAGAAATATTTCGAGTTCCGTTTTAAGAGATCACACTCTATACAGGATATTTCCACGTGACCCATCTGACTTCCGTATGGAAAATAAGGGTTGAATATTCAGCCTCTCCATCCTGACATGAATCATGAAACATCCCTGTATTTAGTGCAGCCCTTTTACATCAGTGACAAGCTCAACCACATCATTTAACACAGCTTCTACTTCTTACTATATATGGAGAGAGAGAGAGAGAGAGAGAAAGAAAGAGAGAGAGAGAGAGAGAGAGGCCACTGGAGAGAGAGAGAGGCCACTGGAGAGAGAGAGAGGCCACTGGAGAGAGAGAGAGGCCACTGGAGGGAGAGAGAGAAGCCACTGGAGGGAGAGAGAGAGACCACTGGAGGGAGAGAGAGAGACCACTGGAGGGAGAGAGAGAGAGACAGACAGAGAGGCGACTGGAGGGAGGGAGAGAGAGAGGCGACTGGAGGGAGAGAGAGAGAGGCGACTGGAGAGAGAGAGAGAGGCGACTGGAGGGAGAGAGAGAGGCGACTGGAGGGAGAGAGAGAGGCCAATGGAGGGAGAGAGAGAGGCCAATGGAGGGAGAGAGAGAGGCCAATGGAGAGAGAGAGAGGCCAATGGAGAGAGAGAGAGGCCAATGGAGAGAGAGAGAGAGGCCAATGAAGGGTCGGAGAGAGAGAGAGAGACCAATGAAGGGAGGGGGAGAGAGAGAGAGGCCAATGAAGGGAGGGGGAGAGAGAGAGAGGCCAATGAAGGGAGAGAGAGAGAGAGAGAGAGGCCAATGAAGGGAGGCAGAGAGAGAGAGAGGCCAATGAAGGGAGGGAGAGAGAGAGAGAGGCCAATGAAGGGAGGGAGAGAGAGATGCCAATGAAGAGAGGGAAAGAGAGAGAGGCCAATGAAGAGAGGGAGAGAGAGAGGCCAATGAAGAGAGGGAGAGAGGGAGGGAGGGAGGGAGGGAGAGAGAGGCGAATGGGGGTATGAGGGAGGGAGAAAGGCGAATGGGGGTATGAGGGAGGGAGAAAGGCGAATGGAGGGAGGGAGGGAGAAAGGCGAATGGAGGGAGGGAGAAAGGCGAATGGAGGGAGGGAGGGGGAGAGAGAGGCGAATGGAGGGAGGGAGGGAGAGAGAGAGGCGAATGGAGGGAGGGAGGGAGAGAGAGAGGCGAATGGTGGGAGGGAGGGAGAGAGAGGCGAATGGAGGGAGGGAGGGAGAGAGAGAGGAATAGAGGGAGGGAGAGAAAGAGGCGAATAGAGGGAGGGAGGGAGAGAGAGAGGCGAATAGAGGGAGGGAGGGAGAGAGAGAGGCGAATAGAGGGAGGGAGGGAGAGAGAGAGGCGAATAGAGGGAGGGAGGGAGAGAGAGAGGCGAATAGAGGGAGGGAGGGAGAGAGAGAGGCGAATAGAGGGAGGGAGGGAGAGAGAGAGGCGAATAGAGGGAGGGAGGGAGAGAGAGAGGCGAATAGAGGGAGGGAGGGAGAGAGAGAGGCGAATGGAGGAAGGGAGGGAGAGAGGCGAATGGAGGAAGGGAGGGAGAGAGGCGAATGGAGGGAGGGAGGGAGAGAGAGGCGAATGGAGGGAGGGAGAGAGAGAAAGGCGAATAGAGGGAGGGAGAGAGAGAAAGGCGAATAGAGGGAGGGAGAGAGAGAAAGGCGAATAGAGGGAGGGAGAGAGAGAAAGGCGAATAGAGGGAGGGAGAGAGAGAAAGGCGAATGGAGGGAGGGAGAAAGAGAAAGGCGAATGGAGGGAGGAAGAAAGAGAAAGGCGAATGGAGGGAGGGAGAAAGAGAAAGGCGAATGGAGGGAGGGAGAAAGAG
Organism: Euprymna scolopes; assembly: GCF_053919585.1. Taxonomy (NCBI): domain Eukaryota; kingdom Metazoa; phylum Mollusca; class Cephalopoda; order Sepiida; family Sepiolidae; genus Euprymna; species Euprymna scolopes. The sequence continues at coordinate 103,334,683 of NC_136501.1, read as the reverse complement.
AAAGGCGAATGGAGGGAGGGAGAAAGAGAAAGGCGAATGGAGGGAGGGAGAAAGAGAAAGGCGAATGGAGGGAGGGAGAAAGAGAAAGGCGAATGGAGGGAGGGAGAAAGAGAAAGGCGAATGGAGGGAGGGAGAAAGAGAAAGGCGAATGGAGGGAGGGAGAGAGAGAAAGGCGAATAGAGGGAGGGAGAGAGAGAGTGGCGAATAGAGGGAGGGAGAGAGAGAGTGGCGAATAGAGGGAGGGAGAGAGAGAGTGGCGAATAGAGGGAGGGAGAGAGAGAGTGGCGAATAGAGGGAGGGAGAGAGAGAGTGGCGAATAGAGGGAGGGAGAGAGAGAGTGGCGAATGGAGGGAGAGAGAGAGTGGCGAATGGAGGGAGAGAGAGAGTGGCGAATGGAGGGAGAGAGAGAGACGCCAATGGATGAAGAGAGAGAGACGCCAACGGAGGGAGAGAGAGACGCCAACGGAGGGAGAGAGAGACGCCAACGGAGGGAGAGAGAGACGCCAACGGAGGGAGAGTGAGACGCCAACGGAGGGAGAGTGAGACGCCAACGGAGGGAGAGAGAGAGAGGCCAACGGAGGGAGAGAGAGAGAGGCCAACGGAGGGAGAGAGAGAGAGGCCAACGGAGGGAGAGAGAGAGAGAGGCCAACGGAGGGAGAGAGAGAGAGAGGCCAACGGAGGGAGAGAGTGAAAGAGGCCAACGCAGGGAGAGAGAGAGAGAGGCCAACGGAGGGAGAGAGAGAGAGGCCAACGGAGGGAGAGAGAGAGAGAGAGAGGCCAACGGAGGGAGAGAGAGGCCAACGGAGGGAGAGAGAGAGAGGCCAACGGAGGGAGAGAGAGAGAGGCCAACGGAGGGAGAGAGAGAGAGGCCAACGGAGGGAGAGAGAGAGAGAGAGGCCAACGGAGGGAGAGAGAGACGCCAACGGCCTTTCTCTCTCTCTCCCTCTCTCCTCCGTTGGCGCTTCTCCCTCTCTCTCTCCCTCCGTTTACGTCGCTCTCTCCCTCTCTTTGCGTCTATCTCTCTCCCTCCGTTGGCCTCTCTCTTCCGTCCGTTGCCCAGAGGGAGAGAGAGAGTGAGGCCAACGGCTGGAGAGAGAGAGAGAGAGAGAGAGAGAGGCCAACGGCTGGAGAGAGAGAGAGAGAGAGAGGCCAACGGCTGGAGAGAGAGAGAGAGAGAGAGAGAGAGAGAGAGGCCAACGGCTGGAGAGAGAGAGAGAGAGAGAGAGAGAGAGGCCAACGGCTGGAGAGAGAGAGAGAGAGAGAGAGAGAGGCCAACGGCTGGAGAGAGAGAGAGAGAGAGAGAGAGAGAGAGGCCAACGGCTGGAGAGAGAGAGAGAGAGAGAGAGAGAGGCCAACGGCTGGAGAGAGAGAGAGAGAGAGAGAGAGAGAGAGAGGCCAACGGCTGGAGAGAGAGAGAGAGAGAGAGAGAGAGAGGCCAACGGCTGGAGAGAGAGAGAGAGAGAGGCCAACGGCTGGAGAGAGAGAGAGAGAGAGAGAGGCCAACGGCTGGAGAGAGAGAGAGAGAGAGGCCAACGGCTGGAGAGAGAGAGAGAGAGAGAGGCCAACGGCTGGAGAGAGAGAGAGAGAGGCCAACGGCTGGAGAGAGAGAGAGAGAGAGGCCAACGGCTGGAGAGAGAGAGAGAGAGAGAGGCCAACGGCTGGAGAGAGAGAGAGAGGCCAACGGCTGGAGAGAGAGAGAGAGAGAGGCCAACGGCTGGAGAGAGAGAGAGAGAGAGAGGCCAACGGCTGGAGAGAGAGAGAGAGAGAGGCCAACGGCTGGAGAGAGAGAGAGAGAGAGAGGCCAACGGCTGGAGAGAGAGAGAGAGAGGCCAACGGCTGGAGAGAGAAAGAGAGAGAGGCCAACGGCTGGAGAGAGAAGAGAGAGAGGCCAACGGCTGGAGAGAGAAAGAGAGAGAGGCCAACGGCTGGAGAGAGAAAGAGAGAGAGGCCAACGGCTGGAGAGAGAAAGAGAGAGAGGCCAACGGCTGGAGAGAGAAAGAGAGAGAGGCCAACGGCTGGAGAGAGAAAGAGAGAGAGGCCAACGGCTGGAGAGAGAAAGAGAGAGAGGCCAACGGCTGGAGAGAGAAAGAGAGAGAGGCCAACGGCTGGAGAGAGAAAGAGAGAGAGGCCAACGGCTGGAGAGAGAAAGAGAGAGAGGCCAACGGCTGGAGAGAGAAAGAGAGAGAGGCCAACGGCTGGAGAGAGAAAGAGAGAGAGGCCAACGGCTGGAGAGAGAAAGAGAGAGAGGCCAACGGCTGGAGAGAGAAAGAGAGAGAGGCCAACGGCTGGAGAGAGAAAGAGAGAGAGGCCAACGGCTGGAGAGAGAAAGAGAGAGAGGCCAACGGCTGGAGAGAGAAAGAGAGAGAGGCCAACGGCTGGAGAGAGAAAGAGAGAGAGGCCAACGGCTGGAGAGAGAAAGAGAGAGAGGCCAACGGCTGGAGAGAGAAAGAGAGAGAGGCCAACGGCTGGAGAGAGAAAGAGAGAGAGGCCAACGGCTGGAGAGAGAAAGAGAGAGAGGCCAACGGCTGGAGAGAGAAAGAGAGAGAGGCCAACGGCTGGAGAGAGAAAGAGAGAGAGGCCAACGGCTGGAGAGAGAAAGAGAGAGAGGCCAACGGCTGGAGAGAGAAAGAGAGAGAGGCCAACGGCTGGAGAGAGAAAGAGAGAGAGGACAACGGCTGGAGAGAGAAAGAGAGAGAGGACAACGGCTGGAGAGAGAAAGAGAGAGAGGACAACGGCTGGAGAGAGAAAGAGAGAGAGGACAACGGCTGGAGAGAGAAAGAGAGAGAGGACAACGGCTGGAGAGAGAAAGAGAGAGAGGACAACGGCTGGAGAGAGAAAGAGAGAGAGGACAACGGCTGGAGAGAGAAAGAGAGAGAGGACAACGGCTGGAGAGAGAAAGAGAGAGAGGACAACGGCTGGAGAGAGAAAGAGAGAGAGGACAACGGCTGGAGAGAGAAAGAGAGAGAGGACAACGGCTGGAGAGAGAGAGAGAGAGAGGACAACGGAGGGAGAGAGAGAGAGAGAGAGGACAACGGAATGAGAGAGAGAGAGAGGCCAACGGAATGAGAGAGAGAGGCCAACGGAATGAGAGAGAGAGAGGCCAACGGAATGAGAGAGAGAGAGGCCAACGGAATGAGAGAGAGAGAGAGAGGCCAACGGAATGAGAGAGAGAGAGAGAGGCCAACGGAATGAGAGAGAGAGAGGCCAACGGAATGAGAGAGAGAGAGGCCAACGGAATGAGAGAGAGAGAGGCCAACGGAATGAGAGAGAGAGGCCAACGGAATGAGAGAGAGAGAGGCCAACGGAATGAGAGAGAGAGAGGCCAACGGAATGAGAGAGAGAGAGGCCAACGGAATGAGAGAGAGAGAGGCCAACGGAATGAGAGAGAGAGAGGCCAACGGAATGAGAGAGAGAGAGGCCAACGGAATGAGAGAGAGAGAGGCCAACGGAATGAGAGAGAGAGAGGCCAACGGAATGAGAGAGAGAGAGGCCAACGGAATGAGAGAGAGAGAGAGAGGAAAACGGAATGAGAGAGAGATAGGCCAACGGAATGAGAGAGAGATAGGCCAACGGAATGAGAGAGAGATAGGCCAACGGAATGAGAGAGAGATAGGCCAACGGAATGAGAGAGAGATAGGCCAACGGAATGAGAGAGAGATAGGCCAACGGAATGAGAGAGAGATAGGCCAACGGAATGAGAGAGAGATAGGCCAACGGAATGAGAGAGAGAGAGGCCAACGGAATGAGAGAGAGAGAGGCCAACGGAATGAGAGAGAGAGAGGCCAACGGAATGAGAGAGAGAGAGGCCAACGGAATGAGAGAGAGAGAGGCCAACGGAATGAGAGAGAAAGAGGCCAACGGAATGAGAGAGAGAGAGGCCAACGGAATGAGAGAGAGAGAGGCCAACGGAATGAGAGAGAGAGAGGCCAACGGAATGAGAGAGAGAGAGGCCAACGGAATGAGAGAGAGAGAGGCCAACGGAATGAGAGAGAGAGAGGCCAACGGAATGAGAGAGAGAGAGGCCAACGGAATGAGAGAGAGAGAGGCCAACGGAATGAGAGAGAGAGAGGCCAACGGAATGAGAGAGAGAGAGGCCAACGGAATGAGAGAGAGAGAGGCCAACGGAATGAGAGAGAGAGAGGCCAACGGAATGAGAGAGAGAGAAGCCAACGGAATGAGAGAGAGAGGCCAACGGAATGAGAGAGAGAGAGGCCAACGGAATGAGAGAGAGAGAGGCCAACGGAATGAGAGAGAGAGGCCAACGGAATGAGAGAGAGAGAGGCCAACGGAATGAGAGAGAGAGAGGCTAACGGAATGAGAGAGAGAGAGGCCAACGGAATGAGAGAGAGAGAGGCCAACGGAATGAGAGAGAGAGAGTCCAACGGAATGAGAGAGAGAGAGGCCAACGGAATGAGAGAGAGAGGCCAACGGAATGAGAGAGAGAGAGGCCAACGGAATGAGAGAGAGAGAGGCCAACGGAATGAGAGAGAGAGGGGCCAACGGAATGAGAGAGAGAGAGGCCAACGGAATGAGAGAGAGAGGCCAACGGAATGAGAGAGAGGCCAACGGAATGAGAGAGAGAGGCCAACGGAATGAGAGAGAGAGGCCAACGGAATGAGAGAGAGAGGCCAACGGAATGAGAGAGAGAGGCCAACGGAATGAGAGAGAGAGGCCAACGGAATGAGAGAGAGAGGCCAACGGAATGAGAGGGAGAGGCCAACGGAATGAGAGGGAGAGGCCAACGGAATGAGAGGGAGAGGCCAACGGAATGAGAGGGAGAGGCCAACGGAATGAGAGGGAGAGGCCAACGGAATGAGAGAGAGAGGCCAACGGAATGAGAGAGAGAGGCCAACGGAATGAGAGAGAGAGGCCAACGGAATGAGAGAGAGAGGCCAACGGAATGAGAGAGAGAGGCCAACGGAATGAGAGAGAGAGGCCAACGGAATGAGAGAGAGAGGCCAACGGAATGAGAGAGAGAGGCCAACGGAATGAGAGAGAGAGGCCAACGGAATGAGAGAGAGAGGCCAACGGAATGAGAGAGAGAGGCCAACGGAATGAGAGAGAGAGGCCAACGGAATGAGAGAGAGAGGCCAACGGAATGAGAGAGAGAGGCCAACGGAATGAGAGAGAGAGGCCAACGGAATGAGAGAGAGAGGCCAACGGAATGAGAGAGAGAGGCCAACGGAATGAGAGAGAGAGGCCAAAGGAATGAGAGAGAGAGGCCAAAGGAATGAGAGAGAGAGAGGCCAATGGAATGAGAGAGAGAGGCCAACGGAATGAGAGAGAGAGAGGCCAACGGAATGAGAGAGATAGGCCAACGGAATGAGAGAGAGATAGGCCAACGGAATGAGAGAGCGATAGGCCAACGGAATGAGAGAGCGATAGGCCAACGGAATGAGAGAGCGATAGGCCAACGGAATGAGAGAGCGATAGGCCAACGGAATGAGAGAGCGATAGGCCAACGGAATGAGAGAGCTATAGTCCAACGGAATGAGAGAGCGATAGGCCAACGGAATGAGAGAGAGAGAGGCCAACGGAATGAGAGAGAGAGAGGCCAACGGAATGAGAGAGAGAGGTCAACGGAATGAGAGAGAGAGGTCAACGGAATGAGAGAGAGAGGTCAACGGAATGAGAGAGAGAGGTCAACGGAATGAGAGAGAGAGAGGTCAACGGAATGAGAGAGAGAGAGAGGTCAACGGAATGAGAGAGAGAGAGGCCAACAGAATGAGAGAGAGAGAGGCCAACAGAATGAGAGAGAGAGAGAGGCCAACAGAATGAGAGAGAGAGAGGCCAACAGAATGAGAGAGAGAGAGAGGCCAACAGAATGAGAGAGAGAGAGATAGGCCAACACAATGAGGGAGAGTGTCCAACGGAGGGAGAGAGTCCAACGGAGGGAGAGTGAGAGGCCAATAAAGGGATAGAGAGGGAGGCCAATGGAGGGAGAGAGAGAGTGAGAGCAATTGACAGAGAAAGAGGGAGAGAGAAATCCGTTGAGAGAGGAAGAGAGACTTGGAAAGAGACGGAGAAAAGGATAGAGAGATAGATGAGGGTCACCTCTCTCCTTCTTGATTACTCTTTCTCTTTTTACATCTCCCTCTCGATTATCTTTTCTCTTATATATTCTCTCTCAATCCCCACTTACCTCCCTCTCTCAATATCTATTTTCCTCTTTCTATATTCTTAAAATAGAAGGATTAAAATTGAGAGATGGAAACACAAAGATGGAGAAATAGAAGTACACATGTAATATATACAATTATAATCATTTTCTTGGGATTTTTTAGAATGTCTTTTTCTCATGTGATTGTTTAATAGTTTTTTCTCAGTAATAAAAAATGACAAGCATTAGGGTTTATTTCTTTGTATTTCATTAGTCTTCTAAATCAACCCAACTTGAAAGCGTTTGCATCTGCGGAAAAAAAAATTACACCTTTCTAATAAACGTGATCAAACGCCCGCCGGATAGTTTTCTCTCAAAATACGATGCGTAGAATATGATGTTCAAGTGCACTTAAATACTGAAAACTAGCAGCAGTAATTACTAAACACCATATCTACTCCGTCTGTTAGGCGCTTCTGTTGTAGGAAAATGCAGGCGAATTTTATGCCGATTTATTGGAAATTGCGTTGATAATGATCGATGTAGTTTATTGGTTGGTTGTTTTTGTTTTACGGCATATCAACCCTTTTCGGATTATTTAATGCCGAATCCAAAGATTTTGAAGACAATTTTTTTTAATAGAATATATTTGTTGTTTTCACGTCGGTTTCTATTTAACCCATAGTTGGGACCCTAACAGGTACTACCACTCCGGGTCAGAGTTGACCTGGGAGCAATGGTAATTAAAAGGTGGTTCCACACTCCCCAAAGCCCACAAGCTGGGGCCTCACAACTGGATATAGTTTTAGGTCATATCCAGGAGCCGATGCAGTTGAATAATCAGTAAGCTATAAAAAAACTAGTTATTAAGCGATTCATATGCCCTGCTTAAATGTACTTTAAACCTCATTATTTGAATATTATATACCTGAAACAACAACTTCCCTATTCAGTCTTTCACGAAAAACACCCGTCTAGCTGAAACTACTGTCATTAAATTTCCCCACTCTTTATCTGTGCCTAAATCCAAACGTAGATTCCATAAGCAGAGCTTCTTTTTTTAGAAGTGCACGACTGTCGAGCTCTCTTCCGTTTGTCTGTTTCCCACCTGACTACAACTTGGATGTCTTCAAGTCCAACATAAACAAATTCCTGACAAACCGCTCTCTTAAATAAGACACTATCAAATCTCAAATACTAATGGTTACTCCACTACTATCTCATTGATTACTGTATTCGCAATAACCCTTATCCCCGAGTGGCTTCCGGGCCTTGATAAGTGGTAACCTCCATGTAAAAAAAAATCAGATACACCGAAAAGTTAGGACAACAGCATATTCTTTTCATTTTTTTGATACTAGAGTATACATCTGTTGATATCTTACATGTTCTTTTTTTTTACGGTGGTCACCACTTATCAAGGCCTGGAAGCCACTCAGGGATAAGGGTTACTGCAAGTACAGTACGTTAGTGTGAAGATTTGATGAAGTGTTTAATTAAGAGGGCGGTTCATTAGTAATTTGTTAACGTTGGACTTGAATACATCCAAGTTGTAGTCACGTAGGAAGCATGCAGACGGAACAGAGTTCCACAGGCGTGCAGTTCTAAGAAAGAAGCTTTGTTCATGGAATCCATATTTTGACTTAGGCACAGATAAAGAGTGGGGGGAATTTTTCACAGTGGATTCAGCTAGACGGGTGTTTTTCGTGAAAGATTGGCGAGGGGAAGCAGAGATTGGAGTTCATACGAGCACCTGCCATGGAAATGACGATAAAACAAGGATAGGTTCGCAACGTCTCTTCTGTTGCAAGATAGAGAAAAGGGCATCCCCCACTAGAGTGATGTGATTCTCGGTAGATTAATTGTGTCAAACTGTGTCGGATATATACTTGAAATTTAAAACAGGAAGGAGAATATTCTGTTATCCTAGCCCTACTCATTAATCACCGATAATAACCGGTGGTTTTCCCTTGAATCTGAGCTACCACACGTCATCTCAGAAGTCCTTTCTCTATTCATACGTAAGAGTTTTCTTCTCAATGTCTTCCACATATCGGATAGCATACAATGAAGCTGCGACTAAAAATTATTGTCTTCAAGATTAATGTAAAGAAATACTCACTGAACCGCGCCTCCAGAAACATTTTACTCATTCAGAGGCTTTCAATACACGCGTTGCATTACTCCACGTCTAAACCTTCGTTTTTTTTGTTGTTTTCTTTACGTTTTCTTTGAGTAGCCATGAGCTTTGATAAGAAATGCCCTTTTCTCAACCTCTTTCCCAATAAAGAGACGTTGCGAGCAGGTCTCTGTTTTATTGTTATTTTAATAGCAAGTGCTCGTCTGCGCTTCAAATCTATGGTTCCTGCTTGACCTTTCACGAAAAGCACTCGTATAACAAAAACCACTATCAATAATCCTCCCCACTTTTATCTTTAGCCTAAATCTTAACGTAGATTCCATGAACAAAGCTTTTTTCTTAGAACCGCACGCCTGTGGCACTGTTTTCCGGCTTCAAACTAACTACAATATGGCCCTCTTCAAGTCTCAGGATGATGAGCCATAAACTTAACCAAATTTACTCTACCAACGATTACTACATTTTCCCATTGACTAATGTACACTCATTAACTCTTATCCTCGAGTTACCTCTTGGCCTTGATGAGTTGTGACTTCTTTGTAAAAAAAAAAAAAACCCTGAACAAACCCATTGAAAAATAGGAAAAACAACAAATATCTCTCAATATAGCTATAATATAAAGCTGAATGTCGGTGTGTGTGTGTGTATGTGTGTGTGTGTGTGTGTGTGTATGGTCACGAATAGGCTCCTATATGGTTGACTATTTAAAAAAAAACTGATTACATATAATGATAGATGTATCGAGACACAGGAATGGGTATGTTTGATCTGGCAGAACGGTAATTCATTAAAATTGTGGGGTCTGCGTTCGCGCCTGGTCCACAAAGTATGGAAATAAAAAAATTAAAATTAAAAAAAAAACGTATACAAGTGTTATTGATATAGATATACATAAGAATACTTTGATAAGTATGTTTTAACTTAAATAGGGATGGTATAATAAAATTGTGAGGTCTGCGTTCACGCCTGGCTTCCATAGAATAACATAGGCACAAACTTTAATAAAGACTTTTCATATTTATCTGTGATAATTATGTTTCAGTTTGAAGAAATATGGTATAATAAAATTATGGAGTGTTCGTTCGCGCCTGACCGCATAGAATGGAAATATGCCACAAAGTTTAACAAGGTTTTTTAATATAGATCCACAAAATATTGTGATAAGTGTTTCAGTGTGAACAGAAATGGTATAATAAATTATGAGGCGTATCTATTTTATTTTTACTTTCATCATATTTTGCTTTGGTTCTGATACCCCCAAATTCGAAGCTATCTCTTTACAACGCTTCCTTTTCATAACCAATCATACTTTCATAAATCAGAGTCTATTTTCTGTAGGCTGTTTTTGAACCCAGTCAACGACGGGTACTTTTGCTAGTATATATATAAAAGTGAACGTGTGTGTGTGTGTGTGTGTGACTGTCTGTAGATTTCCCTACACAATAACTGTCATTTTTAAGTCTAGACTTGAAATTTGATATACATCGTACTGAGATCTGGGAAAATCTTCGTAATCCGTTTTCAGCCAGAAATTTGGCTGTCAAGAGGTCAAAGTTCAGCGATTTAACCTTTGAGAACTTTACCAAACTCCGTTAATTTTGGGTCTAAACACTTGAAATTTTAGATATAGGTTCCTTAGACATGGATCTAACTTTTTGATTTGATTTGAGCCCCAAACAATAAATGTTAAGGTGTCATAATAGGGGTCAAATTAAAAAAAAATTGACTGCTTTTTTCTTTTGCTCAACATACAACTCCAAACACCCGGACAACGCCAGGCTGAAATGCTAGTCTAAAAAAAGAACTAACAAAAATTAGTTTTCCTGAAAATACTTCTGAATGCAAATACTCCCTCGAAGCAAAATGGATGAAACTGTGATGTGTATGTTTGAAACTTAATGAAAGATTAAAAAGAAAAACATGGCCAATTGAAAGATTCCCGTAATTTAGATAATGTATATAACAGGGAAAGCGATAGAGAGTTCGCTGTTGAAGAAATGAAATAGAAAGCCGCCTCAAACAAGATTTTTACTTTGAAGCTATCCACGTCCAATATCCGCCGCTAATCAGTCTGTTAAACTGGCTCTCAGTTTTTAGTTTTAAGCATATTTATTTTTTACGTATGAAGTTGACTAACCGTTGACCGTTGTTTTTAGATCAAAGCATTCACATTCCGTCAAGTGAATACATCTCTCGCATTAAACATAGAATCATTGGTAATCAAGCTCGCGGGCCAGTCAAAATGCCTTAGCGAGAGGATGTGGCCCAAAGGTCGTACGTTGGCCGCACGTTTCTCATACAAATAACTTTTTCTACGTTAATTTATTCGTATCACATCGTCACTTTGCTACTGAATCAATCTAGCCCACCATGAAGGCCTGCACGTTCACCAATGAGAATTTCGCAAAAAAATATTATAGAACGGTTGGTTGGTTGTTTTACGGCATATCAACCTTTTCAGGTTATTTAATGCCAAGTCCAAAGATTTTGAAAAAACATTTTTGAATAGAATATATTTGTTGTTTTCAAGTCGGTTTCTATTTAACCCATAGTTGGTACCCTAACAGGTACTACCACTCCGGGTCAGAGTGGACCTGGGAGCAATGACAATTAAAGGGTGGCTCCACGCTCCCCAAAGCCCGCAAACTGGGGCCTCACCATCAGATATAGTTTAAGGTCATATCCAGGGTCGGGAAGTAGGGAAAGAAAATGAAAGGAGGGGGAAGGGGCTGTTGATTTTGTTTTGTCTTTGTAAAACATAATTAAGTTTTACAAAAGAGAATAGAAAACAAAAACAGAAATCGATGTAGGTGCATTTCGTCTCAAAAGCCAATAGACAGCCTGATCTTGTAGCACCAGTATTATAGAACGAAGAAATGACATTTCTGGCGACAAGCTGAGTTTCTCTATGGGATGTTTCGACGTACGAAATTACAAGAAATGGTGGAAAGAAGTGGCTGTTCCATAATTTAGAGAATTGATATAGAAGCGTATAATTAACGGATTCACTGGACGTGAATCCCATTTTGTTGGACGAATGCAATCGTCTAACGTAACAATGTCGGACAATTTGAGGAAAAAATAAGAGAAAGGAAAATAGAGAACCGGCCATTGTCATCCATTTTACGATGATAAAAGCAATGCGATGTAGTTATTATAACTATCATTAAATAACATTCATATGTCGTCGTAAATACTGTTATTTTGTTCGATATCAACGGCGTGCTTCTTAGTTTATTATTTTTAGAATCTGTAATTTGTGGAACCATGGTTATTATTATCATTATTGTTATTATTATCATTATTGTTATCATTATTGTTATTATTATTATAGAATTGCGTTTTTCTCACCAGTCGCATGCGTCATCATCCGTGATTCCCCACTGAAAATGTCGGTGCTTTTCTATGAATATTGAGTGACATAAAATCTCCCTAAATTTCGGCTACTATTGTAGCAGTGTGTGTGTGGGGGGTATTAGCAGCAGCGTAGGATGACCAGCATATGAAGAGATTAATTACAGCAAAAGTATTAAAAAAAAAAAAACGCATATGCAAATTGGAATTATGCGAGAGAAGAAGAAAATAAAAAGGAGAAAAAGTACAGCACGTGCTCCGAGAGAAAAAAGTGTGCGTCGACAAAACAAAAAACAAATGGCCATGTATAGTCACTTTTTGTCATTATTGTAGTGTGCTTTACGCAATTTTGTAAAGTATTTTTAATAATAATAATATTAATAATGTTTAACGTGGATTTCTGAGGTTTTCCTCCATAAAATTTAAAAAAAAAATTGTTAACAAAATAAAAAAAAACAGGAAGAAAATTGAATTTAAAAAATATTTGAAACTTTAAAAAAGTTCTTTTACTCTAGCCAGAAATTACGGGTATAAATAGTTAGGGTTAGGGTTAGAAATTACGGGTATAAATAGTTACATTGAAGAATTAAGGGAGCGTTACAAAATCTTATAAGCCAATTACAATTTTTTGAAATAAGATGAAAAAACTAAAGTCATAGAAACAATTATTTTACTTCTTATAAATAATCTGGTTGCGAGCAGCCTATGACTAGTATCGTTATTGCATATCGTAAATTTATGAGCCAAAAAAGTCAAAATTTCTAGTATCGTTTTTTATTATGAGATATCGTAAATTTCTGAGCAAAAGAAGTCTCCAAATTTCTAGTATCGTTTTTTGTGTTATAAAATATCGTAAATTTATGAGCAAAAAATGTCTCAAAATTTTTAGTATCGCTTTTATTGTGTTAATAAATATCGTAAATCATTGAGCCAAACAAAGTCTCAAAAGTTCTAGCATCGTTTTATATTGTATTAATAAGTATCGTACATTTATGAGCAAAAGTGTCTAAAATTTCTAGTATCGTTTACTATTGAGTTAATAAATATTGTAAATTCATGAGCAAAAGAAAATGTCTCCGAATTTCTAGTATCTTTTTTTTATTGTGTTATTAAATATTTTAAATTTATCAGCAAAAATGTCTCCGAATTTCTAGTATCGTTTTTTATTGTGCGATTAAATATTATAAATTTATGAGTAAAATAAAGTCAAAATTTCTTTTATCGTTTTTAATAAGTTATTACATATTGCTTATTTATGAGCAAAAATGTCTACAAATTTCTAGTATATTTTTATTGAGTTATTAAATATTATAAATTTATGAGCAAAACAAAAAAGTCTCAAAATTCTAGTATCGTTTTTGTCGTGTTATTCAATACCGTCAATTTCTTAGCAAAACGTCTCAAAATTTCTAGTATCCTTTAGTGTTTTTAAATATTGCAAATTTATGAGAAAAAAAAATCGCAAAATTTTGAGTATCTTTTTTTAGTGTGTTGTTAAATATTGTAACTTTGTGAGAAAAAAAGTCAAAATTTCTTGTATCGGTGTTGTGTTATTAAATATTGTAAATTTTTGAGCAAAAAAAAATATATAATAAAACAAGTAAAAATTTCTGGTGTCGTTTTTTATTGTGTTATTAAATATTTTAAATTTATCACCAAAAAAGTCTCCGAATTTCTAGTATCGTTTTTTATTGTGCTATTAAATATAAATTTATGAGCAAACTAAAGTCCAAATTTCTAGTATCGTTTTTTTATCGAGTTATTAAATATTGCATATTTATGAGAAAAAAGTCTCAAAATATCTCATGTGTCATTATTAAAATTATTGCTTTTTCTGTTTCTAAATGACTAATTTTGAATATTCCCAAATTCTCGTTTTTATATATTTTTATATTTTAAAGCCTCATTTTTTGCCGTTGTCTTTGATATTAACCCTCCTTACCCCCAACATGATTTGATACGACAGGTGCACGGAAAATGCTTTACTTTTTTCTACGATCACAAATAAGCCATATTACTTGACCTGTTAACTTTCTTTAAAATTTGATATCATAAAACTTCGATAATAATTTGGAGCTAATGGCAGCGTGAGGTCAGAGAAAAAGAAAGATGAGGTCGAAGAGAATGGACGTGTAAACCGATGGCTGGCCGATGCCGGCGTGCGAGCGGAAAGAGGGGAACCACGCACAGGTAAAATAAACATGCGGCAGCGAGAGACTTTTTGAAGCAGTTCCGAGAGTAACGCAAAAAAATGATTTTGTTTAAGAGAAAAATGTCGACTCCGACTTCTATTTATTTCCTCTTGATTGTATGTAAAGATAACGTTCCACAAGGCAAATCTTTCCATTACTTTTGTAAATGGTGTTGCGTAATCGAAACATCCTTTTACCATTGGCTTTCCGCTGGCAGTAACTATTCGTCTTCACTAGAATATGGCTGGCAACAAGCCCCCCTAATGTCTCAAGTGCTCCCCGTAACCTTCCAGTGGAGGCCAAGTTAGTGCTATCTTTCCTCGGCCTTAGGATTCACATTCTCCTGTCGCAACAATTATATGTTGTCCCAGCCAAGGTTAATTCCTTCTGTGGGGGAGGGGGACACAAATCGGTATCAGATGTTCAGAATTCACGTTATATTCTCATGCTTGTCTTCTTTTTAACGATAACATATAGCTTCATAGTTTATATTAGTTTGTTTCAGGTATATAGTATTTTCATCAAGATTTCAAATAATTCCACCATTGCAGCCCCAACTTTCCATTTGATTTCAATTTTTACGTTCTTCGGGAATGTTGAGAGGGTTGGTTGTATAATGACGTTTTTCTCCAGTTCCATAGTTCTTTGATTTCTTTAACATTACTATATATTAATACGATAGCGTGTGTATCTTATCTAGTTATTTTCTGTGTCACACTTACATCCGGGTCATTTAATTGTTATGTACTTCCATTTCTTGTAATAAATAATTTTGCCAAGTATTCATCATAAGTTTTGGTTTCGGTTATAGCTGATGGTACTCCAGTAATCTATTTTTTATAAAAAAAAATATATCAAGAATTCTTCATAAGTTTTGGTTTTGGTTTCGATTATAGCTGAAAGCACTCAAGTTTTATGTATATATAAATATTTTTTTAAGAAGTTTTGATTTCAGTTTCGATTCAAGCTAATACACCCAAATCATGTGGATGTATTTCATTTAATTTTGCTATCGTACATTTATAATATATAAAAATGGATAGAACATTAACTCTATAATATATTAGAAATATGCAAGAATTAAAATATCATATTTAAGCGTTCTTTACTACCAAGCTACGTTGGACGTTCCTTGTTAGCTTAGATAACTATTTTTAAGTTTTAGCAAAAGAGCTACAATAATATCAGAGCGTCTCCATTTACACTGAACATCTAAAGAATGACAACGTGTTTTGACAAGCTTCTGGGTTTGTCCTTTACTCCTGATCTGAAATGGAACACGTACATCAAATCTGTTGCCAAGGTCGCTGGAAAGATGGTGGGATCCTTCTAACGCTCCAGAAGATATCTCACTACTGATGCAATTCTCTATCTCTATAAAAGCCAAGTACGTCCAAGGATCGAATACTGTTGCCATATCTAGGCAGGAGCTGCTAAAAGCAGCCTATCCTGCCTTGACAGAGTACAAAATAGACTTCGTGGCTTAGTGGGGGATGCCCTTTTCTCTACCCTGCAACATCTCTCCCACAGAAGAGACGTTGCGAGCCTATCCTTGTGTTATCGTTATTTCCATGGCAGGTGCTCGTCTGAACTCCAATCTCTGGTCCCCCCTCGCCAATCTTTCACGAAAAACACCCGTCTAGCTGAATCCACTGTGAAAAATTTCCCCACTCTATATCTGTGCCTAAATCAAAACGCGGATTCCATGAACAAAGCTTCTTTCTTAGAACTGCACGCCTGTGGAACTCTGTTCCGTCTGCCTGCTTCCCACCGAACTACAACTTGGATATCTTCAAGTCCAATGTTAACAAATTCCTAATGAACCGCCCCCTTAAGTAAACAATTCATCAAATCTCCACACTAACGTACTGTACTTGCAATAACCCTTGTCCCTGAGTGGCTTCCGGGCCTTGATAAGTGGTGATCACTGTGTAAAAAAAACAAAACAAAAAAAAACATCAATATATTACATATGAATGAGTCCCTTGTGGAATTTCCACGGGCCCCGCTAGTTATTATTACTATTAATACGTTCATTATTATTAAGCCCATTTTCAAGCTCAGTAACTGATGCCCTCTAACGAATGATAAGAAAAACTGAAGATTGTCGGGGTATGATTTTTCATGGTGTCACACATTCTGCTTGATTTTAACGAGGCGATCTGGTACACTCGGTGTTAGTTTTTTTTTTTACATATGGATCACAACTTATCAAGGCCCGTAAGCCACTCGGGGATAAGGCTTATTTTGTGTACAATAATCAATGGGATAATATCGTAGTAATAGTTGGTATTGGAGATTTGATAAAACGTCTTACTTAAGGGGGCGATTAATCAGGAATTTGTTTATGTTGGACTTGAAGACGTCCAAGTTGTTGTCAGGTCGGAAACAGGCGAACGGAAGAGAATTCCACAGACGTGCACTTATCAGAAAAAGCTATGTTCATGGAATCTACGTTTTGACTTAGGCACAGATAAAGAGTGAGAGAAATTACTGACAGTGGTTTTAGCTAGACGGGTGTTTATCATGAAGGATTGGCGAGGGGAGACCAGAGATTGGAGCTCAGACGAGCACTTGCCATGGAAGTAACGATAAAACAAAGACTCGCAACGTCTCTTCTGTAGGAGAGAGGTTGCAGAGAAGAGAAGAGAGCATCCCCCTCTAGGCCACGAAGTCTATTTTGTACTTTGTCAAGGCTGTTTTTTGAAGCTCCAGCCCAGATGTGGCAGCAGTACTCCATCTTTGGACGTACTTGGCTTTTATAGAGATAGGGAATTGCATCAGTATTGCGATATCTTCTGGAGCGGTAGAAGGATCCGACCATTTTCCCAGCGGCAACAGACTTTATATACGTGTTCCATTTCAGATCAGGAGTAAAGGTCAAAACATGAAGCCTCCCCAAGACGAGAGCCATCCATTTCAATTGATGCTAGATGAGGAACAGAGCGTTGATAATGTAAAGTTAGGAGCTTGGTTTTTGATGCATTAAAAGTAACCAGCCATCTCTTCCCCCACTGAACGACGCGCTCAAGATCAGAGGGGAGGGAATCAGAGAGTGAGCTTTGTCATTTACGGTCTTTGATGTGTTGCCGTAGATGGTCGTGTCATCAGCATAGATGTCAACAAATGAATTTAGTATGTGTTTTGGGAGAACATTGCTGTAGATCAGGAAGAGAGTTGGACCCAGGATGGACCCCTGGGGGACTCCAGCATTAATACTGTGGGCCTCAGATTTCTGCCCATCAACCACTACGCTTATGAACCTAACAGAGAAAAATGATTTAATTATTGAGAAAACATTTCCAGTTATACCGTAGCTGGAAATCTTGTGAAGTAGGCCCTTATCCCAAACCGTATCGAAGGCCTTTGATATGTCAAGAGCAATTGCCCAAGAAAGGAAGTCTTTGTCGAGAGATTAACTAATCCTATGGGATATAACTGTTAGCACATCTGCTGTAGATCTAGCAGAACGGAAACCATATTGCATGTCACTAAGAAGGTTATTTCTGCGGAGATGGTTGACTACTTCTTTATTTAATATGGATTCCAGTAACTTACTCATGACACACAAGAGACTTATTGGTCTGTACTGAGAGGGGGATGATTTATCACCCGAGTTCTTAAATACAGAGCATACTGACGAGGTTTTCCAGGGTGTTGGAAAGCACTTCTCCTTAAGGCAACGATTAAACAGTTTTGTAAGTATGGGGGCAAGTTCTGGGCGAAGCTTTTTTAACACTATAATTGGAATGCCGTCTAAGCCAGTTGCTTTACTGGAATCAAGGTTCTTGATTAGTTTGGCGACCTCGTGCACAGATATTTGTATGTTAGATAGGGTGTTGTCTGTTGTAGGAGGAAATACCGGGAGTTGATGCCCTTCATCGCAGAGGGTAGAGTTAGCTGCAAAGTTCTTGGCGAATAGTTTGGCCTTGTCTGATGCTGATGAGATGACCTCAGGTCCACTGATGATGGTTGGGATGGAACGCACGCTTCTGTTCAGGATCCTGTTTGCTATTTGCCAAAACTGGCGGGAACCAAGCCGCTGCTCAGCTACTTTGGATTTGACGGTCTGAGCATATAGCTCTCTTGCATTTTTTATTACCTTTTTACAGTGGTTGCTGGCATTCCTGAAGGCAGCTTTAGTCTCAGTACATCTATTACGTTTGTAGCTATGGAAAAAGTGATTTCTGTGCGCAATGGCAGCGGCACATTCTGGGGAGAACCATCGCATGCTGTTAGGTTTTTGTTGGAATTTTTTGGATGGTATGACTCGGTCTATGCCTATATTAACCATTCGGTCAGGTCTGATACTATAGAGGATACATCGTTTTTTAAACATGGAATACAGAGGTAGATCAGATATGAATGTACGGAAGCTATCCCAGTCAGACATAGAATATCGATGTAGAGGTATATCTGAAGACTTATTACATTTCATTTTAACTGATAAAACTGTGTGATCTGAGGATCCCATGAACATAGTTCAGGGGAAGTTGTGAGAAAAAAGTCTAGAAGACGGGCATACTGACCAGCAATATCAGGCACACGGGTGGGTTCATGAACAATCTGAGTGAGGTCATAGGCAATGGCAAATCATCACAACCTCCCCTAATCCTAATTTGAGCCATTTCACATTATGGACATTGAAGTCACCGCAAATGTGAATGGTAACCGAAGGATAAGCAGACAGGATGAGGTCAATTTTCTCAGATATACTCTTAAGGACAGTAACCCCGCTGTTGTGGGTGCGATAGAGAGCAAATATGAATGCGGTGGTGTAAGCAAGTGCAACCCGGAAGCACATATAAGGTAAATTAGGGTCTTCTCTGTAGATATCTCTACCACACGGGAAGCCATATTTAATGTAGGCGCATATTCCATGCCCATGGCGATCTTGGGGGTCAGATTTAGATGTTAAGGTCAGAGTTGCTATATGAACCCATATAATGCGAACCCCAAGATCGGCAATGATGGTAGTGCATCACTGAGGATTTGCATTAACGCATCTGAATAATATATTTCACGATTATTATTATTATTACTAGCAAAGATACCCGCACTTTGCACGGGACTTAGCTGTACGCTCGGGTACCCGATTGGCGGGCACCTTTGCAGTCAGTGGACGTTTTAAGAGCAACTATTGATTAAGAGCTGCAGCGCAGTAAATATTAGCATATGTTAAAGAGTACTATCATAATTTACATCAAGATTGGTTGAGCGGATAGGTGTGGAGGAGGGCGATCTGATTGAAATTCACAAAGAAGTTGATCGGTCCATGTGGCGGCCACCTGGATGGTGACGAACCCAAGCTTGCTGTTCACCATCCCTCGGTGGGAGGAGGGTTATGAAGAGCCGGACCAAATATGACCTTTTTTTTTGCTCTTGACCTTGAAAAATTGTATGTACCACCCCTAGGTCTGAGACAATCATCCTATCAGAATTGGTCATGATCGAGCGATCGATCCACTTGTGTGGCGGTAGGGGAGTACATATATATATATATATATATATATATGAGACATTAACCGTGCAAAATAATGTACACCATCCCTTGGTAGGGACCATCATCATTGGTCATGATCGGTCCAGTGGTGTGGGCTGTAGGACAGTTGTACGCAAAGACATACAGAGGCGCGAACGCTACTACTTTTATATATATATGAGAGAGAGAGATATATTACTACTCACTAGTTCTCATACAAGTCATAAGCGATTACTCACTGACGACAGTTCTTTAGAGGCTGGATGACCACAAATATTCCACCTGTTTCGGTAAAATTTTCTTATGAATTGGCGTTGTCGCAACAGCCGTTTACCATTAATTTCTCTCTTGCAATGACCAATATCCTTCACTGGAATTTGGGTGGCAATAAGCCTCCCCAAGGTCCTAGTCAGCTTTGCACTCATCCAGTGCAGGTCTGGTTGGTGCTTTCTTGCATCGGCCTTTCCATTCTTCTTGACCTTTCACTACTATTCTGCGTGGTTATAGTTGATAACGACACCACAGTGTTTTTAGGGAGGTAACTTAAAATAATACGGTTTCCGTTTTCTGAATTCAGGTGATGTTTCTCTATCCTTTCGTTTACTTCTGTTGCTGTTTCTATATGGCAAGTTATTTTTTATTCCTGTGTGTTGGTCTCCTCTTCTTACGGCATTCCATCATATTTCAGCCGCTTTTAATTATTATTTACTCAAAGCGTAACAATGTTGTACAATAACTGAGTCATTTACTCATTTATTCTTTATTTTTCATGAGTTTTTAATGGAAATATGGACAGAGTCTCTATTAGGTCACACTGTTATGGCATATTATCAGCGAACACCTATGCACAAACAGACACCCCCATGCGCAGTAATCTTTCTATATATGCCCATGCAATTATAGGAATCACACGTGTCGTCCCTTTTATTAAATGATTGCATGGTCACACATCTTATTCAAATGGAATATTTTATTGGTATTTCTACGCTAGATAATTACACATTATTATACTAAAAATAAGTGAAGCATGCATGGTCCCACGTGAGTGCACAATAAACGCGGTATTAAAAAATGACTAAGTTCAGCATTGCCCCCTCTCCCATTTAGCCCCCAAAGTCTTCAGGGGACGTCAAATCCTATTGAAAATGAACAAACCGTGCAGTTTTAGGCCTTAACATATGTAAATTTGAGTTCTGCACCATGCAAAAAAAGAAATGACTAAGCCCATTTGTCTCCTCCTATTTAGACCCCAAAGTCCCCAAGGCCTTAACATATTTAAATTTGAGTTCGGCTCCATGCAAAATTAGTAAATAGACATACACAGAAAATTTTTTGGATAAATATGGTAAAATTGTCCCCCAAAATTGAGTGTTTTAGAGCCCATGGAGCACACCCAAGCATTATCGCAAGGGGTAAATAAAATTATATAGAAATCAGTTAGTTACAACTTTTCAGAAAGTTTTATGAAAATCCAAGGCGTCAATTTTTTTATAAGCACAAAAGTATAAATTTTAGTCATTTTTACCTGAAAGGCACCCCTAGGGTGGGGGCAAGCGAAGATCCCGGAAAATCAGTTCTGTTACTTTTTTACTCATATCATGTTTAATATTTGTGCAAAATTTCAAAAAAATTCCAAGACGTTGTTATTGAGAAAAGTGCGGACAGACAAACGGACGAAAATACAGGGGTGCATTTAAAGGTCCACCCTCCTTTTGTCGGGAGACGCTACATTTCATACAGGAAGAAACGAAATTGTCCTCAGTATTACGAAAACTCATTATCAACGCATTGAAAGCTGCTCGATCATATACATGTCATTAACGCTTTTCTGAGGAATAGGCCTTTGGTACTGAAATTAAAAATTGGACAATATAGTAATTGTTAGTAATAGAAATTCGGTAAATTTGTTATCTTATATGGAACGGCTCATCAAAAACTTGTTTACCTTAGACTTGAAGACAACCATATTGTAGTCAGCTGGAAAGCAGGAAAACAGAAGACAATTTTACAGGCGTGCAGTTCTAAGAAAGAAGCTTTGTTCATGGAATCTACGATTTAGGTTTAGGAGTGGGGGAAATTAGTGATAGTGTTTTCTGCTAGACGGGTGTTTCTTGTGAAAGTTTGGCGAAGGGGGACCATAGATTAGAGCTCAGCCGAGCACTTGCCATGAAAATAACGATAAAGCAGAGAAAACTCGCAACATCTCTTCTGTGAGAAAGAGGTTGCAGAGAAGAAAAAAGGACATCGCATACGAGGCTACGAAGTCTATTTTGAACTCTATCAATGCAGGATAAGTACATTCTAGCAGCCTCTGCCCAGATGTGGCAACAGCACTCCGTCCTTGGACGTACCTGGCTCTTATATAGATACAGAATTGCATCAGCAGTAAGATATCTTCTGGATCGATAGAAGGATCCCACCATTTTTCAAGCGGCCTGGGCAACAGCTTTAATGTATGTGTTCCATTTAAGATCAGGAGTAAAGGTCAAGCCCAGAAGCTTGTAAAAACATGAGGCCTCCCCAAGACGAGAGCCATTCATTTCAAATGGGGATCAGAGCGGTGATGATGTAAAGATAACAGCTTGGTTTTAGATGCATTAAAAGTAACAAGCCACCTCTTTCCCCCAATGGAACTACTTGCTCAAGGTCAGAGGAGAGAGAATCAGAGAGACCTTGGTCGTTTACAGTCTTAGATCTGCTCTTATAGATAGTAGTGTCATCAGAATAAATGTCTACGAATGCTCTAAAGATGTGATTTGGAAGATCATTAATGCAGATCAGGAAAAGAGTTGGACCCGGGATGGGCCCCTGAGGGTGGGTCCCTGAGGGACTCCAGCATTAATACTGAGAGCTTCTGATTTCTGCCCATCAACTATTACTCTTATGAACGTATCAGAGAGAAATGATTTAATAATTGAGAAGAGACTGAGATAATTTAGAAATCAGCAAAAAGCTATCCAATTGAATTCTTTTTCTAAAATTTGAAAAAGTGATAGTGGGAGAATCAAATTTGAAGAGATGAAAAAAAGAAAGGAAGGAAAAGGGAAGGGGGAGAGATAGAAGCAAGGGCGGGGGGGAAGATAAAGAAAAAGTAAAAGAGAGATGAAGCAACGAAACCTATTGAGGCGTAGACAGATTTTAAAATATAGATTTGTATACCAGTAGATTTATTGCATTACATTATTCTGAAGTCAAGGTCGCTGGAAAAATGGTAGGATCCTTCTTCCGCTCCAGAAGATTTCTCACTGCTGATGCAATTCTCTACTTATATAAAAGCCAAGTACGTCCAAGGATTGATTACTGCTGCAACATCTGGGCAGGATCTGCTAAAAACAATATCCTGCTTTGACAGAGTACAAAATAGGTTCGTGGCTTAGTGGCAGATGCCCTTTTCTATTCTGTGCAACTCTCTCCCACAGGAGAGACGTTGCGAGCCTGTCTTTGTTTTATCTTTACTTCCATGGCAGGTGCTCGTCTGAGCTCCAATACCTGGTCCCCCCTCGCCGATCTTTTACGAAAAACACGTGTCTAGCTGAAACCACTATCAAAAATTTTCTCCACTCTTTTTCTGTGCCAAAACCAAAACGTAGATTCCAGGAACAAAGCTTCTTTCTTAGAAGTGCACGCCTGTGGAACTCTGTTCCGTCTGCCTGCTTTCCACCTGACTTCAACTTGGAGGTGTTCAAGTCCAACATAAACAGATTCCTGATGAACCGCCCCCTTAAGTAGACACTATCAAATCTCAACATTAACGTACTGTACACGCAATAACCCTTATCCCAGAGTGGCTTCCTGGCCTTGATAAGTGGTTACCACCTTGTAAAAAAAAACCCCCAAAATACATATCTCATAGCATATAGACGAAACTGATTCCAGGGCATATGGCTATCAAGTCTATCTTGAGAAAAGGTCATTGCGTGCATCGAACATGACATTATTTCTAAACTTCCGTCATTCATCAACATCTACTTTAATCTAACGACCCTCGACCACTTAGCAAGATTGTTATTCCTTCTGAGACTCTGTAACCAATCCGATATTCTCTCATCCGACTTTAAAAGTCATCGACATAAGCATTCAATTAACCGGCAGTTACCAAGACATGCCTATTGTATAGTATATCTACGTTCTTCAAGCACTAGTTCTAATGGATTTCTACGTTTTTGAGATGAGGTCGTATTATTTAGATTCTTCGGAGTAGTTCTAATATGGAGTATCATTTTCACAAAGTTTCGGTCGATGTAACCTACCTTCTTCAGGTGTATCTTGTCGAATATTTCTGTTTAACTTAGAAATCTGGATGAAATTTTGAATGAATTGAACTTCGTGGAGGTAGCTTGCTATTCCCATCAGACACGACTTGATAGAGTTCATAAGT
Source organism: Euprymna scolopes (assembly GCF_053919585.1). NCBI lineage: Eukaryota > Metazoa > Mollusca > Cephalopoda > Sepiida > Sepiolidae > Euprymna > Euprymna scolopes. The sequence continues at coordinate 103,311,037 of NC_136501.1, read as the reverse complement.
AATTCACACTTGTATTTTTTGGTCGCCCACACTGAGAATTGAACCTTCAAACTTTCAGGAGAATATCAGTTATACAATTGATTTTTCTAAGTACTCTAACCACTGCACCACGAGTACTAGCGGTGATAAAAACATACAGACATTTATATGTATCAGGCGAATTTTCAGACCTTGCTCCCTGTAACTTGTAGTTATTCACTAAGCTCAAGGAAAGACTTAGGGGCTATTGTTATGAGACAAAATAGGAGATGAAAGTGGCCGTGATGAGAGTCATTGATACGTACACAAAAGTGGACTTTCAAAAGTTGTTGTACAAGTACATTGCAGCCGGAGGAGATTACTCCGAATGGGACTAAGGTTTTTTTATGTGTATTATCAAAAAATACCCACACGAAAAAGTCTGGAAGTTATAGAAGACACCTCGCATTTGTAATTTGATCAAGTTTCGACTCTTTGCACCGTTCGTAGAAAATTAAATTTACATAAAAATCACTCATCTTGTCGAGGCTTACGTCTCACATTATGGCTCCAAAATTAATAATGATCGGTGTATTATTTAAGTATTAGATGCTATATATGTATATGTACATACATCCATCCAGCACGGCCGTAGCCGAGACTGAACTCACTACACGAGTTTTTATTTTAATTCAATCTTGTTGGTAGCTGAATACTTGAGGCTTCGCCAGGGCTATCAAGGGTCTTTTTGATCGTGACACCATTAGTTAAGAGAATTCCATCTAACCTCAAGAAAAGGATAGACCGCGCCAGTTTCTCAACCTGGTATTTTACCTCGCGGTACATACATCGCCTCGCCTTCCCAAATGGTCACTGTATGGTACTGGTCAGGCTCAACGTTCCTTACCTTCGGTGATCTGGCGAGCACCGGTGTGCCAACGTGATTGTGCGATATATACATACCTAATATATATTTAAAAATATATATATTAAAAATACAATTATCCACAGACACGCGTAGGTATTGTTATCATACTAGTCGACGTATAGACATGGATTTGTAGCACGTAGCCAATCCTTATTACTGGTAAGAATATCATCATCATCATCATTATCATCATCCCTTTTGTATATTTCTAGCATGGGTGCCCGGCGTTGCCCAGGTTTTTGGAGGTGTATGCTGAGCAAAAAAAAAAAAAAAATCCCAAGAAAAAACGTCAATTTTTTTTAACTTGGACGCCTATTATGATCCCTTAAAATTTATTATTTTGGGCTCAAATCAAGTTATTAAGTTAGATCCATATCCAAGGACCGTTTATCTAAAATTTCAAGTGTTTAGAACCAAAATTGTCGAAGGAGTTTGGTAGAGTTCTCAAAGGTCAAATCGTTGAACTTTGACCCCTTACCAGCCAAATTTCTGGTCGAAAACGGATCACAAAGATGTTGCGAAATCTCAGTAGCCTGTGTATCAAATATCAATTCTGTAGACTTAAAATTGACAGAGTTATTGCGTAGGGAAATATACACAGACACACACACTTTCACTTTTATAGATATATAAATAGATTGTTTGAGAGATATTTAGGCCGAAAACTACTACCTGGATGCTACTTAAAAATAACTTTCTATCACAAATATGATAAGCTCGTGTGTGTGTGAAACGGCACTAACCCTGTTTGTGTTTAACTGGCTTCCTTCGAACGAAATAAGTTTTACGAGAGTATGAAATTCTCAAGCGGTCCTAATTTGCATGCATATCCTCGTTACGAAAGATGGCGACGTTAGGTTTTGACAACTCTTGCAGGGAGGTGTCCACGTCCTCCTACACAAAGCGTCTGGAATTCCAAAATTGGTAACCCATTGCAGTAATAGCCAGGCTTAACGTCGGTTAACTTCAGTTATCTGACGGGAACCGGTGTGTCAACATAAAAATGCCGTATACATAATCTCAGATCGAGAACATCATATATATATATATATATATATATATATATATATATATATATATATAAAAAAGTGGACCCCCAACATAGAGCTACGCGAGTTACGTGAAATTCGAGATGGCTTCAGAGCAAAGATCCTCCCCTACATACGAGTGCAAGTCCAAGTTACGAGTGTTCAGAGGCAACCGCTTGGTGGTCGAGTCTGTCGTGTTTCACTACGGCTCCTTAATGGTGCCATTTTAATTCGAGATAAGAGCTTCATCTAGAAACGAATTAATTTGCTATGTCGGGGATCAACTGTATATAATTATTTACTATAATAATTATTAAACACCTACAGACACTAGTGTTTCATCCTTTCGGGACAATCATTGCAGGATGTCACGATTACCGCCGGTCGAGAGATTCGAAGCAATCTCAGACTCCATTAGCAAGAATTAAATCCACACAGCCGTCGTCAACCGCGAGAAATATAGTTGAAATTTAAACATTTATTTGTAAATGTCATAACGTCTGTCAGCGGATCTTATGATTACAACATCATAATCTGCGTATGTAAGCTAAAGTGACCGACCTTATTTAAACTGTAAAAAGCTCAAGGATTAGAAAGGAGTTTCTTAAAGAGGCTGACAAATTATTTACGATAATAACATACACACACACACACACATATATATATATATATATATATATATATATATACACACACATATATTATAATTAATGTTTAAAATACAATTGTCAACAGACATAGGCGTTGTCTTTATACGACGCCGCTGAATCTAGTAAGATTCGAAAGCAAGACCTCAAAAGCTGGGGACTGAGCAAACTACTGAGCAAAGTAGTAAGTGTGTCGCCTATTTATAGATATATTTTATTTGTTAATTTTTCGGAAATATTTCTTGGGCGAAAACCACTACATAAATCTTTATTAGGAAATACGTTTCCCGCAACAACATAATGCCTTCAGATGAAAAGCCACATTATATCTATATAACCATAACATTTTATTCATAAATATTTTTATTTATATCTACAAGGACTAGTGTTTCATGCTCATGCAATTCTCAGTGTAAAAAGATATAGTTAATGCTAGTCAGAGATTGCGACCTTATCGCAAAGCAACTTTTAATTTCATAGGATAGCATCTTTTCTATAGGCTTAGACATAAATAGAAGAAAACTGCTGTTTTGGCGAGCGTTCTCAGTTGACAGGCAAACATGTTATTACAGACAGAAAGTCAGAATATATATATATATTTTAAATGTGAATTCTTTTATATATATATATATATATATATATATATATATATATATATAAAATGGTAGCCGAATGGATTAGGTCTCCGCTAATCGAGCCAGAGATGTCTCGTGTTGCAGGGGTTCAAATCGTTCAACGTGTATTAATCGTGACACCGTGCACTGAAGATTCCCGAAAGGATGAAACACTAGTGTCTGTAGGTATTTAACTATTATAGTAAAAAATAATTATGCCATCCCATTTAAATATTCGTTTCTTATAGTTGAGCACTTTCAGTTGAATTAAAGTCGGTCAATGTAGCTCTTATGCATAGATCATCGTATAACGATTAGATCACTCTCTGACTGACGGATATGAACATTTAAAAAATTAAGATGTTTAAATTCAACGTTATTTCACGCGGTTAATGGTAACCGAATGGATTAGGTCTCCGCTAATCGAGCCAGAGATGTCTCGTGTTG
>NC_136501.1:103262415-103302415 GCF_053919585.1 Euprymna scolopes | reverse complement strand
GGACGACCGGGGCCGAGATAGCTGATGTTATTGGCGAGAGAGGATGCGGACAGCGACAAAACTGTTTGGGAAGCCATTATGAGCTTCGCTCTAAAGTAATGAGTTAAAAACGTGGTCGTTTATATTCATCAAGCAATGTTTTGAAAGTTCTATTTTTGCAGTGGTGTTTTTATTCCTTCTGTGGTAAAGGTCGCCATGCTGGGTGGAGGTTGTCCGTCGCAGGGGGCATCTTTGAAATGCGAGAACGAAGAGGGTAAGACTTGGCGAATATCGATTTCTGCTGACGGCATTAGACAAAGAAAAACGCCGAATGTCTCGAGTTGCTTATGTATGAAAATAAAGCGACAGAAATAGACAGAGGTGGAGGAGTAGATAGGTCGTGGTGATCGTTCGAAAAGTTGCAGAAGATGTAGCAGATAGATATAGAATAGAATAAACGGCTCTTCTTTGTTATAATAACAGGTCGAAAATTGAAATATTGCATTTCAAGTGCAACAATGGTCTCTTCTGAATTGTCATCTCACGATAATGAACATATCCAAAAATTACGGTAAACTATGAGGCAGAAAATTAATTGTTAATGAAACTAGTTTTCAAAGATTATTAACGAAAACTGAATTTTGTGAAAATAGACACCGAAGAGTTCGAATCGTAATAAAAGGGAGGTATTTAGCAAACAATTAATATTCTCTAATTGTTTTCGGCAACTTTTCAGTAATAATAAATTTGCTACTTGCTCGTTTTTTCGTAATTTTTTTTATATATTCATTAGACCGACATGACATACTTTTTGGGATATGTTCATTACTGCGACATACCAATTTAGTAGATACCATTATATTCTCTTGAAATTCAATATTTTCCTTTTCGAATTTCGCTACAATCACGAATGAAAACCGGATAAACAATTAGCTTAGTGCAAAAATAATGTCATTTGTGACGTATATATCTATATGTATATGTGAAAAAAAACCCAAACATTTTTACATTAACCTAATATATGCATACCTTCCTATTTTCTATCCTCTTACTTTGCATTTCAAATATACATAATTTTATTTATTCCTTGTTCGATTACTTTCATATTATAATTATGTGATGTTTCATTCTAAATACTGTTAGACGAAAGGACATTAATGGTCTTTCATATTTAATGATTTTCTTGATAAATAGTTTACTGAAAAGCATTACATTCAGCATAAATCTGTTTACACATCACAATCACTTACTCTGATATATATATATATATGTATATATATATATATATATATATATATATATATATATATATTTACACACACACACACACACATATACAAGCCTGGGTGCCCGGCGTTTCCCGGGTGTTTGAATGTGTGTTTTGAGCAAATATAAAAAAGTGGTAGTAGACAGGCAGGTTCGAACCCGTATCGCGAAGCAAGAAAACGTGAAAAAACAAACAAACAAAAACAAAAAGAAAACGCGACGCGTTAGCTGCGGCGCCTATTGCTAAACTAGAAGAGACAGATGTTTAATTAAAGCCAGACAACCGAAAAGAGGGGATGGCGTTCGAAAATATCGTAAAAAAAAGCGACCCCTCCATGTAGAAACGTGCCCAGGAATTAAGGAATTACTATTTTTAGCCAATTTCTCCAAAGGGTCGAGCTTCAAAACAATGCCAATAGCGTGAAAATCCATTTCCTCTGTTCAAAGTTTTAGGCGGACATACATACATACATTTTAAACAGACAGCTAAGATATAGATAATATAATCAATTCATATCAATCACTTACTCTCTCTCCCTCACGCGCGTGCGTGCACACACACACACACACACATATATTTGGATTTAAAGTGGTAAAGATGAAACAAAATGCTCGATGATTCGTCTGTTCAGTGGGTTTTATTCAAAAGACTATTTTCTATTGTGAAGTATATTCCTTCATCTTTCAGGCAGTGTCGAAGATTGAATATAGAAATGGGAATCATGCTGTCATCTTTCTGTAGTAATTATATTCGTAAATTAGTTATAGGCTGTTTGTAATTGTGCGCTATTATATTTCGGTTTGCATATAATGTCAGGTCATCAGAAGAGAATATGCACTCTTTCGGGGCCAACCTTTTCTGATGAACTAACATTACCTGAGATAATTTTAAATTTATTTATATTTATACTAGCATGGGTGCCCGGCATTGCCCGGGTGTTTGGAGGTGTATGCTGAGCAAAAAAAAAAAAAGTAATTTTTTTTTAACTTTGAACCCTATTATGAACCCTTAAAATTTATAGTTTTCGGCACAAACCTATATCTAAAATTTCAAGTGTTTAGACCCAAAATTGTCGGAGGAGTTTGGTAGAGTTCTCAAAGGTTAATCGTTGAACCCCTTAACTGTCAAATCTCTGTCCGAAAATTTATCACAAAGATTCTCCCAAATCTCAGTACCCTGTATATCAAATTTCGTATCTGTAGACTGAAAATTAGCAGAGTTATTGTGCAGGGAAATGTATACAGACAAACACCAGACACTTTCACACACATATATATATATATATATATATATATATATAATCCAACGCTAAGCGAACGACCCCTTTTAGATTGATATTACAGTTAGAAGTGGGAAAATGATTGTGGGTCTAAAATATACAATCGAAACTTAATAGCGGAAATAAATTTCCTGGAGTATAATGGCAAGAGCATACACACCCTTTTAAGACTGGCACACTTGCATTAGCTTTCATAGTAACATTTGGTTCAACTCAATCCATTTACATATACGAGCATTTAAAAAAAATAACGTTAAAAACATCTAACACAAAAATATGTATTAAAAAAAAAAAGAAGCCATATTATTTAGCCTTCGCCTTTAAATACACGATTTTGTTTATTTACACAAATATTTCTATCGAACAGACTTGCGTAGTGTAGGAATATTAGTTCCTAGAGACCGGTTTTAGATATACTCTTTTATAATGAAGGTCGCGTTTGAGATGAAAAACAGTCAGATGTCATCTGCAGAGCGGAATCCTGAAACCTCGTGATTACCCTAGGAAGGTTCTCTCTAACGCGTAGCCGATGAGATTATAAGAAAGGGTGCTCGCGCCGGGTATGTTTTTTTCAAGTAAGCGAAAGGTAGTCTGTAGGTACCATTTGTCAATTTATCTCTACTATCATTTAAAAGTCACTGTGTGTGCGAGTTCCTTCCACATATATGCCGAAAAGGATGAGCCTATACTTTGCGAATTTCATATGAAGCTAATGTATATATTTGGCAGTCTTTTTAGATGTTCTTTACAGGAATTCATCCAATAAGTCTCGAAAATCGTGGAAATCCGATCTTAAAAACCAGCTTTCCCCTCTTATAGATAAAAATATACAGGGGAATATTTTACGTTAGACCGACAAGGGAGATAATAAAATTTTAGCAAATCATTTCTTCTTCAAAGTCCAGATTTATTATAATCTGGAGATATAAATTAGTGATTGCGCATTCGACTACAAATCGAACAATCCTCTGTTCAAGCACAGGTGTATCTCCACTACTTATTTTTTCTTATTAATAATGAGTTCAATTTACGAAAAAAGAACAAGTAACATTTAAAATCACCGCAAATCATTTCTTCGTTTGCATATTTTAAAGCTATACATTAATTCGAAGTGACTTTCCTCGTGCATTCATCGTCAATCCCAAATACCAACCAACGTGATAGTAAACACACACACGCCCACACACACATGCGCAATTTGATGAGCGATATTACATTTATTATATATTAGAATTTCAACCCGGTGTTGCGCGGGTGTTTGGAGGTGTATGCTGAGCAAAAAAAAAAAAAAAAGAAAAAAAAAGCGGTCAATTTTTTAAACTTTGACTCCTATTATGACCCCCTAACATTTATTGTTTTGGGCTCAAATCAAGTTATTAAGTTAGATCCATGTCCAAGGAAGCTATATCTAAAATGTCAAGTGTTTAGGCCCAAGATTGTCGGAGGAATTGGGTAGAGTTCTCAAAGGTCAAATCGTTGAACTTTGACCACTTTACAGCCAAATTTCTGGCTGAAAATTTATCACAAAGATTTTTCCAAATATCAGTAACCTGTATATCAAACTTCGAGTCTGCAAACTTAAAATTGACAGAGTTATTGCGTAGGGACATGTACACAGACACCCCACACATACACGTTCACTTTTATGGATATATAGATTTAGTTTTTTTGCGAATTAGTTCACCGGGCAAATGATCCCACGTAATATATAATAATCAACAGAGGATTGATTTTATAATGATACATATGTAAGTTGCATAAATTATAATATTATGGTAAAGCGTATTGTCCAACCGCGCAATACTGAGCTGCCAGTTACTCTATATTTCTCATACGAAATAACTGATGTCATGTTACAGCACTGTTTTGAATAAACTGTATTAAAAATAATCTAAACAGTAGCGTCAGAGTAGGTACGTGTCAACGTGCACACGAGTGTTCGACCAGGAAACGATTCTATAAATAACTAACAGGTGGTCCGGCGCTGAAATACGTTTAACTGTATGTTAATTCATGCATATTTTGTATTTATTAATGCATAACACATCCCTTATTATTATCTTGTCCACAATCTTTAGTAATGATTCAATAGTTAAAATAAAAAATATCACTTAAGTGCTATCAGCAAGAATCGAAACTAAAACATAGCCCTTCAGCCTTATCCGTTATAACATCCTGAACCCACAGATGATATTAGAACTTTAAAAATTAATCTGCTTTACTGTTAAAATGTTCAATATCCCAAATGTAAAAATAACACGTTTAGTCGACTTACACCTGGCAAGTTTCAATTAAAAAAATAACCACTTAGCAGCTATTCGTACTTGCCAAAAAGCAAATCAAAGTTTTTAAACAGCCTCAAGTACCTTATATAACAAGTTTCCATTCTGAACGAACAAGGCCACACACAAACATACACATTATATATATATATATATATATATATATATATATATATATATATATATATATATATAAGAAGAATAAAACATGTATAAATACATTTGAAGCCAAAACTGCAACGCAAAATTTTTTATAAAATAAACATGTGTTTATTTTTAAAGAAATATATTTCAGAGTAAGACTCCTTTATCAACCTTTTATTTTTTTCCTCTTCCTTCTCGCCATGATGTAGTGGAAGATAGTTCGATGAAGAGTACACGTGATGTTAACTGCGGGTTTTTTGTGAAGCCAGATAAGTGACGCGTGGTCGCGCATTTTGAAAATATTGGTAGTTATTTTTGTGTATATCCGTTAGAAGCGTTGAGTGAAATTAGAAGAATAAAACATGTATAAATACATTTGAAGCCAAAACTGCAACGCGAAATTTTTTATAAAATAAACACATATATATATATATATATATATATATATATATATAGAGAGAGAGAGAGAGAGAAAGAGAGAGATAATTATTATCGGTAAGACAGGTAATGCCTATTGACCTAAGTTAAAAGAGTAGTCATTTAGGAGGAAAGCAGTCAACAAGCAGCTACCATATTAAGCTGCACTATAGCGAAGTAGAAAAACGGCTGCACTATACATAGTTAGGAAAACGGCTTCACTATACAGAGGTAGAAAAAACGGCTACATTACAGCGAGGTAGAAAGATAGTTGTATTATAACGAAGTAGAAAAATAGCTGTATTATAGCGAGGAAGAAAAATAGCGAGTTGGTGAATACCACTCGACGAACGAGTAAAATTCGTCCTAATAAAGGGAGCAGGGAATATATCAGAATATTCTGAAAAATAAAACCACCCAAAACAAAACAAAAACATACCATCATAGTATTTATCAAATAGAGTGAGAGTAACAAATTTAAGTGAAGAACACCCGCGAAGCAGCTGGCAAAGGCTGTAATCGTTTTCAATCAGAAGCTAGATACAGCGTCCCCCCAGCCTCACCTCGTTGCAATCAAAACTTTCAATCATCCATTTTAAGTCCATATTTTGGTCGTCTTTTTTTTCCCTTCCATCAGAATTCCATCGGAGCAATTGATTTGCAATTATCTCTAGGGCCAGTCTTAGGGTATGTCCGAGCCAGCCTAGAGGTCGTTTGCAGATTATTGACTAAGACACTCCATAATGCTTAATGGTGCCAACTTTTTTGGTAATTCGATCACCCCGTTTAATTCCTAGAATCTGTCTAAGACGCTTCAATTAAGTAGACAAATAACATAACAATAAAATTACATATATTCTTTTTAACCTTTTAACGAACTCAAGTGGAACCGTTTTTCATACGCCATTTATTTATATCAAAGAAAGTTATGTAGTACTATGTTCTTAGTGTAGTGTATAATCTACTTTATTATATAGATTCTAAAAGTACATATTATAATAGAAACACCGCATTCCGATAATCAATTAGAATGACTGTCTCTCGTCTTGTGGAAGCTCCGTGTCTTGACCAGCTTCTGTGACTAACATTCACTATTGATCTAAAATGGAACACATACATCAAACCTCTTGCCAAGATCGATGGAAAGATGGTTGGCTCTCTCAACTACTATAGTAGGTATATCACTGCAAACGGAGTCCTCTATACGTATAAAAGCCAGATACTCTCTATAATTTACTATTGCTGCCATATTTGGGTAGGAGTTGCTCGGCGCGCCCTATCCAGACTTGATAGAGTTCAAAACCTAACAGGTGATGCCCTTTTCTCTTTCACGCAACCACTTTCTCCATAAAATAGACGTTGCGAATCTGTCACTGCTCCTTCGCTATTTTATCGCAAGTGTTCGACTGAACTCCAATTTATCGTTCCCTCTTTTGCCAAACTTTCACAAAAAAAAAAACACCCGACTAGCTACAACTGTTACATGATAAGGGCTGTCCGCTTTTCATGTAAGTATAAAAATAGAGAGATTTAGTTAAAATGAAAATGAAATAGCATAGACGAAATTCGAACCTCGTAATTTAGGTTTAGAAATAGATTACGTGTGAGAATAAGAAAATGGAATGTAAAACAAACGATTGTTTAGCTTAGAGATAAAATAGTTTCAAGAAAAGAATGTGCACTGTCAATTTTGTTATGAAAATTCTATTGAAAGAATGCAGCTACAAGATAATTTAATAAACATGTTTTTAACATATTGGAAATATAGGTTACTGAGAATATAGGTTAAAATTCCTTTTGTAAAAAAAAAGGAAAACTTTTGGACACGCATGTCCAGAACACGTGAAAGAAGACACATGTTTTACCATGTGTATGACGTCATGGAAAAATGGGAAGTTCTAGATATAGTTAGAAAACTTTAGAGTTAAGAAAAGAGAAACTGGGAGAAACTCAGAGGGAGTTTGAGAACGACAGACGATAGTCTGCAGTTTGGAATTCGAACGTCTAGAAGCGAGACGGTTACTTTGAAACGTAATATGTGAAGCTTTGAATTCTTGATGAGAAAACCACGGCCGGTCGTGAGAAGAAATAAACCCATCATGTGTTTGTATAAACGTCGTCTTTGTGTTGTGATTCTACCGAAAGGTAAAGTGAAAATTGTTATTATATGTCTATATATCTGTGTTATAAAATGTCATGACATACACATCTCATATCTACAATGTGAACTCTACATCTCATAGCAACACTTATAAGAATGAACATTTAATATAAATATGCATCTTCATAACATGAACAATCTCTCTCACAACATCCCTCTTAATAAAAGTCTCTCCCTCTAAGACACAACAACAAACTCTCTCGAAGACTCACTCTAATAAGACTAAGACTCTCACTATTAAAAAGTCCTAACAACGAACAATATAACAAAAAAGAAACAAAGAATAATCATAATAATAATAATGAAACCCCTATATAACGCAACCACAATATATGACTTCCCCAACTCCAACTGTGCCTAAATCTAAACGCAGATTCCATGAGGAAAGCTTTTCCAGAACTGCCTAAGTGTAGAACACTGTTCCAATGGCCTACTTCCCGGTGTAATACAACATGGTAACCTTCAAATCCAATGTAAACAAGTTTTTGTTGAACCGTCACCTTTAATGAGATTCGACCCAATTTACACCTTTAACGATTATTACACAACCAGCTTACATTCAATTACCTTTATCCTCGAGTGGCTTAAAGTCTTGATAAGTGATTACTCCCAAGAAAAAAGACCCCGATAATTTTTCTTTTGCAGATTTAGCTGAACTCTAATTTCGCAAATAAAACTAATTCTCTGAAACATTAGTACATATTAATGTGTTTTTAAAATGAATTTTAGAAAGTAGATTTAAATATTTGAAATGCTAATTAATGTTTAGAATTTTTAAGACTGTAAATTTTACACGTATATATAATATTAACAAAAATGTTCCCAAATATCTTTCTAACCATATATACTAGTTTACCGATAAAAAGTTTGATATGACTTCCTCGCGAGAACTTAGTCAACGATACATTGTAGTCTACATTGCACTATAGAGAATCTGTTGTTGATTCTATAAAATTATCTGCAAATAATAGTTTTAGCTTCACAACAAACTGCTACACCAAACAACTGCAACGAGAATGAATGAAATTAAGAACTATTAAACGCTTGATTCAGGTGGAGACATTAGACAATCCATACTGTTCGAACAACGCTTGTTGACTGCTTCTTAGTGTATAGTTTCCAAAAATACCCACCCTAATATATATAATTCGTTGGTTTCCTATTTAAAAGCGTTGGTAAGTAGTAAATCAAAAAGAACACGTATATAAAATACGTTTGGAAGCCATCGTAAACAAAATAATGCGTTGGATGGTTTCTAAACGTATTTTATGTACGTCTTCTATTTGATTTCCTTTCAAACAGGAAACCAAGCACATATTTTTTAACACACGCCATGCGCATTTCTGGGATATATATATATATATATATATATATATATATATATATATATATATATATATATATATATATACGGCATAATCGCGTTGACACACCGGCTCTCATCAGATCACCGAAGTTGAGCAATGTTGTGCCTTGTTAGTACGAGATGGCGCTTTATGTGGTCTCTGCTTTACTGACCATTTGTTTTCTGTTCTCCTGTATATGCACTTCACTTGCCACTGGTATTTAACAATGTCGTCTCAAGAAAGGTGTAGTTGGAGATTGCGTACCTCCTGCCACAAAAAATTCACGCGCAAGTAACCTTTCGTGCGTATCCATAGTGTGTCAAAGACTGAAGGAGCCGGCTTTGCATATATATATATATATATATATATATTTTGTGTACAGAAAGTTGTTAGTTGAGACAGATCATTGGTACCGTCGGTTTCAAGCCCGATAATGAGGCCCGTTTGGCTGAAGAGAGCTTGATAAGGATACCTTAAACGGGCCTCATTATCGGGCTTGAAACCGACGGTACCAATGATCTGTCTCAACTAACAACTTTCTGTACACAAAATATAAGTACGCTCTTAAAATTTGGATTTTCCTTTTAATTGAGCACTCTGCTGGAATTCTTTTTCCCAAAAAAAACTAATATATATATATATATATATATATAAACCGAACCTTGACCAATAACTAAACGGACGTGTCCCATTAAACGTACCAAAATGAGGCGTAAGAAAAAATATATCTTGACAAGAGCGAGTTTCTTCGCCGAAACATACTGATTAACATTATTTTTAAATTGTTTATTTTATTTTGGATAGCTTCAAAAGGTATTTTATGAACGTGTTCTATTTCATTTCCTATTTACCGACGCTTTCAAACAGGAAACCAATTATTCCTTTAGCACACCCATATAAAATATATATAAAAACAAACAAACTACTGACAACCAACTAAACGGACGTGCCCCGCCTAAAACGATAATCATGAGGGATAAGAAAAAATATCTTGACAAGAGCGAGTTTCTACGCCGAAATATATCGTTAAACATTTTAAAATTGTTTATTATTTTTTTGTTTGCGGTGGATGGCTTCAAAACGTATTTTTATATGCGTGTTCTATTTTATATATATATATATATAATCTGAACGTGTATGTGTGTGTGGTCACGAGTAGGCTCCTATATGGTTGACTAATTAAAAAAAAATGATTACATATAATGATAGATGTATCGAGGATCAGGAATGGGTATGTTTGATCTGGCAGAACGGTGGTTTATAACAATTGTGGGATCTGCGTTCGCGCCTGACTCCCAAAGTATGGAAATAAAAAATGAAAAAAAAATGTTTACACAGGTTTTTGATATAGATGTACATAAGATAAGTATGTTTTAACTTAAATACGGATAGTATAATAAAATTGTGGGGTCTGCATTCGCGCCTGACCTCCATAGAATGAAAATAGGCACAAACTTTAATAAAGACTTTTCATATTTATCTATTATAATTATGTTTCAGTTTGAAGAAATATGGTATAATAAAATAAAAAGAGTGTTCATTCGCGCCTGACCTACATAGAATTGAAATATGTCACAAAGTTTAACAAGGTTTTTTAATATAGATCCACAGAATATTGTGATAAGTGTTTCATGTGAACAGGTATAGTATAATAAATTATGAGGGTTATCTATATTATTTTTACTTTCATCATATTTTGCTTTTGTTTTGATACCCCTAAATTCGAAGCTATCTCTTTACCACCCTTCCTTTTCATAACCTATCATACTTTCATAAATCAGAGTCCATTTTCTGTAGGCTGTTTTTGGACCCAGTCAACAACGGGTACTTTTGCTAGTATATATATATATATATATATATATATATATATATATATACACACACACACACATTTTGGAGTAATGGGAAAGCATCTGACCGATATATTTTCAACAGGGGTTACATCTTTTAGTCTTTAATTGTTTATTTAGCGGATTTCTGAGTTAAATATAAAAATAAACACATTAAATAATAAATAAATCGAGCAGTGCATAAATGATGCATCAGCTTGGTTGCAGCTGCAAATACTGCGCTGTATTAATTGGTGGACATGTGCACTCTAGCTGAACTGAACAAACGGTAATTTTTTAAAAATTTCTATTTGTGGAAGCAAATCTAAATAAAAAATAAAATAAAAAAAACAAAAATGATTCCGTCGGCATTTCGTTTCATTTCGTTTCGTTAGAGAGTTTCTAAATGGAGTTGCATTTGCGAAAAACGAAAAACGAAATTGCAGGTGAGCAGGAATATAACAGAAGCATTCAGCGATTGATCTAAAATGGAATTGAAGTTTTTGCCCAAAAACGTGATTTTGAAAGAAAACATCATTAATTTTTCAAAATCTGTTACAAAAAAAAAAATAAATAAAAATAAAAATAAAAAAAAATGTCAGATTGATTAAAGATTAAACGGATTAAGAGGAAACATTGGGAAATGTTAAAATGGGAAGAAAATTGGCAAAATGGCGAAGGCTCGGATATATAATGTGGAACAAAGTATTGGTAAAGTAAACGATGGTAAGACAAGCAGAGAACAAAGATATATATATAGAATGAGGAATTGGGTGGGTGTGGGGAAAATAATCATATTGAGTAGAAAAAAAAAGCTTGACAATTTATTAACTTAATTGACGAAAGCCGAACGTCAAGAGAGCGACGAAAGGAAATGAATGTACATGAAGTAGAATTAGCAGAAAGAAAAGAAAAAGACAATTAATAAAGGAAACCTGTAAAAGAAGTAACACAAGGAAACCGTAAAAGGATCGTGATAAAGGAATAACAGCAATGAAGCGTGCAGAAATTAAAAACAGCAGCAGAAAACATAGAAATTAGGAATGAGGTGGTGGAACATTAATAAGGAGTAACCCGGATATAAGAGACCCGAAAATGAGAAAAAAAGGGTATAAAATTTTTTCTCTGGTTCCCAAATTAGTGCCCATGTAAATATACAGTGCCACCCGGATATAAGATACAAAAATAAAAACCTGATATAAGAGAGGTTTTCTCTGCTCCCAAGTTAGATCCTGTGTTAATGTACAGTGTAACCCGGACATAGGAACCCAAGATATAAGTATAACCCAGATATAAGAGAGCTGTAGGGACCTGAGACGAAGTCTTTTATAGGTTGGTTGGTTGTTTTTGTTTTCCGGCATATCAACCCTTTTCAGGTTATTTAATGCCGAATCTAGTGATTTTGAAGAAACATTTTTTTAATAGAAAATATTTGTTTTTTTTTTCAAGCAGGTTTCTATTCAACCCATAGTCGGAACCCTAATAGGTACTACCACTCAAGGGCAGAGTAGACCTAGGAGCAATGCCAATTAAAGGGTGGCTCCACACTCCCCAAAGCCCACAAGATGGGGCCTCACCATCGGATATAGTTTAAGGTAATATCCAGAAGCGAAGTCTCTTATATTCGGGTTACACTGTAACAAAGTAAAAACATTTGAAAATTTATTAAACAAACTGGCAGGCCTCCCGACGTTGCCCGGTCGTAAAATACACAATATTATATTTCAATTAATACAGGAACGGAGACATGTGCATGAGTGTATTATGTTTTTTTTCCTAAACAGTTCACTTCTTGTAAGTAAAAGAAAATATGCTCGAGCGAAGATCGAAACTAAAATTTAAAAACAGTGAATTATTAGAACCATTAGATCAGCATTACACGATCTATAAAAGCTGTTTTCAATCGACTTATTCTGAACATAAGTACTGTCTAGTGTGAACTATTCACGCATGCACACTCGTAAAACATAAAACCCGATGACTCCCAATTGGTTTCCTATTTAAAAGCGTTGGTAAGTAGTAAATTAAATAGAACACGTATATAAAATACGTTTGGAAGCCATCGTAAACAAAATAATGCGTTGGATGGCTTCTAAACGTATTTTATGTACGTCTTCTATTTGATTTCCTTTCAAACAGGAAACCAACCACATATTTTTTAACACACGCCATGCGCATTTCTGGGATATATATATATATACATATATATATATATATATATACGGCATAATCGGCTCTCATCAGATCATCAATTTTGACGCTTTAGTAGCCTTTTCCTCGGATAAAAACGGATTAGAACGTTTTTCATATGCATGAATATCCTATACACTAGAGACCCGGGATACGATGGACCCATGGTAAGGTTTTATCTGGTTACGATGTGAAATACGATGTCTTCTGGCCCTTGCTTACATTACTTGCCCCGTTTTACGGTGTTATTTATAATGTTATTTGATTATATCTATCTATATATCTATAAAAGTAAAAGTGTGTGTGTGTGTGTGTGTGTGTCTGTGTACATTTCCCTACGCAATAACTGTAACTTTCCGGTGTACAGACACGAAATTTAATATACAGGGTAGGGTGATTTGAGAAAATCTTTGTAATTCGTTTTCGGCCAAAAATTTGGCTGTTAAGGGGTCAAAGTTCAACGATTTGACCTTTGAGAACGCTACCAACTATTTCCGCCAATTTTGGGTCTAAACACTTGAAATTTTAGTTATAGGTTCCTTGGCCATGGATCTAACTTAATAACTTTATTTGAGCCGAAAACAAAAGATAATAAGTGTCAAAGTTTAAAAAAAAATTCACCTCTGAGGTCTCTACCAAATTACTCAGACAATTTCTGGTTCAAACATTTAACATTTTTCATAAAGGGTATTTAGAGATAGAGCAAGCTTTGTAATCGGTTTGGGCCGAAAATTTGAGCTACCAATATATAAATGTATGTATGAATATTTGCATGTCTGCCTAAAACTTTCGAGAGAAGCGACGGATTTCCACAAGATCAATATCGTTTTGAAGCTCGACCCTTCAGACGACACATACCGAAAAATTGGCTGAAAACATTAATTACTTCACCCCCAACTGGGCACTTTTCTACAGGGAGGGGCCACTTTTTTCGCCGATATTTTCGAAAGTCATACCCTCTTTTCGATTGTCTAGCCTTAATTTAAACCTACGTCTTCCGGTTTGGTGGTGATCGTAACAGCAAAGACGTCACGTCTTTTTCCCGTTCTTTGCAGTAGGTATTCGAGCCTGTCTTCCTACTACCACTTTTTTGCGCAACACACACCTTCAAACACCCGGGATGAAATGATAACATAGATATATGTGTATTATATAGTGTACTGTATTTTCTTACTAATTTTTAATGTCGTATCCCGGGATTCTACTGTATAGCAAAGTTCAAGTCTTTAGATTAAATATTCGCTGAGTATATAGGTTAAGAAGTGTCCTCACACATTTACTCTCACTTTTAACAGAAACACAACGCGAATAGAAAGAGGAAATGAAGTAGAATTAGAAAGAAAAAAGAAATTATGAGGACAACGTATTAGAAGAAAATTGTGGGATGATTGACGTGAAGAAAACCTATGAAACGAATAAGTAAAGAAAACAGAATTAAAAAACACAGAAACAATAGCAAGCGAAATACTAAGATGAGAAAGAAATTGTCGAAATGGCGAGAACTCGAATGTATACAAGAAACTACGATAACGAAAAAGGTATAACAACGATGAGGCTGGTGGGAAACATTAATATGTGGAGCACAAAACAGAAACTAGGGATGGAGTGGTTGAAAATAATTAACATTGAGTATCAAAAAATGCGAAAATTTATTAAACAAATGAAACATGCATGGCCCCATGTGAGTGCACATTGAAGGAGACATAAAAATGACTAAGTTCAGCATTTACCCCCCCCCCAATTAAGCCCAAAAGTCCCCAGGGGACGTCAAATCTTCATAAAATGAAAAAACGGTGCAGTTTTAAGCCTTAACCTGTGTAAATTTGAGTTCTGTCCCATGCAAAAAACGAAATAACTAAGTCCATCATTTGCCCCCTCCCCCATTAGCCCCAATAGTCCACAAAGCCTTAACATATTTAAATTTGAGTTCAGCACTATGACAAAACTGATTAATAGGAGAACGCAGAAAATTTTGGACAAATATGGTAAAATAGTCCCAAAAATGAAGTGTTTTTATTAGCTCTAAAAGGGCCCCTGGGGTACACCCAAAATTATCGCGAAGGATAGACAAACCAAACTATGTAAGAAATCAAGTCGTTACAACTTTTCAGAAAGTTTTATAAAAATTCAAGGCATCATTTTTTTTTAATAAGTACAAGTGTCAATTTAAGCCCTAGGGGGGGGGCAACGGGAATTTTCCTGTAAAATCCGTTCTGTTAATTTTTACTAATATTATGTTAGATATTTGTGCAAAAGTTCAAAAAATTCCAAGGCGTAGTTATTGAGAAAAGTAGGACAAACGAACGGACAAGGGTGAATTTTCAAGTCCATCCTCCTTTTATCGGGGTACCAATTAGTGAAATGGCGAGCGGACGAATGTATAGAGGAAACAATATAGTGAAAAAGGAATAACAACGATTAGACGTGCGGGAAACAATGATAAGAGGAGCGCAAAACAGAATCTGAATAGAGACACAAAATAAAGTGATCTATATGGAAAGGGACTGACGCTAGTAATTGAAGGAACGATGTAAGTAAGTTTGAAAATGATATTTATTAAAGGAAGATGCTAGAATCGAACCCAGTAATCAAAAAGTAAAAAGTGAAAACAGCCATTTAGATGCGATCCCAGGAATTTGGTGAATTGTCATTTTAGTAGAAGTAATTATAAAACAAAAATAGAGGAGTTAGGAATAATAGACGATGGATTGAGGAATTTTCTTTGTGTTGAAAAGGTGTGTGGAGACATATGTTGAATTCACGTGATGGACTCTCACATGGTCTGAGCACGTTTTCACGTCATAAAGAAAGATAGATAGATAGATTATATTCATATTTTTTTTACATAGGCGTCACCACTTATCAAGGCCGATAGGCCTCTCAAGGATAAGGGTTAAAGAGTGTAGAGAGTCAAAAGGACAATATAGTAATCGATAGTAATGGAAGTTCGGTAAATTTGTTAACTTAAGTGGAACGGCTCATCAGGAACTTGTTCACGTTGGACTTGAAGACAGCTATTATAGACAGCTGGAAAGCAGGAAAACGGAAGACAATTCCACAGGCATGCAGTTCTAACAAAGAAGCTTTGATCATGGAATATATGCTTAGGTTTAGGCACAGATAAAGAGTGGGGAAAATTATTGATAATGTTTTCAGCTAGTCTAGTGTTTCTTGTGAAAGTTTGGCGAGGGAGGACCATAGATTGAAGCTCAGTCGAACACTTTCCATGAAAATAACGATAAAGCAGAGACAAACTCGCAACATCTCTTCTGTGAGATAGAGGTTGCAGCGAAGAGAAAAGGACATCTTCCACCAGGCCACGAAGTCTATTTTGAACCCTATCAAGGCAGGACAAGTCTTTTCTAGCAGCTCCTGCCCATATGTGGCAACAGTACTCAATCCTTAGACATATCTGGCTCTTATACAGCTAGAGAATTGCATCAGCAGTGAGATATCTACTGGATTGATAGAAGGATCCGACCATTTTTCCAGCGGCCTTGGCAACAGATTTGATGTACGTATTCCATTTAAGATCAGGAGTAAAGGTCAAGCCCAGAAACCTGTCAAAACTTGAGGCCTCCTCAAGACGAGAGCCATTCATTTTAATTGATGTCAGATGGGGATCAGAACGTTGATGATGTAAAGATAGAAGCTTGGTTTTAGATGCATTAAAAGTAACCAGCCACTCCTTTCCCCATTGCACAACGTGATCAAGATCAGAGGAGAGAGAATCGGAGAGAACTTGGTCGTTTACTGTCTTAGATGTGCTACCATAGATAGTAGTGTCATCAGCAAAAATGTCTACGAATGATATAAGGATGTGATTTGGAAGATCATTAATGTAGATCAGGAAAAGAGTTGGGCCCAGGATGGACCCCTGAGGGACTCCAGCATTTATAATGTGAGCTTCTGATTTTTGCCCATCACCTACTACTCTTATGAACCTATCAGAGAGAAATGATTTAATAATTGAGAAGACATTTCCAGCTATACCATAGCTTGAGATCTTGTGAAGTAAACCTTTATGCCATACCCTATCAAAGGCTTTTGATATGTCAAGAGCAATTGCCCTAGAAAGGTTGCCTCTGTCGAGAGATTCGCTAATCCTATGAGATATAACTGTACGCACATCTACTGTAGATATAACAGAACGGAAACCATATTGTGTGTCACTAAGAAGGTTATTTTTGCTGAGATGGTCGATTACTTCTCTATTTAACAAAGATTTTAGCAACTTACTCATGACGCACAGGAGACTTATTGACTGTACTGAGAGGGGGATGAACGATCACTTTAATTCTTGAATACAGGGCATACTGATGAGATTTTCCAGGGTTATTGGAAGCAATTCTCCTTAAGACAAGGTTTAAACAGTTTTGTAAGTATGGGTGCTAGTTCTGATTGAAGTTTTTTGAGTACTATCATTGGAATACCGTCAGGGCCGGTAGCTTTACTGGAATCAAGGTTTTTGATTAGCTTAGCAACATCACGTACATATATTTGTATATCACAGTGTGTTTTCTGATACAGGAGGAAATATTGGGGGTTGGCGGCCTTGGTCGCAAAGGGTAGAATTGGCTGCAAAGTTCTTGGCAAAGAGTTTGGCTTTGTCTGATGCTGACGAGATTAACTCAGGTCCATTGATGATAGTTGGGATAGAGTATACGCTTCTGTTCAGGATTCTGTTTGCAATTTGCCAAAACTGATGGGAACCAAACCGCTGCTCAGCTACTTTGTACTTGACGGACTGAGCCTACAACTCAGTTGCCTTCTTTACTACTTTCTTACAATGGTTGCTGACAGTCCTGAAAGCGGTTTTAGTTTCCATACATCTATTACGTTGGAAGCAGTGGAAAAAGTGATTTATGTGCGCAATAGAAGCAGCACATTCTTTTTTTTTTTTTTTTAAATTTTTTTTTTATTACATTTTCACCCCAAACAAGGCACATTGCCACTTTAATGTAGGGGGCTACTATCAGGGGAAACATCTACTGGGGTACTATGTAGGGATTAGGGCAGCGAGATGTTGGTTCACGTTGCACTTGAACTTATGCATGTCAGTACAGTTGGGGAAGCAGTGACCTGGAATGGAATTCCAAAGTCTAGCAGTTCTGGGGAAGAAACTACTGGAGTAGAAAGATCTTTTACATCTACGGATCTCTACAGTGTGGAGGTGGGATTTTGTAGCTTGTCGGGTCTGTCGAGGGTGTTCACGTCGTGGGGGCACAAGTGCTTGCAGTTCTTCAGAGCATTCACCATTATAATACTTGTAGAACAGGCAGAGGGATGCAACGTTTCGACGATGGGACAGAGGCTGACGTTTTGATGCCAGTTTAGGGCCTATCAGATTTGCGACTCTCTTTTGAACCCTGTCAAGGAGCGAGAGACTAGTAGCCGATGCACCGGCCCAAATGTGACAGCAATACTCCATACATGGGCGAATAGTGGCCTTATAGAGGTACAGGATACTTTCGGGTGTTAGAAGTTTTCTAGCACGGTAGAGAGAGCCCACCTTCCTCGCAGCGGCCCTGGCAATGCCCTCGATGTAATTATTCCAGCTCATGTTTCCTGTGAACATTAGGCCAAGGAGCTTGAAAGACGTACTCTCAGCTAAAGAGTTGTTGGCCATTGCTATAGGTGGTAGAGAAGGTTTCTTGTAATTATTGAATGAAACCAGTTTTGTCTTGGTGGCATTGAACGTTACCATCCATTTTTGTCCCCATTCCACTACTGATTTGAGGTCATCCTCTAGTGTTTCTGCCATTACTTTAGATATATGTTCATTTGTTTTCCTGTCGTGCCTGCTATAGAGTGTGGTGTCATCAGCATATATACCCATCTCAGAGGCAATTTTGTCGGGGAGGTCATTTATGAATATCAGGAACAGCAGAGGACCAAGGATAGATCCCTGGAGCACTCCCGCATTTATATTATATTGTTTAGACGTACGACCGTCGAGGACAACCTGGATTTTTCTCTTATCTATGAAATATTTAATTATGTTAAGTATTCTACCAGTGATACCGTAAGATCTAATCTTCCTGAGGAGACCCTCATGCCATACCCTGTCAAAAGCCTTAGATATATCTAGAGCTACCGCTCTGCCCTCTCCCGCTTTGTCCAGTGAATGGTATATGCGTTCAGAGATTACAGTGAGGATGTCTGCCGTGGAACGGGCTTGTCTAAATCCATATTGATGGTCGGTCAGAAGTTTAGCATCTATAAGGTGCTGGACTAGAGCATGGTTAATTAAGGTCTCAAATATTTTGGCAAAAAGTGGGAGAAAACCATGGCTGGCTGTTAGGTTTTTGTTGGAACTTTTTCGAGGCTATGAAATTGTCTATACCTACAAGTAACCATTCCGTCAGGTCTGATACTATAGGCGACACATCCTTTTTAAACATGGAACGCAGAGGAAGATCCGATGTAAATGTACGGAAACTATCCCAGTCAGCCATAGTGTATCGATATACTGTACGATGGAGAGGTACGTCTGAGGACTTATTACATTTCCTTTTTATCTTAATTGATACAACTGAGTGGTCGGAAGATCCAAGAGGACACAGAACGGAAACTGAACATAGTTCAGGGCAAGTTGTGAGAAAAACGTCTAGGAGACTTGCATACTGGCCGTCATTGTCAGGCACACGGGTGGGTTCGTGAACAGTCTGAGTGAGGTCATAAGCAATGGAGAAATCATGACAGAATCTCCCCTATATATATAATTCCTTAATTGGAATTCATTTTTGAGATGAGCATTATATATTAATTTATTTTTATTTCGGACTATTATTCTCATCTTTATTAGTTGTTGTTTTTGATCTTTTATTGGTTTTTGTTTATTCACAACGTTTCGACTAACTATTCCTCTGGCCTTCGTCAGGTGGTAACCGCGACGGATAGGAACTTCGAATCTCCTAACTGCATTCTCAGCCATCAGAGACGACAAACACTACGGATGGCAGTGATGGCTGAGAATGCAGTTAGGAGATTCGAAGTTCCTATCCGTCGCGGTTACCACCTGACGAAGGCCAGAGGAATAGTTGGTCGAAACGTTGTGAATAAACAAAAACCAATAAAAGATCAAAAACAACAACTAATAAAGATGAGAATAATAGTCCGAAATAAAAATAAATGAATAAGATTATATTCAGTTAAGATAGTTCGAAATAAGTCAATTCAGTCAGAATCGAGTTCGAGAGTTGCGTTCGAAACAGTCAGAGGAGGAAAGTTAGTTAAGCCCTTTCGGAAGCTAATTGCTTCTGCCTTACTGCTTTCCAGCTGACTACAATATGATAGTCTTCAAGTCCAACGTAAACAAGTTCTTGATGAGCCGTTTAACTTAAGTTAACAAATTTACCGAATTTACATTATTAACGATTACTATATTGCTCAATTAACTACTGTACACTCTTAACCCTTATCCTCGAGTAATCTCTAGGCCTTGATAAGTGGTTATGCCTATGTAAAAAATAGAGACAATACAATTTAATTCTGTAAGGCAATCGAATCTCTGATCATCATCTCATCCAATTAGAAGAATAGATATCATATTATTTGTAAGTCTTTGTTTGTCACCATCAAACCTGAAAGGTAATGTGTTTTTGTTATTAGTCTTTGTAAATGAATGATATGAAACACACTCTAAAGGTGTAACTGTTTGTCCCCATCTTTAATAGTCGTTCCCCACCACCAATAATGAATCACCCCCATCTCAAAAGAACGGTCTACGTCTTTCTTCATATATTCCTATTATAAAAAATAAACTGTGTGTAATCTATTATAATTGTCTCATCCTCATCCTCCGTAATATGTCCCCGATATAGACACCACCGCTATACAACACTTGTAGATTTGGTGTTCGTAACTAAGTCACCCCTATAGTGTGCGGAAAAGGCGCAGACAACCTGGTTTACCACGGAAATAAATAAAAAACGTCACAAAAATAGTCCTTAAAAGACACGAAAAATGCTAACCGAGTTCAAGAGAAACCATTAACAGAAAAAAAGGTTCAAATTAAATTAAGTGTTAAAAGATTTGACTCGAAAGGAAAATAAAATAAAAAAAACATACTCACACACGGAAAAAGAATGCAAATATAAAATGTATAAAAAAATATTCCCTTACCAAAATACCGTAATCTGAGACTCTACGCATACACGAAGCAACAATACAACAAAAGTGTCTCAAGGCTTCACCTAGGCTTAAATTTTCTCTTTGGAGAACTACCTGAGAACTGATGCGCGAATGAATCTTGAACTTTCATGGTAGAGTTTGGGTTTTAATAACGTTTGGCCGTCTATTACTTTATTTTTTACTAAAGTTCTTATTGAGATTATACTCTGCTAACATTTTTTCTTATATAAAATGGCAAATTAATAGATTATATCTCGTTTATATGATAATACCAAATACAAATTAGTATTTATATTTCTCCGGAAATCGTGCATTCAATGATGTCTGCAGCTAAAAACCTGCTGGATAGGATTTTTGGCCGACAAAAAGTGAATTTCTAATTTTATTTTAATTTACAAATTTCTTATAACAAAAATGGTAGAAATAATTAAAATAAAACATGAGTCCACAATACTGGCCAATCTTTTTTTTATGTAGATCAAAAATTTGGATACTGAATAACAATTAGCCGTTTGGACCCATCTTTAATTTCTTAGACCTGATGCAGACGTATACCCATTTGTTTTCTAATATCCTAGCTCACTCATAAAAACTATCGCAATACAATACAACTGAACAAAAACGTGTAATATGGTCGGGAGGTATATATTATGTATACATGCGTCTTCTAGTAGTTTGATTGGATGAGAGTGTATATACGTGTCACAGTCATCTATATATGTCTGTATATTAACGTGTGCTCGTATAATCTAGAGTTCGTTGTACGTATGTACATTTACATACAGTTAATTTCGGCACAAGATACATAAATATCTTTAAAACATTAAGGGCGAATACCACTTATTTGGGGTTTCAACCGGGAACATATCTGATCCATCGTTGGTCTTGTTTAACGGGAAACTGCAGTGGAAATTCTCAGAGAAATGACAGAGCCTCGAGTTTTATTTTCGCCAACATTTTATTTCAGGCTGTTTTTTTGGACAATTACAACACTGCATCTAATTATCACCATTTCTGACCCTCTCTACTCGGAGCCATCACGATTTTAAGACCGTTTCCGTCTTCTCTCTCGACTCCACTTGACTCAACACATTTTCACGTATCCCCAAAAGACTATCCCCCCTTTTCTAAATGACGGCATTAGTATACGTTACTAAAATAATCACGTGATGTTTTTACATGCCATCATTTTAAGTTAACTATGTTACGACACCATTTTAAAGTAACATTCCTAAATTAATGTAAATAAACATTTATTTTAAATATTGGTTATTCTAAAATATATTTTAGCTGACAAATATTTTGACTTGAATAATCATAATAGTCGTCGACTAGCACATCTTTGGGCGTTGCCCCCTCTAATATACAAAATTGTCCCACATGCTAATATAATACTACACAATTTGTTCGACATTATTTTCTTCATATAAAAAAATCTTGAGAAAATATGTATCTTATAAATTTTCCTACTGTGTGTGTGTGACGCGGTTTATCTCAGCCTACAGACAACCCACCCAGGCAAGTTTGGTACCGAAATGAATCTTATGACCCAGTGGATGTTTTAATGATATTTATATCCATGTTTGGTGTATGGAAATGCAAAAAAAAAAAAATAAATAAATAAATAAAAAAAAAAAAAAATAAAATAAATAAAAAAATAACGATTTACTAAACAACGTTTTATTTACTAGATATTTTTCCGGTACAAAGACTCAAGTTTGCCCAGCTGGTTCTTGTATATTTAAAGGCATGTAACTTCGAATTGACGCATGCGGATTTCGTGCAGAAGAGTGTCGTCAATGTTTCTTATGGCGTAGATCCTTGGCCAGTTTCAGATCTTCCAACATAATACTGCGCTCTCAAATCCGACTTAGAGCTGATTAGGATTGGACAAACCCCTCCTATCAGCCATGCTATAAATCACTGACTTAAAATCTTTCCCTGTCCGCTTTATTCTCGAACACACATGGTACACATTGAACGAGTACACACTGTCCAGGTCAAGTGATTTAAACTACACTGTAGGAAATTGTCCTCTCCTATCAGAATAATATTCTTGTTCATTTTTAAAGTTCAATACGCGTGTAAATTACAGTTGGGAAGAAATAAATTCAATTAAGTAAAATAGTTTAATTTAAAAAAAAAATACCCCGAGAAAATACAAAGTAATTATAAATCAGACGCCCTAGTAAGAGGTTATTGTCGTAAAAGAAAAAAAAATGAGAAAAAAAAATGAAGAGAGAAAAAATGAAAAAAAAATGAAAAAAAAATGAAAAAAAAAAAAAAAAACGCAAATTAACCTTGCCCTAGCATAAATGCATCGCTTAATCGATTCAAATTAAGTATGACCTAAACTAGAATTAAAATAGAAAACATTTTTGCATTTATTTTTATATCTTACTAGCAAAAGTACCCGTCGTTGACTGGGTTCAAAAACAGCCTACAGAAAATTGACTGTTTATGAAAAGGAAGGGTGGTAAAGAGATAGCTTACAATTTGGGGGTTACAAAACCAAAGCAAAATATGATGAAAGTAAAAAATAAAATAGATAAACTCCACAATTTATTATACCATACCTGTTCACATTGAAACACTGATCACAATATTCTGTAGATCTATATTAAAAACCTTGTTAAACTTTGTGACATATTTCCATTCTATGCGGTCAGACGCGGACGAACATCCCATAATTTTTTTTATTATACCATATTTCTTCAAACTGAGACATAATTATCAAAGTATATTTACGCAGATAGATATGAAAAGTCTTTATTAAAGTTTGTGCCTATTTTCATTCTATGGAGGCCAGGCGCGAACGCAGACCCCACAATTTTATTATAATTTTATTTAAAACCTACTTATCAAAGTATTATTATGTACATCGATATCAAAAACACTTGTAAGCGTTTTTTGTTTTAATTTTTAAATTTTTTTATTTCCATACTTTTTGGACCAGGTTCATACGCTGACCCCAGACTTTTAATGAATCATCATTATGCCAGATCCAACATACCCATTACTGTATCTCGATACATCTTCTATTATTATATGTGATCAGTTTTTTATAATAGTCAACCATATAGGAGCCTATTCGTGACCAGACACACACAGATGTTGAGCTTTATTATATATATATATATATACTAGCGGGGGTACCCGGCGTTGCCCGAGTGTTTGTTTCCGGAACGGGGGGAGTTTTAAAAAATGTTATGGTAGGTAAGTAGGAAGGATCAAACCTTGAGTCATGAGTAAAAGTAGGAAAATTAAGTGTGAAAAAAACAAAAACAAAAAAAAAAACATCTGCAACGTTAACAGTTCGGCCACCAAGAAAAGTCCATTCCAGTTGTTTAGGGGGGGGGGAAACGACTACGATAAGTCGGCGCGAACGTGAAAATATAATGTGAATTGTCCAGCACGCTAACCACTACGCCACAGAGCACTGCAGTTTAGTTTAGTGATTTTAAATAACTTCACATGAAAGAACTACGAAGCCAAACCGGTGCTCTCTTCTCAACTGTTCCTTGTGAACGATCCCCAAACGGTGTTAAGTGGTGGCAGGGGGAGGAGGAATTTATTAGAGAGAAAATATTTTACCACTTCCATTGATCTTAACCGATTTTGGCCGTGACTTCTCAGCAGAAAAAGTATAGAAATCTAAGATTATCGAGGAATTTGAGAAATAATAAGCCTATAACACACCTCAGATATTGTTCTGCCGTTTGTGCATATTATATTTGCATGAAATATCTTGATTTTTAATCCTATTAAGGTCCAAATCTGACGGGGAAAAATGAGTTCATTTTATTTATATAGATATATACTAGCGGGGGTACCCGGCGTTGCCCGAGTGTTTGTTTCCGGAACGGGGGGAGTTTTAAAAAATGTTATGGTAGGTAAGTAGGAAGGATCAAACCTTGAGTCATGAGTAAAAGTAGGAAAATTAAGTGTGAAAAAAACAAAAACAAAAAAAAAACATCTGCAACGTTAACAGTTCGGCCACCAAGAAAAGTCCATTCCAGTTGTTTAGGGGGGGGGAAACGACTACGATAAGTCGGCGCGAACGTGAAAATATAATGTGAATTGTCCAGCACGCTAACCACTACGCCACAGAGCACTGCAGTTTAGTTTAGTGATTTTAAATAACTTCACATGAAAGAACTACGAAGCCAAACCGGTGCTCTCTTCTCAACTGTTCCTTGTGAACGATCCCCAAACGGTGTTAAGTGGTGGCAGGGGGAGGAGGAATTTATTAGAGAGAAAATATTTTACCACTTCCATTGATCTTAACCGATTTTGGCCGTGACTTCTCAGCAGAAAAAGTATAGAAATCTAAGATTATCGAGGAATTTGAGAAATAATAAGCCTATAACACACCTCAGATATTGTTCTGCCGTTTGTGCATATTATATTTGCATGAAATATCTTGATTTTTAATCCTATTAAGGTCCAAATCTGACGGGGAAAAATGAGTTCATTTTATTTATATAGAAGATAGAATAGAAGATAGAAGATATATATACTGTAAAAATTTGTAATTTTTCAAAGCTGTTCCATCTCCCCTCCCCTCAAACGGTTTTAACAGGTTCCAATAAACTATATGTCGTTTAAAATAGAAGTTTAGGCATGAAGGACGTGGAAGAAAAAAAAAAAAAAAAAAGCAAGAAGTTTCCCAAACAGAATATTGATGTCTAACAAAAAAAAGTTGGTTACACGAGTCGATTTATAGTGAAAGAAGCGAGTTCATATATACATCCATATAAGTTAAAATAATACTTTATATGAACATTGTAATTGTTTTAATATTCTGCATTACTTTTTTTCTGTGACATTTTATAAAGTTTTTGTACAACTTGCTAATCTAAAGAAAAATTGAAACATTAAAATGATACACAACAGTAATCAAAAAAATATTTGCAATTACTCCGCGGATGTTTATGTACACACAAGACAAATATTTTGGGAATTATACATTTTGTCGTTTGGGTCTTCATTTTAATCCTCTGTCACACATTATTTTGTTTGATCCACACACATTTTTGAAGTTCGTATAGCTGCGTCCGTTATAATTTTGTATGGTTTTGCGTTTCTTTAAGGTTACCAGGCCAATATAAGTCGTGGGTCTTTTATATATATATATATATATATATATATATATATATATATATGTGTGTGTGTGTGTGTGTGTGTTTGTTATGGATCTATATATATATATATTTGTTATGGGTTTATATATATGTGTAATTGGTGTACACACATTTGGTATGGGTTTATACATATATATTTGGTATTGGTTTATATATATATATATATATTTATATTGGTATGGCTTTACATATATATATATAACCCGTGTGCCCAATACACCCGGTCAATATGCAAGCCTCCTAGACATTTTTCTCTCACCTTCCCCTGAGCTATGTTCATGTTCCGTTCAGTCTCCTCTAGGATCCTCCGACCACTCCGTCGTATCAGTTAAGATAAAAACGAAATGTAAGAAGTCCCAAGACGTACCCCTCCACCGTACTGTATACCGATACTCTATAGCTGACTGGGATAGCTTCCGTACATTCATATCTGATTTACCTCTGCACTCCATGTTTAAAAAGGAAGTGCCCTCTATAGTATCAGATCAGACCGAATGGTTAATTGTAGGTATAGGCCAATTCATACCATCTAAAAAATTCCAACAATTTCATACCCTCGAAAAAGTTCCAGCAAAAACCTAACAGCCAGCCATGGTTCTCCCCAGAATGTGCTGCTGCTATCGCGCACAGAAATCACTTTTTCCATAGCTACTAACGTAATAGATGCACTGAGACTAAAGCTGCTTTCAGGACTGCCAGCAACCACTGTAAAAGAGTAATAAAAAATGCAAGAGAGCTATATGCCCAGTCTGTTAAATCCAAGGTAGCTGATCAGCGGCTTGGTTCCCACCAGTTTCGGCAAATAACAAATAGGATCCTGAACAGAAGTGTGCGTTCTATCCCAACCATTATCAATGGACCAGAGGTCATCTCGTCAGCGTCAGACAAGGCCAAACTATTTGCCAAGAACTTTGCAGCTAACTCTACCCTCTGCGACGAAGGCCATCAACTCCCCATATTTCCTCCTATAACGCAGAACACGCTAAGTAACATACAAATATCCGTGCATGAGGTCGCCAAGCTAATCAAGAACCTTGATTCCAGTAAAGCAACTGGCCCTGATGGCATCCCAATTATAGTGTTAAAAAGGCTTCAACTATAACTTGCTCCCATACTTACGAAACTGCTAAGCGCTGCCTTAAGGAGAAGTGCTTCCGACTCCCTGGAAGACCTCATCAGTTTGCCCTGTATTTAAGAATTCAGGTGATAAGTCATCTCCCTCTCAGTACAGACGAATAAGTCTCCTGTGTGTTATGAGTAAGTTGCTGGAATCCATATTAAATAGAGAAATAGTCAACAACATCAGCAGAAACAACCTTCTTAGTGATACAATATGGTTTCCGCTCTGAAAGATCTACCGCAGATGTGCTGACGGTTATATCTCACAGGATTAGCTTCTTTTCTAGGGCAATTGCTCTTGACATATCAAAGGCCTTCGTCAAGGTATGGGATAAGGGTCTACTTCAAAAGATTTCCAGCTACGGTATAACTGGAAATGTTTTCTCAATCATTAAATCATTTCTCTCCGATAGGCTCATAAGAGTAGTGGTTGATGGACAAAAATCGGAGGCCTGCAGTATTAATGCTGGAGTCCCTCAGGGGTCAATCCTGGGCCCAACCCTCTTCCTGATCTACATAAATGACTTCCTTAAACACATACTTAAATCATTCGTTGACACCTATGCTGATGACACGACCATCTACGGCAACACATCAAAGGCTTTAAATGACAAATTTCTCTCGGATTCTCTCTCCTCTGATCTCGAGCGCGTGGTTCAGTGGGGGAAGAAGTGGATGGTTACCGTTATGCATCTAAAACCAAGCTCCTATCCTTATATCATCAACGATCTGATCCCCATCTGGCATCAATTGGGATGGATGGCTCTCCTCTGGGAGAGGCCCCGTGTTTTGACAAGCTTCTGGGTTTGACCTTTACTCCTGATTTGAAATGGAACGCGTACATCAAGTCTGTTGCCAAGGTCGCTGGAAAGATGGTGGGATCCTTCTACCGCTCCAGAAGATATCTCACTACTGATGCAATTCTCTATCTATACAAAAGCCAAGTAAGTCCAAGGATGGAATACTGCTGCCATATCTGGGCAGGAGCTGCTAAAAACAGCCTATCCTGCATTGACAGAGTACAAAATAGACTTCGTGTCTTAATGGGGGATGCCCTTTTCACTACCCTGCAATCTCTCTCCCACAGAAGAGATGTTGCGAGCCTATCCTTGTTTTATCGTTATTTCCATTGCAGGTGCTCGTCTGAACTCCAATCTCTGGTCCCCCCTCGCTAATCC
Source organism: Euprymna scolopes (assembly GCF_053919585.1). NCBI lineage: Eukaryota > Metazoa > Mollusca > Cephalopoda > Sepiida > Sepiolidae > Euprymna > Euprymna scolopes. Next base: position 103,273,944 of record NC_136501.1, on the reverse strand, counting down.
TTCACGAAAAACACCCGTCTAGCTGAATCCACTTTGAAAAATTTCCTCCACTCTTTATCTGTGTCTAAATCAAATCGTGGATTCCATGAACAAAGCTTCTTTCTTAGAACTGCACGCCTGTGGAACTCTGTTCCGTCTGCCTGCTTCTCACCTGACTACAACTTGGATGTGTTCAAGTCCAACGTTAAGAAATTCCTAATGAACCGCCCCCTTAAGTAAACACTTGATCAAATCTCCACACTAATGTAATGTACTTGCAATAACCTTTATCCCTGAGTGGCTTCCGGGCCTTGATAAGTGGTGACCACTATGTAAAAAAAAATATGTAGCATCGGGTTACATGTGGATATATATATATATATATATATATATATATATATTTGGTATGGCTTTACATGTATATATATATATATATATATTTGGTATGGCTTTACATGTATATATATATTTGGTATGGCTTTACATGTATATATATATATTTGGTATGGCTTTACATGTATATATATTTGGTATGGCTTTACATGTATATATATTTGGTATGGCTTTACATGTATATATATATTTGGTATGGCTTTACATGTATATATATATTTGGTATGGCTTTACATGTATATATATATTTGGTATGGCTTTACATGTATATATATATATTTGGTATGGCTTTACATGTATATATATATTTGGTATGGCTTTACATGTATATATATATATTTGGTATGGCTTTACATGTATATATATATATATTTGGTATGGCTTTACATGTATATATATATTTGGTATGGCTTTACATGCATATATATATTTGGTATGGCTTTACATGCATATATATATTTGGTATGGCTTTACATGCATATATATATTTGGTATGGCTTTACATGCATATATATATTTGGTATGGCTTTACATGCATATATATATTTGGTATGGCTTTACATGCATATATATATATATTTGGTATGGCTTTACATGCATATATATATATATATTTGGTATGGCTTTACATGCATATATATATATATTTGGTATGGCTTTACATGCATATATATATTTGGTATGGCTTTACATGCATATATATATTTGGTATGGCTTTACATGCATATATATATTTCGTATGGCTTTACATGCATATATATATTTCGTATGGCTTTACATGCATATATATATTTACATGGCTTTACCACGACCCAAGGACTAACATTGTTGCTCACAGAATTAAACTATGCAAACCAGAAAAGGGGGGGGGGGCAGACTCTCTATTGACAAGGATGTATAGCATCGAAATATATTTGTTTATATAAAATATGCGTTGTTTTTAGTTTTCCAAACGTATTCATCTATATATGTAATTATTTATTAATATGCAATGCTTCAAATGCGGGTTACAATTTTAATTGATATTTATATTGTGTTGAATTACATTTACAATTTTTTGTATGCATATTATTTAGAATTTGCAAAACTAATATATGTTTACAAAATGTAAGAGAATATATAATTATTTTCACAGCCAGAAAACGTCGCAACTCACAAACGTAAAGAGTCTTGGATATCCGTTTGTTGGCTTTCTTGGACCTTTTGTGGGGATAAGTCAATTAAACATTAAAATGAAAATAGTTTGTAAATTAAACTATTTCATTATTTTTTACATCTTCCAAGGACACTAATTTTATTTTGATTTCTCTGAAAGATAATATCGTGTAATGACTTCATTTTTCAGTTTCATTTGTTTTAAAGCAAAGTGAATGATGTGCCAATATACAATTTATTAGATGAAATATATATATATATATATATATTTCATCTAATCTAATATATTCAGATTAAATTTCTCTTCGCAAGTTTTATTTCGTTCTCTTATTTAAAGCTAAAAATTGAATTTTGATTGATAATTTCGGACATAGATGAACATTTAAAATCAATACGTCAAATCATGGTTTGTAGTCTACTGCAGTCGTCAGAAATATTAGGTTTGCCGAAAGGATAATTATATTGCGAGGCAGCAAAAAACAAAAAAACCAAAAAAACAAAACAATCACGACTTACATTGGATCCCGTTCGAAAGTTGAAGATATAGCAGCCATTTCTTTTTTGATTTTCTCATCTGAGCTCACTGGTCTGTTCAATTATGTGTTTTTCCTATACAATAACTGAAAAAGATGTAAAGAAAAAAAAAAGTAAGGCTTAGAATATTTTCATGGATTTCGGTTTTTAAGTAATATTTTACACTTGCAGAAATTTCTTTTTCATAACAAGCGTTTGCCGAGGTTCATATTGTAACGTAATACTTCACTGACACTGATGAGCAAATTTGCCCGCAGTTACTGTTAGCAAAATTCGAACGCTTTCATTTTATATAAAACATCTTTAAAACCTTCACTTGTATGATAGTGAGCAATCATTTATATTAAAAAAAACATGTGGAATATGAAGAATAAAAACAATACAACAGTATATAATAACTCACATATATTTATTCATTTATTTAATGCGGATGTTACATATATTAGGAGTGTAGGATAAGTAAACTCTTTATACCTGAGTATTTCGAAGCCTGCCCTGCTGGCTTAGATAAATACTTTAGCAGTTTTAACAAAAGATTTACAATAATATCAGAGCGTCTCCTATTTCGCTGAAAATCTACAAAATTCCAACAATACATAGCATACATCTATAATGTAAATCTCACCTGCCTGTTTAAATGTATGTGTGTTTTTATGTCTCGCAAAAACTTTCAACAGATGCGACGGATTTTCACGAGATCATTTTGAAGCTCCAACCATCGGACGACAAATATCGAATAATTGGCCCAAATCATTAATTCATTCACCCTCAACTGGGCCCTTTTCTACAGGGAGTGTTCGCTTTTTTCGCCGATATTGTCGGAGGTCAACGCCCCATTTCGATTGTCTAGCTTTAATTTGAACCCATGTCACTTTCGGTTTGGGGATGGGCGCAACAGCTTACGCCTCACGTTTTTGTTTTCACATTTTATCCTTCCTTCGCGGTACGGGTTCGAGCCTGCCTGCCTACTACCACTATTTTTTTGCGCTCTCAATTTTCCTTTGTTTTTTTTTTTAAAACACACCTCCACTTTTTTTCCCATCTTCGCGTCACAGATCGAGCCTGCCTGCCTACTACAACATTTTTATTTTGCTCCACACATCTGCATACACATCGGCAACGCCGGGCACCCAGGCTAGTTATATATATATATATATATATATATATATATATATATATATGTATATGAGACCCTGTTGAACATTCACATGTCCCGCTAGTATATATAAACACATAAAAAATACGAGGTATTAAATGATAAGAATATATTCACTTAGAAATGCAATAAGGAAATGGATACGTCTTTTATTTGCTGCCACTTAATATCATACGATGCGGTGATGTACACGTATTTGCAGAGATCAATATTTTTCGTTGTATATTTGAATTCTTGCAACGGATAAGTTTACTTATCGTCAAGTACACATGTAAGAACGAAGCCACAAAATATTATTGCCTCGCGTCATTTACACTCTTAAAGATAAGTAAATATTAATCGATGACTGAATCCTCGTTTAATATTGACATAAGATATAAAAAAATAAATATGCCATTTACTTTTTTTTATTTCTTGAATAAAACCTTTAAAATTAACGGTGATCTTTTTTCCTTTTGAAAAAAAAATCGTAATACGAAGAAATAATTGACAATACTAAAACGTATTTATATATTTAATTCATCTGAAATAGAAAAATTATGAAATAAAAAATCTATTTTCAGTGTAAATGAAGACCGACTTTTCGATAAATAATAAAATAAATGACTCGACATCTTTAATCAAAACAGACTTTGTTACTAATATATATTATATATATATTGAAAAGTTTGACTCGTGCACAGGTTACCTACATCTAAAATTTCAAGTGTTTACACCCGAAATTGGTGGAGAAGTTTGGTAGAGTCTGCAAAGGTCAACTCTTTCAACTTTGACATTTTGGCAGCCGAATTCTCGCCCCCAAACTGATTAAAACGCTTGTTGCAGACCCTTTATGTAAAACTTCAAATGTTTAAACACAAAATTGGCTGAATTGTTTGCTAGAGACCGCAAAAGGTCAACTCTTTTGAACTTTGATATATTGACAGCCAAATTTTCGGTCAAAAACCGATTAAATAGCTTGCACTATGTCTGAATATACTTTATGCAAAATTTCAAATGTTTAGATCGGTAATTTGTTATAGACAGCAGAGATCAATTTTTTTTATTTTTACCCTTTAACATTTTTTTGGGGCTCAAATAAAATTAAAAAGGTTGATCCATGTTTAATTAACCTACATCTAAAATTTCAAGTGTTTAGAACCAAAATTCGTGGAGGAGTTTGGTAGAGTTTCCAAAGGTCAAATCGTAGAACCTTGACCTCGTGACAGCCAAATCTCTGAGCGAAAACCAATTTGTCTTTGTTTGTGTATTGATATTCATATTCAAAAAAACTTTCCTATTTATTAAAAAGGAAATTCAACTTTGTTATATGTTGTTCGTGGAACTGCATTCATCTGCAAAATATTATCTAATTTGCGTCTTACTTTAAACATTCACTTTAATTAATTTTCTTATTAGTTTTTTTTTCTGTTTTATTATGGGATGATAATCTTTAACTATTACGTGTAATTATATTCATGCAGATATTCTACATAATTTATACTCGAGTAATATTTGCGTAAAAAACTAAACATATATATATATATATATATATATATATATATATATATGTACATATATATATATTAATTTTGCCTACGAAACTCCCCCTTCAGTTTTTGAGCGACAGGAATTAACCTTTATATATAGGGTATTCTAACTCATGCGAAACTTTGTATTTGAGTTTCAGCCGAGGAAAATCGGTGCAAACTAAAAATTAAAACAAAAAATGGAATCTGCCAGGTGAAAGTCGAACACTCGCATTAGGAGTAACGTTATATCTATTAGTTTTTTTTTTAATTGTTTGCCTTGAAGCAAACATGTCTTCATAGCCGAGGCATTAAGTTCAAAGGAAAAAGTAAATCGTAAGCTAAACGTTTGAGTTTCGATCCTCGACAGTAGCGCACGAGTCATTTTTTAAAACTTTAAACAAATACTATATATTGAGTCCAATCTACTATAATAATTATGACACGTGCTTTAAGAAAAATATCATATTCAAGCGTATTTTACAACCAGGCAATGCAGGGTGGCCTTCTAGTTAACTGATTATCGCTCAATTAGGGCGCAGACATTAGACAATCCACAGTGTTCGAACGACACAAGTCGTAAATGTTGCTAGTAAAAACATCGGTGATAGATGAACGATATTCTTCGAAATCGCGTGAAATTTTGAGACCAGGGGTACGTAAACCCAATTACAGTTCTCCTGAGTTGGCATTGTCAAATACTTGTAGCAAGAAAAAATATCAGGACGACTGAAAACAATGCCGAGATAGAAGAAAGCAGCGCCTTAGTCAAACCAGAGTGTTAAAACGGCGGTTGTCGTGGATATTGCATAATGTTTGTTGACTGTCCAGTAGTTCATATTTCTTAGATAGTACCGATACTTAAGTATTCTTAAAAGGTTTTGATAATTATAATAACTAAATAATTATAATAAATTAATAATTATTCTTTAATACTTACAGATAGTCGCGTTTCATGCGTATGCAAACACTAGTGCTGGATGACAATTCATGCCGGGTGAGATATTTGAACCCAGCTTTGGAGCCACCTTTGCTAAGCTTATATATATATATATATATATATATTGGGCGTTCCAAAAAATAACAACTTTATTGTATACCAGCCTGCGTTTCCAGCGCAGCCCGGGTGTTTGGAGGTGTGTTTTTAGCAAAAAAAAAAAAAGTGATAGTAGGCAGGCTCGAACCCGTACCGCGAAGGATGAAAACTAAGTAAAAACAAACAAACAAACAAACAAAAAATAAACAAACAAACAAACAAAAAATAAACAAACACACAAACAAAAAATAAACAAACACACAAACAAAAAATAAACAAACACACAAACAAAAAATAAACAAACAAACAAACAAACAAACAAACAAAAAATAAACAAACAAACAAACAAAAAAATAAACAAACAAACAAAAAAATAAACAAAAAAATAAACAGTGAAGTTTTTGCCGTTGCGTCTATCGCCAAACCAGAAATGGCGAAAGTTTAAATTTAGGCTAGTCAATCGAAAAGAGGGGATGACTTTCGAAAATATCGTTGAAAAAAGTAACCCCTCCTTGTAGAAAAGTGCCTAGTTTAGGGCGAAGGAATTAATATTTTCAGCCAATTTTTCAATATTTTTCTTCCGTAGGATCGAGTTTGAAAACGATACAAATCTCATGAAAATCTGTCGCCTCTGTCGAAAGTTTTAGGCAGACATACATACATGCATGCACACATACATACACACATAAAGACAGGTCACATTTATATTATTTTACTAGCTTAACAAGTCTTGTATTCCAAAGCTTGCCCCGGACGTCTATGCACAACCTACGTTCATCACTGACAATAGTGCATTGAGAATGGTGCTATGTAGTTAAAATTATAAAAATAAAAATATTTTCTGTGGCGGTACATGTCTATCAATCCCCTTTTTGCAGTTCTCTACGTATGCATATATTAGATTTTAATATTTGAAAGTAAGAAACGTTTCACGTTTATATAAACAAATGAAGCATACATGGTCCCCAGTGAGTACGCAATGAACGAAGCATAAAAAATGACTAAGTTCAGCATTTGCTCCACCCCCCCATTTAGCTCCAAAATACCTAGGAAACGTAAAATCCTTGTGAAAATGAACAAACTGTGCAGTTTAAGGCCTTAACATATGTAAATGTTAGTTTTGCACCAGGCAAAAAAAAAGAAATGACTAAGTCCATCACTTGCCCCCCTTCAACCATTTAGCCCTCAAAGTCCCCAAGAGCTTAGCATATTTAAATTTTAGTTCAACACCAGGCAAAACTGCTAAATAAACATACACAGAAAATTTAGGACAAATATGATAAAATAATCCCCAAAATGGAGTGTTTTTATTAGCCCTGAAATAGCTCCTGGGCCACACCCACGAGGTATCGCGAAATATATACGAACAAAATTATATAGAAACCAGTTAGTTACAACTTTTCAGAAAGTTTTATAAAAATGCAAGGCATCAATTTTTTTAATAAGCTCAAAAGTGTCAATTTTAGCCATTTTAACCCGAAAGTCACACCTAGGGGGGCAACCGGAGTTTTCCCGGATAATCCTGTTACTTTTTTTTACTCATATCATGTTTAAAGTTTGTGCAAAATTTCAAAAAAATCCATGGCGTAGATATTGAGAAAAGTGCGAACGGACAAAGGTTAATTTATAGGCCCACACTTATTTTTGTGGGGGGGACCATTTAAATGATTTTTATTACATGACATTTGTACATCTCTACGTATTTTTAGAACAGTTTTTTTTATCCAACATTTGTAAGTTTTTCAAGATGTTTTTAAGCTTTTTTTTGTCAAATCCCATAACATTATAGCGGCCATGCGCGAAAAAATGATAAAAGTTCTATCTTTTCGGCAATACATTGTGCAAGAAAATAAGCCCACATATATAATACAATACCACGGGCTACGGACATTTTATTTACAAAAGAAAAATTATTCTCTGATAATAGCTAATTTACTATCGGAAACTAAAATACTAATTTAATAACAAAATAGAATGTTTAAATAAAATATTTGAATTAAACATGGTTTAAAAATCGTTTATTTATTTTAATTAAAAATATTAAAGTTGCAGAGAGATGAAAGTGGTCTCGTGGTGAACGACACAGATTGACGACCTGGATGCTGTAAGTTCGAATGCCGGTTGTTCCAGAAAAAATCACCTTCACTTAGGACATTTACAACCTAGTCCTGGTCTTTACCGCAAGTACCCGATATCTCAATAGAAAAAATATCGGGAAAACCAATGCCAACAATAGAATCTTCGGATTTAATATAAATCTCACCTGTCTCTTTTAATGTATGTATGTATGTATGTTTGTTTGTCTGCCTAAAACTTTCGACAGACGCGACGGATTTTCACGAGATCGGTATCGTTTGAAATCCGACCCTTCAGACGACAAATATCGAAACACCGGCGAAAAATCTGGGCACTTTTCTACAAAGAGGGGTCGCTTTTTTCGCCGATATTTTCGAAGTCATTCTCTCTTTTCGATTGAGTAGCCTTAATTTAAAACTTCGCCACTTCCGGTTTGGCGATGGATGCAATGGCAAACATGGCAGTTTTCTTTTTACGTTTTTTTTCTTCTTCGCGGTACGGGTTCGAGCCTTCCTGCCTACTACTAATTAAAAAAAAAAAATTGCTCACCATACACCTCCAAACACCCAGCAGTGCCGGTCACCCAAACTAGTTATATATATATGTGTAAGATGGAACGATAAAACCGTCGCCATATAAAAGACGACATGATTTCATTTCTGTTTTATTAAAACCGTTTTTTTTTTGTTGCAGACCATCTACTTGTTGGACAGTTTCGACACATTCCAATAACTATAGAAAGTACTGTTAATGAGCGAGATTAATGATGCGCTTATCAACAACTCATGCTCTCTACCAATCAAAGATATAACAATGAGAGTATTGCCAGCACCCTAAAAATTGCCACGATTTACAAGGATGTGGCCAGGATGATGAAAACAAGGCTTCCGGCCACGGTTATGGTCTTTAGTGGGGTTTCAGATAAGGGTCACTTTATGCCATTTCACATCTTCGAATGCGGCTTGAAAATCAACTGCAACATATCTGGATGAGATCAAACGTGTAACCCTAACCCTGGTGCAATCAGGTGGCCATGGGAAGACCCTATGTCTGGCAGCAGGACTCAGCTCTTGCCCACGTCCAAAGAGGCCTAGGCTTGGCTTGAGAAGGACCGCTACGACTTTGTACCCTTCTCCCTCAACCTGAACCCGCTACAAGCGTCTAAAACACCACCAATATGACATCCTACACCACCGAAACCAGACTGATCGCCACCATTCGCCAGGCTCTCGCTAGCGCTTGTGGAAAAGTCATGCATCCACTTCCAGACACAGATCAAGGCGGTGATTGAAAGTGAAGGCGGCTACATTAAATAGATTTCAACTCTAGTAGATAATCAAGTTACCTGAATTGATTTCTTCAACAAAAGTTTAAAAATAAAGTCGTAGGGCTGTTTTCTTTAGGATGATAATTTTATCGTTCTATCATATTTATTTCAACTCTGTACATTAATTTACAAACAATTTATTATTCGACAAGAAACACACGAGGGACGTTTAAAAATTCCTTATTCCGCGGGGTTTCAAAGACTATCTTCTTTTCAGAGGAAATACATTAGCAACACATTATTTATAGTTGAATAATAATTTAGCCGGTTAGCGCATTAAATGAAAGTGCTAAAAGTGAGGCGAATTATAAAAGTTAAGGAACATGCTAAAAAACATAGAAAGGATATTTAGATGGAGTCCAGATAAATATAGAACATGAAAGGGTAAATAAGAATCCGTGCTAAAACTTAAAGTTGTACATCCTGTTCGTTGAAAAAAGAAATTCCAAGCTGTAACAATTTTTCTATATGGTAAGTTAGAAGTTTTTTCAAACCATATGCATCACCAAATACAAGACTGGGAGGCAACATCGTCTCTAGTGCCAGAATAACATGAAATTAAATGTTGCAAATTAATTTTAAAGCACTCAATGTATTTTTAGACCAAACAAAATCAATGTGCCTGACGAAAATGTCAAGATGACCCAAACAGTTCTAAACGTCAGCGAAGGGCTAAAAAGCGTTTATCTGCGTGGGTGGAAAATTATCAGGCGATATTAAAATAATTTAAATTGGATACTCCACGAAAATCGTTACGTTAGTTCGGATTGTAATTAGAGTATTGGAATTAAAATATTAATACGAAATTAAAAAACGAACCGTTACCAGCGTTTATTTAAAAAGAAACTATATTTAAAAATATATCCAAACGAAATATATATACATAAATTGTTTAATTTTTATAATATTTATATATTTTTTTTTATTTATATTTAAAAAAAACTAATTACACGGATACATATACTGACGTATACAGTAATGGAGATATATATATATATATATATATATATATTTATTTATTTATTTTGTCAGGTCATGTCATATGCTAATGGTACCATGTAACCCAGTAGTACCTGCCTCATGGTCCGGTCACCGGCGACTAAACTGGTTCCCCCACCAGACTTGTTTTGTGAGGAGGGTGGCTAGTCTCCCAGAAGGATTAAAAACAAGACCTTCCAAAGGGCGAATGAACTCTTTTTTCTGGGTCAACGGCCAACTAGCACCGTGTATATTTGTGTGTGTGTGTATATGTGTATTGGGGTGGAGAGGGCTCCCGTAAGCCGTGGTGAAGGCAACCTTTCTAGGAGAAGCAAATCTCTGATTTAAAAAACCATAAAGCGGGAGATCAGTACCCGCATTAAGCTGGTCTGCAGTTTAATTTGTTGCTGGCTATCTTGCTTGTTGCTGGATCTCAGCATTTTGAACCGAGAGAGAGACTTAGCTGTCGTACAAAGCTAAGACTCTGTAACATCATCTTTGTATAGATACTCCCTCGTGCATTTGGGCTCATGGATTTTAAATGTCTGAGGGAATGGCACTCGTCTGACAAGACGTTGCAATCATCATCATAATATATATATATATATATATATATATATATATATATATATATATATATATCCAAGTACGGAGACTTTAAATATATATTATTTACTATAATAATTATTAAATACCTAAAGACACTAGTGTTTCATCCTTTCGGGAATCATCAGTGGAAGGTGTCACGATTAACACCGATTGATAGATTCGAACCCGGCAACGAAGCCATCTTTGACTCCATTACCAAGGAGTAAATTCATTCAACCAGCGTAAACCGCCAGAAATATTGTTGAAGTTAAATCAATTTAAATGATTTTTAACGTCTGTCAAAGTGATCTCATAATTATATAATGATCTGAGCATGCGAGCTAAATTGACGGACTTTATTACAACTCAAAGTGCTCAACTAATATGTATATATATATATATATATATATATATATATATATATATGCTTACAAATATATAAAGAACTGACGGAAAATGGGGAACATATAACCATGAGGTTCAGTAATTAATTAAATCATATTATGGAAAAAATTCTTACATGGGAATTTAATACAGTAAAAGGCAATCTGTATTAATAATATTCAATACTTTAACTAGATGATATTAAAAAAAAACTAGTGCAATAATAACAGAAGATTATCAAGGGGGAGTACAAGTGTTATTTTACCAAGAATTCTTCATAAGTTTTGGTTTCGGTTTCGATTATAGCTGAATGAATTCAAGATTGATAATTGTAAATTATGAATCAGTTTCAAAAGGAAAAAAAAATAAAATCAAATCGAGTGTACGGTTGTTTCGAAAACGGTATTCATTTTAG
>NC_136501.1:103212415-103257415 GCF_053919585.1 Euprymna scolopes | reverse complement strand
CAACTGATAAATGAATAATTCGCTGTCGATTCTTCATCATACATAAATGGAAAAGATGCGATGAATGTTTCCCCTTCTATTTTATTCGCATGTATTTGAACATATGATAGAGACAGCGTATTAAATCCGCCAACATTTTCAACAAACTCTTCACGTTGGCATTTCGTCAATATCATCTTTGAAGTAGGAGATTTATTTACATCATAGATTTCACATAAGACAATCACCATGGCTACCATTTTCTGATTTGTGATCACACACCGTTTAATATGTGCACATACGCATACATATAAATACCTATATATATATACATATACACATATATAGTTATATGTAAATATATACGCGTGTATAGATACATATATATTAACCCTTATTCTCGACTGCCATCCGGGCCTTGATAAGCGGTGCTTCCTTTGTAGAAAAAATATGTACACACATGCATGCGTATATATATATATATATATATATATATATATATATATTAATTAGATAGCGTGTATGTTAGTTATTTTGTGTGTCACGCTTACATCCGTGTGACTGTCGTTTAATTGCTATTTACTTCCAGTTCTTGAAATGAATAATTTTACCAAGAATTCTTCATAAGTTTTAGTTTCAATTTCGATTATAGCTAATTATATTACTCCAGTAATCAAATTTTTTAAATAAGTTTAACTTCGTTTTCGATTATAGCTGAAAGAACTCAAGTTATATATAAATATAAGTGAAAAATGTATGTGTGTCTGTCTGTCTGTCTGTCTGTACATTTTCCTAGCAAATAAATGTCTACAGGATCGAGATTTGACATACGAGGTATTAAGATTTGGGAAAATCTATTTAATCGGGTTTCGGCCAGAAATTTAGCTATTAACATGTCAAAGTTCGATGAGTTTACCTTTGAAAACTCTACCAAACTCCTCCACCAATTTTGAGTCTAAACACTATAAATTTTAGATATAGGTTACTTTGACATCGGTCTAATTTTATAATTTGATTTGAGCCCAAAACAGGAAATGTTAAGGGGTCAAAATTGGGGTAAAATAAAAAACAATTGAACTTTGCGGTCTCTAATAATTAACTAAGGCAATATTTTGTCTAAACATTTGAAATTTTACAAACAAGGTATTCAGCCATAGGGCAAGCTTTTTAATCGTTTTTTTTTTCCTGAAAATTTTGCTTCCAAAGCGTCAAAGTTCCAAAGATTTGACCTTTGCGGTCTCTAGCAACTATTAAGCTAATTTTGGGTCCAAACATTTGAAATTTTACATAAAGTTCTACAGTTTTGGGGTAGAGTTTTCAGCAAACTTTTTAATCAATTTAATCTAAAACTTGCTGGTATGGTTTTACATGATCGGAAATAACAGCACGTGGAGACGTCATTCCAAATCTTTCTGATGTTATATCTCCCCTTTTTGTTTTTCTATAATATAAATCTCAAACGTTTGTTTAAATGTATGTATGTATATAGGTATGTATGTACATATGTCTGCCTAAAACATTTGACAGGCGACGGATATTCACGAAATTAGAATCGTTTTGAAGCTCGACTCTTCGGACAACAAATATTGAAATATTTTTCTAAAAACATTAATTTCTTCATCCTCAACTGCACACTTACGACGAGGAGGGGTCGCTTTTTTTCGCCGATAATTTAAAAAACCATCCCCCTCTTTTGACTGACTAGCCTTAATTTAAACCTTCGCAATTTCCTGTTTGGCGATGGGCTCAACAGCAAAGACGTCACGTTTTTTCCTCCTTCGCGGTACGGGACCGAGCCTGCTTAACTGTTATGGGGTTAAATTGTAATAAATGAAAGGAACAGGACTTTTAGGAAACATGTATTCAGATACATTACAGGCAAAGCGATTTGAGCAATACAATTCCTCAACGGTAGGGCGTTTGCACACGACCTCCTTGGCCGAGTGACAATCTCTGACTCCGAGCACCGGTACTCGATACCGGAAGTGATATCACCAGAGGAAGTAACGTAATGAGATAGTCCATTAATCCCATGGACGGGCGTCTCCAACACCCACCTCGAAAGCTTTTTGTTCGTAAAAGCTTTCAGTACCTCTTCTTTTTAGGGTTTACCAACAATGGCTCGGTAACCTTTCATTTACGGAACGACCGCCGTAGTGCAGGTGTTGGTTGAGGAGGTTCAAGATCAAAAGTTTCGAAGACAATGTCTATCGGCTCATCTTCCAATGGTGGACTGTCGTTGGTTTCAACTGATCGACATCTTAGTTGGTTCTGGTGACGTTTATTGAGTATATGTTGGTCCTTCGATGATATACACCATGTCACCGACTCTCTTAGTAAGTGTACCAACCTCCCAGAATGAAACACTCGTTCACCTGAGCTGAAACGTTTAATGGGAACACTAGTGGCCCTGACTGTTTGGGTAAAAAAAAAACGGATCTCACTTTCCGTACAAACATCGTTTCTGCATGTGAGACTGCTGTTGGTGTGTTCGGGTTGGGTGTAATCCTATACACGTGTAGTAAATTGTTGAAGTGCTTCATCTGTTGGGGTCCCTTGAACCTTCTTCAGTGCTCTTTTAAGAGTGTCCTCGAAGCGTTCCGCTTGCCCATTCGACTGCGGATTGTATTGGGGAGTTGTGGTATGATTAATTTGGAACGTATCACAAAACATTTGAACTCAGCAGACGTAAATTGGGTTCCATTATTACTTACGATGCAACCGACTACACCGAAACGTGCGAACAGTTCATGTAAGAAATTTATAGTTGTTCCAGTTGTCGGTCTTCTGCACCTCAATACCTCAGGTCACTTGGTGAAACTATCGACTACGATTATGTAATAATTGTCCTCGAGCAGACCGGCAAAATCGATGTGCACACTAGACCATGATTGGTCAGTCTTCGCCCAAAGTTTAAACGTAATCGCTGGTGATTTAGCTGCAAGGGCACAGCCTGTGCACGAGTCTATCTTCTCATTGATATCCTTGTCCATAGTATGCCAGTAGACATAGCTCCTCATCAAACTCTTCATACCATTTTTTCCAGGATGTCCTGAGTGAAAATCCTGTAGAATTTGTTTTTGGAGAATCACCACTCTTTCGCCATATAGTAAAACCTCATTGCAAAGCGAAAATACTTCTAGAACATCGCCCTTAGTGGCGATCTTATTTTTAATGCCACAGATGAAGTCATCCTTGCCTGCTTCCCTTTTAATATCTGGTAAAGACACCGGGAGTTCTCTGATTGTGTTTCTCATCATCGTTTTTATTTCTCCGTCCGTCCGAAGAGTAACAATGATGGAATCTTCAAATGGATCCGTTTTCAATGTATCAGCTTAGATAGGCTATCCGCATGGCAAATTTGTTTCGAAGACAAGGACTCCATGGTATAATCATAATTCAATAATCATAATGTACCTCATCTCAACAGTATATTAGCCGTATATGTTGGCAAGCCTTTTTTTGGAACCAAAAATCGTGACCAACGGCTTATGATCCGTTTGTAATGTAACTTTTCTGCCGTGTAAATACATATGAAACTTTGTCTCAGCGAATATAATACTTAAGGCTTCTTTTTCAATTTGCGAGTACTGTCTGTCGGCCGTTAGTAACGTTCTAGATGCATGTGCGATCGGTTTTCTGGTATCGTCAGGCATTATATGAAGTATGCAGGCTCCCACACCAAATGAACTTGCGTCACACGCTAATATTATTCTTAACCTTGGATCATAGTGTGTCAAAAAGATCTGAAGTTAATGTCTGTTTGATCTTGTCAAACACCTTCTGGCATTCTGACGTCCAGTCCCAGGCTTTCTCTTTCTTCAGCAGTTCATTTAATGGGGCACACAAATCATGCATATTCTTGATGAAGACTTGGTAAAAATTAGCCTGGCCCAGAAAGCTTTGTAGTGCTTGCACGTTATTGGGAGCCGGCATGTTCTTTATGACTTCCGCCCTCTCAGGATAGGGATGTCTCGCATCTTCATCAATAATGTGACCTAAGTAACGTATCTCCATCAGAAAGTCACACTTTGCTTCTTTTACTTTCAAACCGAAACTTAATTCTTTCAAAAACCACAGGTATGTGTTTTCGGTGCTCATCTGTGGATTTACTGGCTATGACAATATCATCCAAGCAGGCGCAAGCGAAATCGGAGCCACCCAGCATGGTATCCATGACCTGCTGGAAAATCGTAAGTACAATCTTGACTCCGGAAGCTAACCTTTCAAACTTGTAGAGTCCCCTGTGTGTATTTATAGAGAGGAGTTTTGAACAGTCCGCCTCGACGGGGATCTGCCACTGTGCGTCGCTCAAACCCACCTTAGAAAATACAGTACCACCGTTTAATTTGTTGAATATCTCCTCTGGTGTGGGGAATAGATAGTGGTAATCGTTGAGGGCTGCGTTCATACCAGTGGGGAAATTCGCACACACACGAATCTGGTTTGTTTTCATTGTCAGATATACGGTACAGCCTGCCCAATCACTGCTGCTTACTTTGTATAGTATTCCGGCCTCTTCTAGCCGATCACATTCCTTGTCGACTTTCTCTGTTGCGGCAAATGGGACGTTTCGTTTCTTCTTGAAAACGAGTAGAGTGTTTTCTTTTAGTTCGAATCTTGATATAGCCTGTGGACATTTTCCTTGTCCTGGTGAGAATAATTCTGGCAATTCATCTTTTAACTCGTCCGTCAGTTGTTGCGCTCCCGATGACAGAATTTATTCATAGGTTGGTCCCGCAATTCGAATCGCGCCATGTTTGATTGTGAGTGGTGTTTGACAAGGTATATAGATGGGTTGGCTTTCTTTTTTAGGAGATATGAATGGGTTAAGTGGGTATGGCCTATTTTTATTCTTGTTAGTTTGAATTCTTTTCTGTTTAATTTCGTATTTTGTTCTTGTTTTTGATTTTTGGCATGATTTCGTGAAGTTTGTTGTTAGGGTTCAGCATTTGACTCCCTCCCCATTACACCCCCAAAGTCTGAAAGGGACGTCAAATCCTGGTGAAAAATAAACAAACGGGGTAGTTTTACGCCTTAACATATTTAAATGTGAGTTCAGCACCATGCAAAACTTCTAAATATACGTACACATAAAACAAATACGGTAAAATAGTCCCCAAAATGGAGTGTTTTTATTATCCGTAAAATACCCCCTTGAGCACACCCAAGAGTTATCCCGAAGTATAAATGAACAAAATTATATAGAAATCAGTTAGTTAAAACTTTTCAGAAAATTTTATAAAAATCCAAGGCACCAGTTTTCTTTTTTTTAATAAGCACAAAAGCCTCAATTTTAGCAATGTTAACCTAAAAGGCACTCCTAGGGATGGGGCAACCGGAGTTTTCCTGATAAATCTGTTCTGTTACTTTTTTATTCATATCATTTTTGATGTTTGTGCAAAATTTCCAAAAATTTCTAGTCGTAGTTATTGACAAAAGTGCGGACAGACAAAAGGACGGACAAAGGTAAATTTACAGGCTTACGCTCCTTTTGTCGGGGGTAGGACCCCCCCAAAAGAAGCCAACCTGAATTTTTTTTTCTTTCCAGTTTTTTTTTTTTTATAAATTAGTAACGTAATATGTAACGCAATGTAACGGAACGTTATAATTGAACTAGCTCAAGGATGCTTAACTTCAATAACGGGAACAAGTGTGTCAAGGTGATGATTCCGTATCATGGAAAAAAAAACATGGCAGTCTTTATTCTACTTCTACGTAGGAAGTATCCTTATTCGTGACAAAAAGTTACAGTCGAAGTAAAAATATCGACTGGGTTCCTTTTGAAAAGTTAATTCATTCCGATAAATGTCATTCTATTTTTATTTTGGTCTTCATCATCTGACAAAGTATTGCACACAATTTATCGAATGTATTTTCGACAGAATTGCTTAACGTGTTCCTTTCCACCATGTCACGGTCATTAAGAGGGCACTTTATTTGATCGTAGCCGGATGTGCACGAAGATTCGCCCGCGAGTCTTCCTCTTATGTCAAAGGATGGAGTAAGCTGAAATGTTCAACATGATATCAGAACACACGCAATATTGGATTTTCTAAATGATGTATGACGTCTTCATAGAATTTATCTAGTTTCGATATACAATAGCAAAAGGGTTTTGGTTTGTTTTACAGCATATCAACCCAAGTGGGGCATTAGAATCTATATATCTATAAGAATCTATATATATCAAAATAATCTATATATTAATACGATAGCTTGTGTGTTATTTTTTGTGTCACGCTTACATCCTAGTCGTTTAATTGTTATGGACTTCAATCTCTTGTAATAAGTAATTTTACTAAGAATTCTTCATAAGTTTTGGTTTCGGTTTCGATTATAGTTGATGCACCTAAGTCATATGGGTAGCTTTAATTATACACCTGCCGTCTTACTAGCTTTCATCTTTTCAATTAAAAATCAAAGGGTTTACTTTAAGAAGACGCTCGTACAACAATATGTGGCATGGAAAGTTACGTGGGAAAACAAAGAAACTTAAACATTCAAACAACTATCGGGGGGGGGGGCGGTTTTGTCCGGTCGTAAAAAACGCTTAAGTGTGATATTTGAATATGTTTAGATTTCGTATGTATTATTATGGAGTCGTGATTTAAAAATTAAAAAAGTGAAGCATGCATGACCCCCCTCATAAGTCCACAGTGAACGAGGCATAAAAACAACTAAGTTCAGCATTTGTGCCCCCTCCCCATTTTGCGCCCAAATTCCCCAGAGGACTCAAATCTTGGGGAAAACGAACAAACTTCGCAGTTTAAGGCCTTAAAATATGTAAATTTGAGTTCTACATCATGCAAAAGAAAAATAAAATGATCAAGTCAATCATTTGCCCTCCCTCTCATTTAGCACCAAATATCTCCAAGACCGTAACCTATTTTGATATAAGTTCAGCACTATGCAAGACTGCTAAATCGACATACACAGAAGATTTGGACAAATACGGTAAAATAGTCCCGAAAATGGAATATTTTTATTAGCCCTAAAAGATCCCCTGGGGCACACCAAAGAGTTAATGCGAAGACAAACAAAATTATATAGAAATCAGTTAAAATTTTCAGAAAACTTTATAAAAATCCAATGCATCAAAAGTGTTAATTTTAGCCATTTTAACCCAAAAGGCACCCCTCTGGAGAAAACCGGAGTTTTCCCGGAAAATCTGTTATTATTTTACTAATATCATGTTTAATTTTTGTGCAAAATTAAAAAAAAAAAATTAAAGTCGTAGATCTTGAGAAAATTTCGCACGAATGGGCAAGAGTGAAGTTACAGGTCCACCCTCCTTTTTTCGAGGGACTACACAAATGTATTTGATGCCATCAGCTAGAATCGAAACCGAAAACAAACATGTAGCAACCAAAGATGGTGGCGTTACCACTTTACCAACGTGACACACATATGAACTGATTAAAAATTAAAAAAAATAAGATGAATGTAAAAAATGTATAACGGTTCTTTGAAAAATTTGATTAAAAAACTAAATGTAAGCCCTGAAAAAACTAAATGTAAGCCTTAAAAAAACTAAACTAAAGCCTTAAAAAAACTAAACTAAAGCCTTAAAAAAACTAAATCAAAGCCTTAAAAAAACTAAATCAAAGCCTTAAAAAAACTAAACTAAAGCCTTAAAAAAACTAAACTAAAGCCTTAAAAAAACTAAATCAAAGCCTTAAAAAAACTAAATCAAAGCCTTAAAAAAACTAAATCAAAGCCTTAAAAAAACTAAATCTAAGCCTTTAAAAAACTAAATCTAAGCCTTTAAAAAAACTAAATCTAAGCCTTAAAAAAACTGCTAACGACCCATAAAAAACGGTCTAGAAAGGATCCAACTATTTGAGGCCCCTAGCGCTGTTATGCGACTTTTTTGTTTCGAAAGCGGTAGTCTGAAAATTTGGAGACAGACATATAGCCTTTAATATATTAGATTTTAACAAAAGTTTTCCGTGTCTTGGTAGATTTGACATGGATTTTGCTAGGTCAAAAATACCAATAAAACATATGCTCGTATGATACTTTAACTTAAACAGATTCATCTATTAGAACGCCAAAAGTCCCCAGCGATTAACTCGTCTAAAGCTAAAATACGTTACTGATCAAAAAACAATTAAGCAATGATATAGTTTTCCTGTTGCTATACTTCTTTTCATCCATCTGAATCTAATTTCCTCTGACTGATTTATAGTTATCATTATACTAGCAGCCCGCCCGGCGTTACTCGGTTGTAATATATGCTAAAATATGATGTTTTAATTCATGTATATTTCGTATACACACTGACACGGTCACCCCCTCCCACCCCACATATATATATATATATATATATATATATATATATATATATATATATATATATACTCCTATACATTTTTTGTTTATTGATATTCATATTAAAAGCCCTATCTTCTATTTTTTTTTTAAAGAAAATAGAACTTATATAGGAGTTGTGAAATTGCATTCATCTATAAAAGATCTTGCTTATGTGAATGCCTTTTAGACATTCATTTTAATTAATTCCCTATTAGTTTTTTCGGTTTTCTCATGGAATGATCATCTTTAGTAAACTATTACGTGTAATTATATTCTTGCAGAGAAAAAGTATTTTGTGATTAAAGTTTACTTCACTAAAAGATTCAGCAGAAATGTAGTAAAAATTATTTCACAATTCCTTCATTTTCACACATTAAAAAAAAAACTATTTTAAAAGAGGCAGTCGATTAAGATCCGTATGATAATTCTCTTCCAACTCTATAATTTACTGGCGGAGTTTCGGTGCTAAAATGACAGTCAACATTTAAAAAATTATTTTCTCCCTGTCGCTCCCTTCTCAGTCTCAAAACTCACTTTTATGGGCGTTGTTAAAAAAACCCTTAAGCATCGATAAATGCAATTAAACTGTAAAGATCTGTTGGCGTTCCATTTGTTCCTTACAGTATAAAACAATTCGCACCTATTTTTGTATGGGAGGAGGGAAACCAGTTATACAAAAGCCTAACTTACTATTTTGCCAATGTAACCTTTTCCAAGTGTCTCTTATCAAAGTGGAGAATCTGCACGAAATTCCAGCAACAAATGTGCTGGATCCTCATCTATTTTATTAGTTGTTGTTTCACGACGTTTCGGCCAACTATTCCTCTGGCCTTCGTCAGGTGGTAACATCGGCGGGATAGGAACTCCGAATCTCCTAACTGTATTCCCAGCAATTACAAAAACGTGGTGAGACGATAAGAACTATGGCAGTAATTGCTGAGAATGCCGTTGAGAGATTCAAAGTTCTATCCCGTCGCTGTAACCACCTGACGAAGGCCAGAGGAATAGTTTGCCGAAACGTCGTGAAACAACAACTAATCAAAAAGATGAGGATAATAGTTCGCAATAAATAAATTATTAAATAATATCATTTCAATAATGAATTCCAATTTGAATAATATAAAGATGCTGGATTTTGAGAAGAGAGCTAAAAAGTTCGGAGATGGACATCGGCTAAAAATTGTGAAACAACAAAGATGAGTTGGAATATAGTTGGAATAATCCAAATTCGCAATTCTCATAAAAAAATCCAGATAAATAACGTCCTTCCTATCTCTTTGGTTATTCAGAAGCAATCGAACGATTCTCTTAACCAATATTATACATCTACTTATCGATCTAAACTGTCTGTGAAATCACAGTCTAGACGCGCAGCTACTCATGAAATAATTGTACCGTTGAACAACTTAAATTTAAGCCATACCTAGAAACATTTTGACGACTACTTTCATTCTTATGCACATGTCTCCAACACGCACCAATTCGTCTATTTGTCACATTCCTGCTTTAACTCTCACATCTATCGCTTTTAATCGTAATTACATTTCCTGCGAAGCTCATTTATTAAGAAAGAGAAACATCTATATGTAAATAGGATAGCGCTTACACCGGCGTGACTGTCGTTTAATATGGATTTCTATTTCTTGTAATAAATAATTTTACCAAGAATTCTTCATAAGTTTTGCTTTTGGTTATAGCTGAAGGAACTCAAGTTTCTCTCTCTCTCTCTCTCTCTATATATATATATATATATATATTTCCTATGTATTATTATAGAGTTAATATTCTATCGATTTTTATATATTATAAAGTTATGATTAAAAAAATATATATCCATATAATTTGGGTTTATAAGCTGGAAGTTAAGGCGACATCAAAACTGATTTAAAATACACACACACACACACACACATATATATATATATATACATATATTATATATAATATATATATGTAATAGACTGATTTCACAGACAGTTTAGATCCTATATATATATATATATATATATATATGTAGTAATTTATAAAATATATATGGCGATTAAGCTACACTGAATATTCGGCGTTTCATCAAAACTGATTTTAAAATATATATATATATATATATAATATATACATATGTATATATATATATAACTACTTCATTTACTCACATAAAATTAATATAGATTTATGCGTAAACTTTAAGTATTTACTTCAAAAGTGCTCAATACGTGGGTAGAGCTAGTTAGTAATTTATAAAATATATATGGCGATTAGTTACACTGAATAAAAATGTATATATATATATATATATATATATATATATATATAAGAAAGAAAGGAGGAAAATCGTCTGCCTTAAACCACTAACCTAGTTCTAAAACAGATCCTTTGTTCGATAAAATGCATGCCCATTGGCTGATAGGAAGGGGCGCGGTGGATACTAGAAAGCTGATTGGCTAACTAAAATCCTCAACATATATAAAAACGAGGAACAACCACAGAATTCGCGCATAAGCCTGACGAATCCTATAGTAGATGAAACGCCGGATATTCAGTGTAGCTTAATCGCCATATATATTTTATAAATTACTAACTAGCTCTACCTACGTATTGAGCACTTTTGAAGTAAATACTTAAAGTTTACGCATAAACCTATATTAATTTTATGTGAATAAATGAAGTAGTTATATATATATATTATATATATATATATTTTTTTTAAATCAGTTTTGATGTCGCCTTCGCTTCCAGATTATAAACCGAAATCATATGGATATATATATATATATATATATATATATATATATATATATATATATTTTAATCATAACTTTATAAAAATCGATAGAATATTAACTCTATAATAATACACAGGAAATCTGCCAGAATTATTATATCATATTTAAGCGTACTTTGCTACCGGGCTACTCCGGGCGTCCCTACTAGCTTAGATAAATACTTTTTCAGTTTTAACAAAAGAACCATAATAATATCAGAGCGTCTCCATTTATGCTGGATATCTATACAATGCCAACATCAATATATTACATATGATAAAGACGCCCGTGGAATTTCCACAGTTCCCGCTAGTTATTATAAATACAAGATAACCGGTATGCTACGCATAGACGGTAACCTAAAATAATTACGCTGAATATATGCATTGATTTAATATTTAAGTATAGCAAAGACTCACTAGAGAATCCCAGAGACTGAATCTGGTTATTAATATGTTTAATGTCGAATTTAAATTCATGAGTTGCCAAGGCGTTTATTGGAGACTTCGGCATAACTGATTAAGCCGTGAACATATTAATCGGAAGATAGGAATTATGCAATGTTGTTTAAAAATAAGATTCGTAAAATATCTACAATCTGTAACGATAAATAAAGAATTAAAATTTATTTATTAAAAAGTTGTAGCAAAATAGTAACAGGTTCAATGGAATAAGTCAGAGGGAGTAGCAACCTTGGTTGAAGTGAGTGTCCCTAATGATAGAGGTCTGAACAGAGCTGAAAGGTAGAAACAGACTAAATACCAATGTATGATATGAAAAAAAAAAACCCTGGAATCTTAGAGAGATATAAATCATACCAGTTATTATAGGTGCCACAGGGCTTAGGAAAAAGAACTTAACTAATATTCCTGGTGAACCAAGTGCAAAAGAGATCCAGGCAATTGCACTTAAGGGAACAAC
Organism: Euprymna scolopes; assembly: GCF_053919585.1. Lineage (NCBI taxonomy): Eukaryota > Metazoa > Mollusca > Cephalopoda > Sepiida > Sepiolidae > Euprymna > Euprymna scolopes. The sequence goes on along the minus strand of NC_136501.1, from coordinate 103,245,437 downwards.
GAGGATACTTAAAAGAGCTCTCGGTTGGTTTCAATAAAAAGCTGGGAAATGTTGGCAGCGTTATAATCTTCAAAGGAAGAAAATTGAAAATAATTTGTTAAAATGGAGATTTACAAAAAAGAAAACAAATGAAAATTGTGAGTGCAAAAAAGTGGTATTAGGAAGGCAGACTTGAACCCGTAGCGCGAAGGAAAAAGTGAACCCCCCCCCAAAAAAACCCGTGACGCGTTATTTATTGCGCCCATCGTCAAACCGTAAGTGACGTAGGTTTAAATTAAGGCTAGACAATCGAAAAAAAGGGAATGACATTCAAAAATGTAATTGAAAAAGCGACCTCTCCTTGTAGAAAAGCACACAGTTGAGGGTGAAGGAATGAATGTTTTTCGCCAATTTTTAGACATTTGAAACGGGTGAGATTTATCTTTTAGAAGATGATTGATTAACAGTGTCTAACTGATTCAGATATATACTCGAGAGTCAGATCAATGATAATATTCTCTTTCATAGGCCAAGGCATTATCAGTTACTGCACATACAATACTCAGCGAGTAGACAGCGTTTTCTGTCCTTATTTGTCCGAAAATATGAAGACTAATGGACAAACTAAGGGAAATCGATGATGCATTTTCTCCTCTCTTTTTAAAAAAGATAACGTAACTGCGTAGTATATTTAGAATACGATAACCCGTCACTTGAGTAATCGAAACTTTGCATCATTTAGGCTATTTAGACTAATGTTCCTATCTTGAATTATTTTTTAAGTCGATATAACCGAACTGCTTACAAACGAATTTTACCAAGTACTCCGGACTTCAGTTGAAAGTTGCATATTTATGGATTGGTTGTTTTCACTTAACGGCATATCAACCCTTTTCAGGTAAATTTAATGCCAAATCCAGTGATTTTGAAGAACATTTTTTTTTTAATAGAATATATTTGTTGTTTTTTTTCAAGTCGGTTTCTATTTAACTCATAGTTGGGACTTAAACAGGTACTACCACTCCGGGTCAGAGTGGACCTGGAAACAATGGCAATTAAAAGATGGCTCAACACTCCAAATCCTGCAAGCTAAGGCCTCACCATCGGATATAGTTTAAAGTCATATCCAGGACCGCATATTTATGGAGGTTTATTATTTAGTTCTCAGCGCGTTCGATACTAGAAGTACAATTAGAAATTGTTTAGGATTTCTACACAGATTGAAATCCCGTCGATTAAATAAAGAGTTCATTTTCCAGTTCGGGAAGATAAACCCGGATAAGTTGTACCCTGTGAAAAAAAAAAAGAAAAAAAAAGAAAACACGCATTCAAAATGTAAACTAACGTTGATACTAATAATGAACTATACTTGCTCATCTAAAAATATTCAGAAACATAATAGAATCTTCAAGGATGAGAGTTCATATAGAAACTTTTTAATTTAAATAAAATAAAATAGGCTTCAAGTGCGTTTGAAATCAAATCACAACGTAATATTAGGAAAATAAACAAATATTTTACTTGTTTGAAATCTATAACAAATATATTTCAGAGGTATACTCCATCTTCAGTGTGGTGTTTTGTTTCTTTTCTCCTTTTCTTCTTCCTTGACATGTTGTAAATTGTCCTAATATTACGTTGTGATTTGGTTTCAAGCGCACTTGATGCGTATTTTATTCAAATTAAAACAACGTTTCTATTGAACTTTTCTCCTTGATGTTATTCTCGCGTTACCTACGCACAGTTCAAACATTTCAAAATACAACCGCCAGTTACAACGCGCGGCTCTATACAAACATACTTCTTTCTCCAAATTTACAACATGGCAAGGAAGAAGAAGAAAAAATAAAAGAAACATAAAAACACACTAAAAATGGAGTCTTCCCCTTAAATATATTTGTGATAAATTTCAAACAAATAAAATATTGTTTATTTTCCTAATATTATCTTGTGATTTGGTTTCAAACGCATTTGAAGCGTATTTTATTTTATTTAAAGGAATCTTGTTTATGGATATACGTGTTTTCTACTTGTGTCCATTCAATTCGAAACCTGAGAATAATGTCGCATTTACATATATACATAAAACATTTCGTTGATCAGAGTAAAAAAGCATTACTCAATCATCCGGTTCCCGTTAGATAACCACAGTTAAGCAAGGTTGAGCCTAGTTATTACTAAAATGGGTGACCAATTTGGGAATTCTAGGCGCTGTATGTAGGAGGACGTCGACACCTCCCTGCAAGAGTTGCAAAAACCTAACGTCGTCATCTCCCCTGACAGAGATATACATGCGACTGGGGAACGCTTGTGAGTTTCATACTCTCATGACACTTCCTCTTTCGGAGGAAGCCGGTTGAACACGAATAGTGTTAATGCCGACGCACGCACATTCTCACTCATCGGCTAGTAATACTCTCAAGCATATATAATATCATTCTGATCGGTTGAAAAGATAATATACTCTCTTAAGTATCGATGTTAAGAGAATTAGCATAAACGAGAGTAACATCTTCGTCTTATTATTAATTTGATTAAATTGGAATGAGAGAGGAGACCGCTGATATAAAGTAGACGACAATGATAAAATAATATCACAGATTTAAAAGGAAAGTATTCAAATGCGCCAACGAAACCATACAAGCAAGGAACATTAACAAAACAAAAGGAAACTGCAATAGAAGTAATATTAACCGTCAAGCCAAATATCGCTACTAAAAGAACTGAATCCGAAAAGCGTCTTATATAAAAGTAAAAAAGAGCTATCAATCTCGGCTGATATTGCACAAAATAGTTATGAAGTTGTATGTGAACGGCTTGAAGAGTGTGCAGTAAAACGCGAACCTGCGAGAAATAAATAGTAAGTTGCTTTTATAAGGCGCAAGTACTTTGCTAATGGTTAATTGAAGGTATAGACCTCTTTATACCCTCCGAAAAATTTCAGCAAGAAACTAACAGTCAGCCATTCTTCTCTCCAGAATGTGCTGCTTCCATTGCTTCCCAAGTAATAGATTTACGGAGACTAAAGCCGTTTTCAGGACTGCCAGTAACCATTGTAAAAGAGTAATAAAGAACGCTAGAGAGTTATATGCTCAGTTGATTACGTCTAAAGTAGCCGATCAGCGGTTTGATTTTCACCAGTTTTGGCAAATAGCAAGAAAGGCCCGGAACAGAAGCGTTTACTCTATCCCTCCTATCATCAATGGTCCTGAGGTAATCTGGTCAGCATCGTTGCCAAGAACTTTGCAGCTAATTCTACCCTATACCGTAAAAGCCGCCAACCACCCGTATTTGCTCCTGCGTCACAAAACACGCTATGCTACATACAAATATCTATGTGTGATGTTGCCAAGCTAATCAAAAACCACGATTAAAGTAAAGCAACTGGCCTTGATGGCATTCAAATTATAGTGTTGAAAAAGCTACAACCTGAACTAGCTCACATACTTACAAAGTTGTTTAAGTAATGTCTTCAGGAGAATTGCTTCCCCAACAACCTAGAAAATCTCATCAGTATGCCCCGTATTTAGGAATTCAGGTGACCGGTCATCTCCCTCACAATACAAACCAACAACTCTCCCGTAATCATGAGGAAGTTGCTGGAATTTGCTAAATAGAGAGTAGTCAACCACCTCAATAAAATAACCTTCTTATAGACATACCATATGGTTTCCTTTCTGCTTGATATACAGCAGATGTGCTAACGGTTATATCTTATAGGATTAGTGAATCTCTCGACGGAGATGTTTTTTTCTAGGGCAATGGCTCTTGACATATCAAAGGGCTTTCATAGGATATGGCATAAAAATCTACGCCACAAGACCTCCAGCTACAGTACTGCTGAAAATGTCATCTCAATTATTAAATCATAGGTTCATAAGATTAGCGGTTGATGGGCAGAAATCAGAATCTCACAGTGTTAACACTAGAATCATTCAGAAATCAATCCTGGATCCAACTCTCTTCCTGATCTACATTAATGATCTTCCAAAGCACACCCTTACGTCATTCGTAAACATTTATGCTGATGACACTACCATCTATGGCACCAAATCTAATACCGTAAACGACTAAGTTCTCTCTGATTCTCTCTCCTCAGATCTTGACCACATGGTACAAGATTGAAAGAGGTGACTTCTTAATTGTTATGCATCTAAAACTAAGCTTCTATCTTTACATGACCCACGCTCTGATCCCTGTCTGGCATCAATTGAAATGAATGGCTCGTCTTGGGGTGATTCCATGTTTTAACAAACTTCTATGTCTGACCTTTACTCCTGATCTGAAGTGGAACATCTACATCCAATCCGTTGCCAAGTTCGTTGGAAAAATGGTGGGATCATTCTACCGCTCCAGTAGATATCTCACTGCTGATGCAATTATCTACCTGTATAAGAGCCAGGTACGTACAAGGATAGAGTACTATTGCCACATCCGAGCAGGAGCTGTTAGCATCTTATCCTGCCTTTACAGAGTTAAAAATAGACTTTATAGTCTAGTGGGGGTATCCTTTTCTCTTCCTGCAACCACTTTCTAACAGAAAAGACATTACGCGCCTGTCCTTTCTTTATCATTATTTTCATCGATAGTGCTCGTTCGTCGAAGCTCTAATCTATGGCCCCTCCTTCGCCACCTCTCACAAAGAGGAATCGCCTGTGAATAGTTTTCCCCACTCTTTATCTGTGCCTAAAGCAAAACTTTGATTCCATTAACAAAACTTCTTTCTTTGTATGCCTCTAGAACTTTCTTCATTTGCCTGCATTCTAGCTGACTATAATTTGGTTGCCTTCAAGTCCAACGTAACCAAGTTCTTGGCGAGCCGTCCTCTTGAGTAATTCAATTTACCAAATATTACGATATTGTCCCATTTACTAAGGTAAACTCGTAAACCCTTATCCTCGAGTTGCCTCTACTCATTAATAAGTGGTTACTTCTTTGCAAAAATGTTATCGAAACATGTGGAATATTAGAAATCGCCACGGCGTGTCAGAGTCCAGTGAGTACTGTCAAATAGTGATCTGTGCGAGAATTCCTAGGGAGTACAATGATATTAATTGACAAATTACGTGTAACTTACACCAAATGAGAAATATATTTAAACAAATGTTTTGATAAAGTTGATATATCAACTCATTGTCGATAAACACAGTTCCCTTTAAGGGCGCTAAATATTCCAAATATAAAACTTATTTGCATGCATTTTTATATACCACAATTTTGTAATGCATGTCTTTCTGTACATATTGCACATACTTGAATATTTATGCAAGAGATTTATCGATATTAAAATGTTCGATTGATGTTATTTTATTTCAAACTCAATTCGTGCGGAAAAAAGCGATAAAAATATGCGATATGTCACGTCGTAAATCTTGACTTGAAGTACTTCATACATTACCGTTAATTCATGCTCACAAACACACACGTTATATATATATATATATATATATATATATATGTGTGTGTATCTCGACAACCGTCGCTATATATTTCACACCTCTGTTTCAATAGTGCGTCATTTATTATTTAAATAATTTAACATTTTCTATTTTATAATTTTAGTGATTCATGCCAGACAAAAAAAAAATACCATTAGGCTACTCATTTTTTGGGAAACATTTTACTATATTAATAATTTTAAAAATATTATTAGTTGTATGTTTTCAGGAATTTAAAAAAAAAACGATAATTATGCATACATACATATATATACACACATATACATGAATACATACACACACATACATACACATAAACATACACGCACATAAATGCATATATATATACACAACAATACATATATATGTATATATATGTATATATATATATATATGTATATATATATATATATATATGTATATATATGTATATATATGTGTATATATATATGTATATATATATATGCATATATATGTGTGTGTATATATATAAATATGTATATATGTATATATATAAATATGTATATATGTGTATATATGTATATATGTATATATATGTATATATATGTGTATATATATATGTATATATATATGTATATATATGTATATATATGTGTATATATATGTATATATATATGTATATATATGTGTATATATGTGTATATATATGTATATATATATGTATATATATATGTATATATATATGTATATATATGTATATATATATGTATATATATATGTATATATTTGTATATATATAAGTATGTATATGTATGTATATGTATGTATATATATGTATATATATATGTATGTATATATATATGTATGTATATATATATGTATATGTATATATATGTATATGTATATATTTATATGTATATATGTATATGTATATATATGTATAAAAAATTACAATAAGTTTACCAAGGTAATCAAAATGGTAAACTTAAAATATATTATAAATATTAAAGAGTTAATATTTACAAGTAAAATAAACTCAGCCAGATGTAATAGCTCAATAAAACGGAAAAGGAAATAGAGCTTTTAATATGAACAAATGATTCATAAAACATGTTTAAAGACATCTTGAAAAAGAGTTTAAAGCATATTTAATTTTAAAAAAGGAAACAAGTGGATAGTCCTTAATCCGCGGAGTTTCGAAGAAATATCTCCTTCTCATCAGAGGGCAGGAATTAGCAAAATGCAGGATCGGATTTTGCATATAAAAGTCTTTAATGAAACTACAAGTAAGTCACAGATCTTACTTGGTTAAAAAAAAGGTGAGGTAAGGGGAACAGGAGGCAAAAGAAAAAAGCTAAAAGGATTTCACATGAATGGATAGTCCGCTGAAGGGTAAAAATCCCAAAATGGTAAAATCCCAAACGGTAGAATTTAAAATTTCAATCCAATAGGTAAATTCCAAATGGTCCAAAATAATCCAAAAGGCAGAGTTCCTTGGAAAAAGCGCAAATGGAATGAATTCCAAATCATTAAAAGAAAAGTACTGGAGAGAATATTTAAAAAACACGTCTGTCAAGGCTGGATGAATCAAAAAAATAATTTGATTTGGAATTCATTAATAGCGTTTTAAGCTAAACGAATGTATCTCGAGCGGAGACTATAGCTTCTGATTAGTCGTCTCGTTATTTGGAATTTTTGTTTTAAAAGTAGTTTAATTTTTTCAACGCATTTTTTTTTTTTTACAATTTTAACAGGGAATCTTCTAGTCAAACAGATATACTTGAAAGCAAACCTTTCACCATAATGCTGTTTTATGAAGTCCGTTTTCTAGCAAACAAAGCGGAACAACATAAACCAGTGCTTTTCAAACTGGCACATTCTTCTTATTTCAAACAATTACTTGTCCGGCTTCAACAGACCGTTTATGCTTTAGGGAGCTCGTAATTTTATTATCTGTATAAGGATTACAGTAATCATATGACAAGATATTAGTATCTTCGTAACACTAAATAGATTTTCTTTCAATCCAACGCTAAGTTAATATATTTAAATGTAAAAGTAAATTGAATTCATCGGAAACAAAACAAATAAAAAACAAGAAGCTTTACGCATAAGGTTATTTATTATATAGAAGAAAAAATGTGTCAGACTGGATATGATATCTCAACAAATGTCTCAGAAAAATGAACGTCTCTTTCTAAATATACAAGAGCCGGCATTATTTACTGTTTTGCTTGCGCCAACAGTGTTTCTAATAAAGTAAACAATAAAAACTGCGAAAGGCACACAACCTTGTACGTAATCGTCATAAAAATCTTTATAAGATTCTGCTTGTTCCTGCGTTAGTCTACGTTGCACATTGAAAAATGACTAAAAACTTTGAAGGCCAAACTGCTTCGAAAAAGGCCAAATCTACCTTTTAAAATGTCAATCCTGCGACCAATAAAATAGATGTGAATGTGTTCTCCCTTTAGTGTAGCCTCATTTTTTAATATCAATCTAAAATGATATATATATATATTGACGTTCATCGACTAAATAAATTAGCGAAAAATTACAGAAAAAGGAGCATTCGAATGATACAGGGCAAAAATTAAAATACTCTGCTATCTAGATTATCTCTTAAAATTTGATTTTATTATTTGTATTGAAATATGCACCACATCATTACCTTATAGATATTTAGTACTTATTCATTTATTTTATTTGGCCAGCTCTAGATTTAAAATATAGTGGACAATATTTTCATAGAAAGTTTAATAAACTCAGCGTATTTATTGCGTGTTATTGGTTTTCTGCTATTTTTTATGAAGGAAATTATCAACTTAAAACAATTATTGATTAAATATATTCCACATTTCATGGAATTCCGACAGGTCCTACTAGTTAATAATACTTCTAATGATCATGCTGATTGCTATGATGATTAATATTCCGATGGTTATACGGATTCCCATCACGACAGCTACTACGCCGATTCCCATCACGACGGCTACTACGCCGATTCCCATCACGACGGCTACTACGGGGATTCCCATCACGACGGCTACTACGCCGATTCCCATCACGACGGCTACTACGCCGATTCCCATCACGACGGCTACTACGCCGATTCCCATCACGATGGTTATGGTTATTTCAATGGTGATGGTCATGGTGATTTGCTGTGATGATGATTATGGTGATTGTTTCGGAGATAGTTGTAATGATGATGATAACCATCATCATACAGACTCAATGAGAATTGGGAACCCGAGAACATAATGCATAAACCATGTATTCATGTAAAGATTACACGTAATACATTGTTCTTATTGCTTACAAAAATTATCTAACATGCTTACATTTTAGTTTTGCTTATTAAAATTTACTTGCTTTAATAAGTACGATGCCAAGTCAACATCTGATCAGCATAAAATAATTAGTTTAACTGAAATTCAATGATGAAAAATGATCTTTAGAAAATAATTTGTAAAAACATCTCGACAAAAAATTCAACGTTGTATATCTAATAAAACAAAAACAGATTAATGATTCAGTATGACCGTGTACCTATTTACAATGCCTCCCCACGGGACTGAGTTAGACACCAGGGTCGTTTTTTAACGTGGAGAAAAGGTACAACAATAAAAAAAATTGTCTCAGTCGTGAAGGACTGTTCCTCCATCGAAAGAAAACAAGAAATGGAACGCCAGCATCTGAACAGATGGTATTTATTTGCTCCCCCACTGAGCAAATTAGGCACAAGGCCGTTTTTAATGTGAGGTAAAAACCAGCTCCCCTAAAAGTAGGCAAAAAGGGGGCACTATGGTTACCAAAAATAATAATTGTCCCAGTATAGAGGGTTTTTATTTAAATGCTGCCCACATCAGCATTATGTGGCACAAGGCCGGAAAGTGGGAACCCGCAGGCTCCCCTAAAGGAGGGGCACTCCTGCAATTTTAAAAATTGCCTGAGTAACCCCGTCGGCATTCCCCGGTCGGGGCGCCTCAGGCAGCAAGCAATAAACTTGCCCCACCGGAAAGCCCGGTGGCAAGGCCTGGGAGGGTGGACCTCCTAGGTATTACCCAGGCGGTTCCCAGTATAGAGGGTTTCCCCTCCATTGACTGGTACAAATTATCTTAAGTGCAGTATCTGTCGGAACAGATACTACACTTTGATCTTGTTTATATATTTTATTGAGAAAGAAAAAATTGAACATAAAAAACGTACAAAAAATTCAATTCAACAAAATTAGGCACAAGGCCCTACAAGAAATTGGGAGGGGGAGGGTACAGGGTCTTTTTGACTATGTAACAGATGAGACTTTGAAGTCTTACTCTTGACTGGCAACATTTACCAAAATACCTCAATCACTCTGTGGATCCTAATCTAACTAATAACCCCAGTGTTCAATGTAAAATTTAACTATGTACAATTTGTATATTCATTTCTGTATGTTGTGTGTGCATTTTTTTTTTTTTTTTTTGTGTGTGTGTATGTGTGAGAAAATAAAGTTCGATTTCATTAGAAAGAGTTCTTGAATTAATTGGCATAAAATGTTCGTGGAGTGGGAAAAAACTAATGAAAGTGTTCATTTCAAAAATAAAGAAAAAACTACTAATGTGTTGTTAGTAAGACCCCCCTGTACTATTCTATGTGGCTAGATCCCCCACTGTTTTCCGGGGAACCGAAAACAAGCAGAGCATCCCTAATGGGGTTTGGGGAAGTCGCCTTAATGGAGGTGGGAGAAAATAAAGCAACGGATGGAGGGGGTAGGAAGGTGACCTCTGAGTGGGGGGGGTGACCGGGGGCTTCAGAAAATAAAGATGAGGAGCAGGGGGGGGTTGGGCAGACTCAGAGGTTCTCTAATACCAAAAAATAAAATCAGGAACAGGATCTCATTTGTACCACCAGTCAAGAGTTACTTTACTGAACTTATAATGCTAACCTAGGCGGGATGGGTTCCGTAGGACACAGCACCGCCCATGCCATGCCTAAGGAGGGAACACGTATTGAAACTTGGCTCCTCGACGGATGCACAAACTAGTGCTGTGCACCCACCTCTTGTCAAATACCACTCTAGGCAACCTCTTCCAATCGCATCTGATCTTTACTTTAAGCAAATGTTTAAAGTAAACGATCAGATCCCGATCAGGAACAGATGTCCCTTCGTGGACCAACTTAAGGCGCGTGATCCAAATGGTCATGCGCGCTACTGCTAGGATCGCCAGGAAAACCAAACTTTCCTCCCTGGGGAACGGTGGCTCCATGTTGTACACAAAAGTTCCTACGTCGAGATCGAGCAGACACTCGGCATCGATGCGAGCTGTTACCCCCTCGACGTACTTTAATAGGGGCTGTATCCGGCTGCAACTAAAAAACGCGTGCTCGATTGTTTCGGGCTCGCGTTCGTCACAGCACGGACAGAAGCGACTGGTATGTTCTTTATACCGGAAAAGTACATCGAAGAGGGGCAGCGCATTTCGGACCAGTCGCCAAGTCAGGGAGAATTCCGAGTTATTCAGAATCTCCCGTCCCGGCGCCCAACACCATTGAGAACGGACAACCTCCATCGACCATCCCATCCGCCTACAAAGTGGATCCTTCGCGGTCCCCTCCACTAAATCCCGATACAGTTTCTTCCTTGGCTGATCGAGGATATTGGTCCCCGGCAAAGCTCTAAGAGCGGTTCGGCATTCGGAGAAGAACTTGGACTCCCCCTTCGGTCTACGACGACCTTCTACCGAAGGGTTGGGTTTGAGATTGGGAAACGAGTTCTCAACCACAGGGACCCAAGGAGCGTCTCCTTCAAGTGAACGACTCAGGAAAGCCAATCTCTCGGCGTTTCTATGACACAAGAGACTGGGCTGACCCAGGCCTCCCTCGCTCGGATTTTGAACACAGACCTCTCTGCAGACATAATGCTTACCCTCGTTCCACAAAAGTGAATCGAGGCGCCCTTGTAAGCGGGTTAGTCGTTCTGCAGGGAGAGGAAGTACAGACAAACGGTAAAGGATGAGCGGAAAGACGTATGTAGCACACGCCTCCGCCCGACCCTTCAAGGACAATTTCCTTCCAATCCAAGTCTTTACTGACGATTTGACCTTAGACTGTACTTCCGACCAATTCTTTTCCAGCTGAAGTCCCGGTCCAAACCAGACACCGAGAATGCGGACCGGTCCATCGGTCCAGCTGAAAATACCTGGAAGCGAGTTTACCCCGGTCCAGGCCCCCAACCGCAGGCCAACAGACTTGCTACGATTGAAGATGGCCCCTGTTACTTCTTCGTATCGAGCGAGCGCCTCGACCACCGCTTGAACGTCCGTGAGGCAAGACACGAACACGGTGACGTCATCGGCGAACGCGGAAACCCTGGCTCGTGTGCCTCCAGGGAGAGCTATTCCGCGCAGGACTGGTGTAGCCGCCTCGTCCCTTAACTTGCGAAGGAGGGGTTCCAACGCCAGGACATACAACAGAGGCGACAGCGGACAATCCTGTCGCACCGACCGAGAGACAGCGAATGACTCCGACAGCTTACCGTTGATCTGCACCGCTACCGTCGGCCTGTCATACAGAACAAAGATCCACTTGCGGAAGTCCGGATTAAATCCGGCGGCCTCTAGCACAGATCCTAGGAACCGATGGTCGACCCTATCGAATGCCTTGGACTGATCCAAACTGATCAGCGCGGCTTCGGCGTCGTCTTCTGTCCCCTCTATGATCGAGCGTATCAAGTGCAAATTGTCTTGAATCGATCTCCCCTTCACAGCATAAGTCTGGTCCGGTTCGATCAAGTCAGTGATGACAACCTGCAAGCGATTCGCAAGAATCTTTGCCAAAATCTTTAACTCTGTGTTTAGCAGAGTCAAGGGCCTAAAATCATCAAAGTTTTCCCTCCCACCATGCCGTTGACCTTTCCTCAGCAATGTGATCACACCCTTGGTCACCTGTCCAGGGATGGAACCCTGGGCAAACCAATGGTTGAACATATCCTTCAGAATAGGGACCAACATGGGCGACAGCCTCAAGTAAAACTCGTAGGGTAAACCATCAAGCCCCGGGGATTTGTTATAGCCGACCTGCTTCAACGCAGTAATGACCTCATGTTCAGTAATAAGACCATCACAGCTAGCCGCCCGAGCCGCCGTGAGGCGGGGCGAGTCAGCCAAATAGCTGCCAAACTCATCAACCCTGAGTCCGGGTAGTTGGGTGAAGCGCACCGATAGATGCTCCCGAAACCCCTCGCAGATCTCCCGAGTCGATACTAAGGGGTGTCCTTCCAGGTTATGTACTTTACGAATGTACCCATCCGAACCGCGCCTTAAAGCAGCCTTACGCTCAACAGCGTCAACATTCACAGCCTCGTTAGAAACTTTGTTTAACCTAGCCCTAACTACTTGACCTTCATACCGCTCGCTAGCCAAGCGGTTGAGATCTTGTTTAGCTAGTGCTAACTCTAGGGGGTCCCCCCCTCCACCGCCCGGGTCAGCTTATCCTCTAAACGCTTCTTTGCCTTAGCCTTATCTATCGCGAGGCGTTGGCTATACTGGACAGAGAAGCGCCTAATTTTGGCCTTGAGACTAACCCACCACTTACTCCCTGTAACCGCCCCCACTAAAGCCCGCTGAATTAGCTCAGTGACCTTCAACCGGTAGTCCTCCAGCTCCAACAAGGTGCTGTTGAACTTCCAGTATCCGGCCAGTTTAGGCCTAGCACTTAAGCTCAAACGGGCCATAACAAGTTTATGGTCCGAGTGTCCTAGCAAGTGGAACGTGGGGCAAGATAGGAAGTCTACATCGCCTCTTCTAACTAACATCCGATCCAAGTAAGTGCTTGGATGGGAAGGCACTACAGGATGCCACGTCCACATCTCCCGCCCAGGATGATCCAGACGAAATCTGTCGACGAGATCGCACGAGGCCATCAGGTCAGACAGACTGCTGTCACACCACGCCGACCCGCTAGTCCCCCCGACCTTATCTATTTTGGGATCAAGGATTGCATTCCAATCCCCCATTAAAACTAACCGTTCCGGATCCACTAAGAAGCCCTCCAACCGTCGAAAAAAGGTTGCCCTCTCTACAGCAGCATTGGGAGCATAAACAGCAACAATCCGAAAAACACTACAATTAACAGCAACATCAACAACAAGCGCCCGCCCGTCCTCGCCTGCGTGAACAACATTCACCGACGCTGACAGGGTGCGACTCACTAGCAAGGAGATTCCACGACTATAGGTATTGCCATATGCTGAGTAGACATCGTAATCGTTTACCAACACCTGACAATCCCCGTCACAAACAAAGTGGGTCTCCTGGATAGCGGCAATATCTACCTTGAGGGACACCAAGTCTCTCACAACGCGCGAGGCCTTGCTTCGACACCTGATGCCCCTCACATTCAATGTAGCCAAGTTCAAAGACATGATCACTTACCTCAAGCACTGTCACAGACGGGTCTGAAATCCTGGGCAGTGAGGACATGGCAGGCCTGGCCAAGGCTGCCGGTAAGTAAATCCGATGAAGGTGATCCATCCTTGGCCACGCCCCCCACGTCCAGGGGGAAGGTTAGTTTGAGTGCCCTGTATAGCGATGGGTGTACATACATGGGGATTCTACCCTCACATTTAAAGAAAATGTTGGTCAGCGAAGGATGGTCCCTATCCACCAGCTGCTGGCCTGGGATCGCATTCTTCGCTGCCTTAATCATTGCCCACATTCCTCCAGTCCTAGCGTCCTTGTCGACCCTAACGAAAGTGGTCAACAAGGGAGCGTCCTTGAATTTAGTGGGGTCTGTTACTAGGTCTCCACCGACTTTTTCAAAGTTTTTGAGTTTATTGTACCGGACCTTCTGTTGTCCTTTAAGGTCCGGAGCCGGTTGGAGAGGGTCTGTTTCACAAATCCTGCTTCCTGGCAGGAAGGGGAGCTTTTTGGTCCGTTCAGTGCGGACTTTGGGAGTGGGGGAGGGGACCTCTTTTGGTTGATGGGGAGGCTGAGCGCTTGGGGAGGGGGTAGCCTGCTCGTTTTCTTCTTTTTGGCTCCTGTCACGGGATGAGGGGCGGGAAGAGTTTCTTGGGGCCTTTATAGGAGAGGGGGAAGGTTGTTCGGGTTGCTGGGGTGTTGGGATCACAGGGGGCTCATCCTGTGTTGTTGTTGCGAGGGAGTCCTTCTCAGTCTCAGTGGGGGTAGGAGGGTTTGCGCGTGTCTTGCGGCTTTTCCTCCTCCTGGCCCTCCTGATCTTTGTTGCGCTCAGGGCCATAGAGACTGTTGTTGTTTCTTCCTCTGCCTCTGACGCGGCCTCCTCCTCAGATTCTGGTAGTTTCCTCTTGTTTGAGGAGGAGGGTGTCTGTGTGTCCATCTTCTCCGTCTCGCTCTTCGGTTGGTCTTGGTCTTGGGTGACTGTCTGCAAGGATGGCTGTTTGTTGATCTTGCCTTTCTTTACGACCGTCACCCAGCCTGTCGGTGCCTCTGGAGGATTTGCGGCCGGCGCGGGAGCAGCGGCTTGATTTGTTGTCACGCTTGTTCCCGCCGCTTTTGTGGGCTTCTTCCCTCCATTCCTCTTCGGACAGTCCTTCGCCATATGCCCTTGTTGTGTGCACAGCCAGCAATGGGGCCTCCTCCCTTCCACTATAAGGGAGAGTGTCCACTCTCCGAACTTGAGTGTGGCTGGGATGGCGTAGAATCCAGCCTTGTCCAGGACCATCTGTACTTTGTAGTCCCCGGTCATGATGTTTCTTAATCCGCGGACCGGGGTGACTTCCTCTACGTCCCCATACTGGCCTAGGATAGCCCTCAGTTGTTTGGCCTCCATATAGCAGGGGACGTTTAGAGCAGAAACATTTGCTCTCCTCTTGTTCATATAGATGGGTTGGAGCTTTATGTTCCTGCTCTGATGGCAGGTCCTGGACAGCCTGACTGCGTCTTCGAAGGTGGGGAGCAGAACATCCCACTGTGCGTAACTCCTTCTACAGATGTAGTTGGCGGGAATGTTCTGCTCCAGCAACACGTTCATCATGGTGTCCTTGTTGACGCCCGTCAGACCCCTTGTCTTGGTGTCTGAAGTTATCAGCGAGAGCACTCTTTTCTCCAGAACTTCCACTTGACCCGGGAGGGGTTGGATGTTGTTCCCCTGGGTATACTCCTTGTAAGTGGAGTCGAAGAGTGCTCTGTAGTCTTCGGGCGTCAACTTCCCTTGCTGCTCTTTGGGGCCCCATGCCGGTCCTCCATCCTGGTGGGTGTCAGCTGGACTCGGGTTGGGGGGCTCTCCATTGTCATGGGCATTTTTGGTTTCGGAACGGGGCCG
Source organism: Euprymna scolopes (assembly GCF_053919585.1). Lineage (NCBI taxonomy): Eukaryota > Metazoa > Mollusca > Cephalopoda > Sepiida > Sepiolidae > Euprymna > Euprymna scolopes. Next base: position 103,229,775 of record NC_136501.1, on the reverse strand, counting down.
TTACCAGGCAAAGTAGGCCATTGTGTCTTTGGCGTTGTTTCGTCCTGGCTTGGTTTGCTCTCCGGGCCGCTCCCCTTTCTTATTTTCTTCCTTTGCTGGGTGGCTGTCCCCTTGGGGGATGGAGGTGTCTCCCCTTCTGGTGCCGTGTTCCCAGCTGGAGCCTTGGTGGGTACTGTCAAGGGTGTCTCTCCTTCCAACTTGCTTTTGTTACCACTGGCCGGAGAGTCACCCCTTTTCCGTATTTGGTCCTCTTGGGGAGTGTTGGGGGGCCAATCACTGTCTTCCCCGCCGAATAGTGAGCAGATGGAGGCTATTACGTTTTCATCCAGCGCCTCGGTTTGGTCCGCGGTGCTGTTTTCCTCCTTTTCTGTTGGGGAGTCGCCCTTTGGGGGAGCGGGGGATTGGTTCCCCGGTCTTCCTCCCTTGGTTCTGCCGTCCTGGGGTGCAGCTGGTTGGCTGGGTTCTGCACTTTCCCCAGCTAGTGACTTAACGGCAGCTTTTTCCGCTGGGTTGCCCTCGTGGGGAGCGGTTGCAGGTGCTTTTCGGGGGGTCGCCGCGGGCTGCGGCCCTACCCTCCCGCTTTCTTCCAAGGTCGCCGCGCGCCGGGGCCCTACCTTGTTTCCTGGCGCCGTCTCGCCGGGAGATGCATCAGCTCCCTCACATAGGGAGTCGTTAGCAGTTGAGATGCTGCGCATTTGGGGTGACGTACCCCTCCTGCCTGGCATCGTGGCGGTTGCACTGGCCGCTGGCGCGGACCAAAGTGTAGTGGGGGAAAAGAAAACCCAGGGGAATGGAGGGGGAGGAGCGGACTTTGAAGAAATTAGAGTTTTTGACTTCCCCTCACGGGGATGTCGGGTTAGCAGCTCAGATCCCCCCGTGAGGGGGGAGAGCAGAGAAGAAAGACGCAGTGGGTGCTAGCGGGTCAGAGTGCCGCGTCGCAATTAAGAGAGAGAGGGGATAGGCATCCCTGCCCACAGAGGGGAGCAGAAACGAAGCACCCGCCCTACCCCACGTCACCCTACCCACTAACTTACCCCAACGGAAGCGAGAAAGAGAACCCTGTCTGCTCGATCCACTGGGAGAGCAGCGAAGATAGACAAAGTTTGGGCCTGGCAGGTCAGAGTGCTGCTCAGGCAATTAAGTGTGGAGAAATTAGACCATCCCCTGTCTCTAGAGGGAAGAGACCGGAACGAAGAAAAAACGCATGCAAAAAAAAAAACAACAAAAGCAGGTCTCAACTACTAGCTAGTGGTGCTGGTCCCGAGATTCCAGTCTCCCAAAAAAGGGGATCGGTTTCCGGGTCCAAGCTCCCACAAATGTGGAGTCGGTCCTTTAGGTCCTGACTCCCCAAAGGAGGGGGTCGGTCCTTGCTAACGAAAGTTAGTATGAAAACACCTTAACCTAGCCCGAAAGCCCGGTGGCGGAAAGTTTAGTAACTGAGAGAACAGATACTACACTTTGATCTTGACCAAAAAGGTCAAGTAAGCATGAACAAAAAAAGATAATTAGAGGATGTGTTTAAGATCTTTATTTTAAGCCATATCTCTCTCCACGATCGATATTCCTTTCTCTCAATATCTACACGGTGCCTTAACAGAAGCAGTGTTTTATGTTTAAAAAAATGCAGGTGATATTTTTAAGAATATAAATTGCAGCATATAACAGAGGGAACACTTGCAAAAACCAAAACGCCGTTAAAAAAAGATCACTAATATAAATATATATAGTGAAAGTTTATTGCGATGTTTCGATTTTTTTTCTTTCATTTTAAGTCTTTAGTCTGTGATGTTGCAATCGTCCATACGATCATCCCTACACCTTTCAGATTCAAGCTCAATTTGCCAACCCCTACACAACATGGCTGCCCACATACCTAATTAAGAAAAAAAATCAGTTGAACACACGAAACTTATTCATCTTCAGCCAAACGTAAAAGGATGAAAAATACCGGAAGGACTGTATATAAGATGTAGCAGCTGAAAATTAACAATGTAAATTTTGAAAAGAGTAATAACGTTTTAAAGTGGATGGGTACGAACCACAATATATATATATATATATATAATGAAATAAGAGTTACAGTTAAGTTTACCAATATGATCCAAGATGGCAAAGCTAAAGTTAATTATAGATATTAAATAATTAATATTTATAAAGAAATCTCAATCAGATGCAAAAGCTCGATAAAACCAAATATGAGAGAGCTTATAATGGGAACAAGTAGTTAATAAAATAATTTTTCTTAATTTAACCTTGCCTCCACAGTCGAGTTTTACCTTTCACCGTTTCCTTTTTTTACGCACATTTTATCTTTCTTTTCATAATATTATTGGAATTCATTCCCTTTTCCTTGCACCTATTTGTGAATTATTCCACGGATTTCTGCCTTTTGGATTACGTTGGATCATCTTCCAATTACGCGATTCCCTTGGATTTTACTTGTGCGAATGGAAATTTAACTAACTTTCTTGGATTCTGCTTTTTTTTTGAATTTTACCGTCATTAAATATTTTACCTTTCATCAGACTATCCATTCACGTGAAATCACTTTTTATTCACCTTATTCCCCCTGCTTCACTTTTTGTTATCAAGTAAAATCTATGACTTACTTGTAGTTTCATTAAATACTTTTGTAAGCAAAATCCGCTCCCGCATTTTGCTAATTCCTACCCTCTGATTGAAAGGAAAGTATTTCTTCGAAACTCCGCGGATTAAGAACTATCCATTTATGTAGTGTTTCGTTTTAAAAGTAAATATGTTTTTAACTCTTTTTCAAAGTGTTCTTTAACATATTTTATTTAATACTTGTTCTTATATATATATATATATATATATATATATATATATATATATATATATACATACACACATATATATGCATATGTATGCATACTTATATACACACATAGATATATACATATATATATACACACATGCATATACCCACATAGATATATGCATATATATACACACATGCATATACCCACATAGATATATGCATATATATATACACACATGCATATACCCACATAGATATATGCATATATATATACACACATGCATATACCCACATAGATATATGCATATATATATATACACACATGCATATACCCACATAGATATATGCATATATATAAACACACATGCATATACCCACATAGATATATGCATATATATATATACACACATGCATATACCCACATATATATATATATGCATATATATACACCCCCATGCATATACCCCCATAGATATATGCATATATATATAAACACCCCCATGCATATACCCACATATATATGCATATATACACACACATGGATATACCCACATAGATACATGTATATATATATACACATGCATATACCCACATAGATAATTGCATGTATATACACACACATGCATATACCCACATAGATATATGCATGTATATACACACACATGCCTATACCCACATAGATATATGCATATATATATATAAACACACACATGCATATACCCACGGATATATGCATATATATACCCACAGATGCATATATATATATATATATATATATATATACACACATGCATATACCTACATAGATATATGCATATATATACCCACACATGCATATATATATACACATGCATATACCCACATAGATATATGCATATATATATATATATATATACACACCCACATGCATATACCCACATAGATATATGCATATATATATATATACACACCACAAGCATATACCCACATAGATATATGCATATATATATATATACACACCCACAAGCATATACCCACATAGATATATGCATATATATACACACACACATGCATATACCCACATAGATATATGCATATATATACACACACATGCATATACCCACATAGATATATGCATATATATACACACACATGCATATACCCACATAGATATATGCATATATATACACACTCACATGCATATACACACATAGATATATGCATATATATACACACTCACATGCATATACCCACATAGATATATGCATATATATACACACTCACATGCATATACCCACATAGATATATGCATATATATACACTCACATGCATATCCCCACATAGATATATGCATATATACACACACATGCATATACCCACATAGATATATGCATATATACACACATGCATATACCCACATAGATATATGCATATATACACACATGCATATACCCACATAGATATATGCATATATACACACACATGCATATACCCACATAGATATATGCATATATACACACACATGCATATACCCACATAGATATATGCATATATACACACACATGCATATACCCACATAGATATATGCATATATACACACATGCATATACCCACATAGATATATGCATATATACACACATGTATATACCCACATAGATATATTCATATATATATACACACATGCATATACCCACATATATATATGCATATATATACACCCCCCATGCATATACCCACATAGATATATGCATATATATATAAACACCCCCATGCATATACCCACATAGATATATGCATATATATATAAACACCCCCATGCATATACCCACATATATATATGCATATATACACACATGGATATACCTACATAGATATATGTATATATATACACACATGCATATACCCACATAGATATATGTATATATATACACACATGCATATACCCACATAGATATATGTATATATATACACACATGCATATACCCACATAGATATATGTATATATATACACACATGCATATACCCACATAGATATATGTATATATATACACACATGCATATACCCACATAGATATATGCATGTATATACACACACATGCATATACCCACATAGATATATGCATGTATATACACACATGCATAGACCCACATAGATATATGCATGTATATGCACACACATGCATATACCCACATAGATATATGCATGTATATACACACACATGCATATACCCACATAGATATATGCATGTATATACACACACATGCATATACCCACATAGATATATGCATGTATATACACACACATGCATATACCCACATAGATATATGCATATATATATATAAAAACACGCATGCATATACCCACAGATATATGCATATATATATACCCACACGTGCATATATATATACATACATGCATATACCCACATAGATATATGCATATATATATATATATATATATACACACGCACACACATGCATATACCCACATAGATATATGCATATATATACACACACACATGCATATACCCACATAGATATATGCATACATATATACACACATGCATATACCCACAAAGATATATGCATATATATACACACACACATGCATATACCCACATAGATATATGCATATATACACACTCACAAGCATATACCCACATGGATATATGCATATATATACACACACACATGCATATACCCACATAGATATATGCATATATATACACACTCACATGCATATACCCACATAGATATAAGCATATATATACACACTCACATGCATATACCCACATAGATATATGCATATATATACACTCACATGCATATCCCCACATAGATATATGCATATATACACTCACATGCATATCCCCACATAGATATATGCATATATACACACACATGCATATACCCACATAGATATATGCATATATACACAGATGCATATACCCACATAGATATATGCATATATACACACATGCATATACCCACATAGATATATGCATATATACACACACATGCATATACCCACATAGATATATGCATATATACACACACATGCATATACCCACATAGATATATGCATATATACACACACATGCATATACCCACATAGATATATGCATATATACACACATGCATATACCCACATAGATATATGCATATATACACACATGTATATACCCACATAGATATATTCATATATATATACACACATGCATATACCCACATATATATATGCATATATATACACCCCCCATGCATATACCCACATAGATATATGCATATATATATAAACACCCCCATGCATATACCCACATAGATATATGCATATATATATAAACACCCCCATGCATATACCCACATATATATATGCATATATACACACATGGATATACCTACATAGATATATGTATATATATACACACATGCATATACCCACATAGATATATGTATATATATACACACATGCATATACCCACATAGATATATGTATATATATACACACATGCATATACCCACATAGATATATGTATATATATACACACATGCATATACCCACATAGATATATGCATGTATATACACACACATGCATATACCCACATAGATATATGCATGTATATACACACATGCATAGACCCACATAGATATATGCATGTATATGCACACACATGCATATACCCACATAGATATATGCATGTATATACACACACATGCATATACCCACATAGATATATGCATGTATATACACACACATGCATATACCCACATAGATATATGCATATATATATATAAAAACACGCATGCATATACCCACAGATATATGCATATATATATACCCACACGTGCATATATATATACATACATGCATATACCCACATAGATATATGCATATATATATATATATATATATATATATATATATACACACACACACATGCATATACCCACATAGATATATGCATATATACACACACACATGCATATACCCACATAGATATATGCATATACCCACATAGATATATGCATATATATACACACACACATGCATATACCCACATAGATATATGCATATATATACACACATGCATATACCCACAAAGATATATGCATATATATACACACACACATGCATATACCCACATAGATATATGCATATATACACACTCACAAGCATATACCCACATGGATATATGCATATATATACACACTCACATGCATATACCCACATAGATATATGCATATATATACACACTCACATGCATATACCCACATAGATATATGCATATATATACACACTCACATGCATATACCCACATAGATATATGCATATATATACACACTCACATGCATATACCAACAAAGATATATGCATATATATATACACACTCACATGCATAGACGCACATAGATATATGCATATATGTATACACACTCACATGCATATACCCACATAGATATATGCATATATATACACACTCACATGCATATACACACATAGATATATGCATATATATACACACTCACATGCATATACCCACATAGATATATGCATATATATACACACTCACATGCATATACCCACATAGATATATGCATATATATACACACTAACATGCATATACCCACATAGATATATGCATATATATACACACTCACATGCATATACCCACATAGATATATGCATATATATACACACTCACATGCATATACCCACATAGATATATGCATATATATACACACTCACATGCATATACCCACATAGATATATGCATATATATACACACTCACATGCATATACACACATATATATATATGCATGCATATACACACAGATATATGCATATATATATACACACATTCATATACACACATGCATATATATAAACACACATGCATATACACACACATGTATATATATAAACACACATGCATATATATACACACATGCATATACCCACGTAGATATATGTATATATACTCACATGCATATATATAAACACACATGCATATATATACACACATGCATATACCCACGTAGATATATGCATATATATACACATGCATATACCCACATAGATATATGCATATATATACACATGCATATACCCACATAGATATATGCATATATATACACATGCATATACACACATAGATATATGCATATATATACACACATGCATATACACACATAGATATATGCATATATATACACACATGCATATACCCACATAGATATATGCATATATACACACACATGCATATATCCACATAGATATATGCATGTATATACACACACATGCATAGACCCACATAGATATATGCATGTATATGCACACACATGCATATACCCACATAGATATATGCATGTATATACACACACATGCATATACCCACATAGATATATGCATATATTTATATATAAAACACGCATGCATATACCCACAGATATATGCATATATATACCCACACATGCATATATATACACACAGGCATATACCCACATAGATATATGCATATATATAAATATATATATATATATATATATATATATATATATATATATATATATACACACACACATGCATATACCCACATAGATATATGCATATATATACACACACATGCATATACCCACATAGATATATGCATATATATATACACACACATGCATATACCCACATAGATATATGCATATATATACACACACACATGCATATACCCACATAGATATATGCATATATATATACACACACATGCATATACCCACATAGATATATGCATATATACACACTCACATGCATATACCCACATGGATATATGCATATATATACACACTCACATGTATATACCCACATAGATATATGCATATATATACACACTCACATGCATATACCCACATAGATATATGCATATATATACACACTCACATGCATATACCAACAAAGATATATGCATATATATATACACACTCACATGCATAGACCCACATAGATATATGCATATATATATACACACTCACATGCATAGACCCACATAGATATATGCATATATATATACACACTCACATGCATATACCCACATAGATATATGCATATATATACACACTCACATGCATATACCCACATAGATATATGCATATATAAACACACTCACATGCATATACCCACATAGATATATGCATATATATACACACTCACATGCATATACCCACATAGATATATGCATATATATATACACACTCACATGCATATACCCACATAGATATATGCATATATATACACACTCACATGCATATACCCACATAGACATATGCATATATATACACACTCACATGCATATACCCACATAGATATATGCATATATATACACACTCACATGCATATACACACATATATATATGCATGCATACACACAGATATATGCATATATATATACACACATTCATATACACACATGCATATATATAAACACACATGCATATACACACACATGTATATATATATAAACACACATGCATATACACACACATGTATATATATATAAACACACATGCATATATATACACACATGCATATACCCACGTAGATATATGCATATATATACACACATGCATATACCAACATAGATATATGCATATATATACACACATGCATATACCCACATAGATATATGCATATATATACACACATGCATATACCCACATAGATATATGCATATATATACACACATGCATATACCCACATAGATATATGCATATATATACACACATGCATATACCCACACATATATATGCATATATATACACACATGCATATACCCACACATATATATGCATATATATACACACATGTTTATACCCACACATATATATGCATATATATACACACATGCATATACCCACACATATATATGCATATATATACACACATGCATATACCCACACATATATATGCATATATATACACACATGCATATACCCACATAGATATATGCATATATATACACACATGCATATACCCACATAGATATATGCATATATATACACACATGCATATACCCACATAGATATATGCATATATATACACACATGCATATACCCACATAGATATATACATATATACACACACATGCATATACCCACATAGATATATGCATATATACACACACATGCATATACCCACATAGATATATGCATATATACACACACATGCATATACCCACATAGATATATTCATATATACACCCACATGCATACACCCACATAGATATATGCATATATACACCCACATGCATATACCCACATAGATATATGCATATATACACACATGCATATACCCACATAGATATATGCATATATACACACATGCATATACCCACATAGATATATGCATATATACACACATGCATATACCCACATAGATATATGCATATATACACACATGCATATACCCACATAGATATATGCATATATACACACATGCATATACCCACATAGATATATGCATATATACACACATGCATATACCCACATAGATATATGCATATATATACACACTCACATGCATATACCCACATAGATATATGCATATATATATACACACTCACATGCATATACCCACATAGATATATGCATATCAATACACACTCACATGCATATACCCACATAGATATATGCATATCTATACACACTCACATGCATATACCCACATAGATATATGCATATCTATAAACACTCACATGCATATACCCACATAGATATATGCATATCTATAAACACTCACATGCATATACCCACATAGATATATGCATATATATATACATACACACTCACATGCATATACCCACATAGATATATGCATATATATATATATACACACTCACATGCATATACACACATAGATATATGCATGCATATACACACAGATATATGCATATATATACACACATGCATATACACACACATGCATATACACACACACATGCATATATATAAACACACATGCATATACACACATGCATATATATAAACACACATGCATATATATACACACATGCATATACCCACGTATATATATGCATATATACACACAGGCATATATATAAACACACATGCATATATATACACACATGCATATACCCACGTAGATATATGAATATATATACACACATGCATATACCCACATAGATATATGCATATATATATACACACATGCATATACCCACATAGATATATGCATATATACACCCACATGCATATACCCACATAGATATATGCATATATACCCACATGCATATACCCACATAGATATATGCATATATATACCCACATGCATTTACCCACATAGATATATGCATATATAATCCCACATGCATATACCCTCATAGATATATGCATATATATACCCACATGCATATACCCACATAGATATATGCATATATATACCCACATAGATATATGCATATATATACCCACATGCATATACCCACATAGATATATGCATATATATACCCACATGCATATACATATATATATACACACACATATATACGTGTGTGTGCACATATAGTTACATATATCTATGTATACGTTGTAATTTAAATTCTTAAATTATTATGAAAACTCTAAATTCCATACCATTTTGTGAACCATCCTTTAAACCGTTGTACATTTATTTTAGTCACGTTTTTAACACGTTTAAACTTTTTTAAATATTTACACACGAAGCGCTTCACTATTTGAAGTAATTCAAATGTAATTTCAACGGAAGCATAAAAAGATTTTAAACGAAACAATAATCAAAAACAGCCTAAAGACGGCGGCAGAAAATCGGTTGCAAGTAATTGCAAAAAACCACAAAAAAAAAAAAAGAAAATAGATGGACGAAAACGACTACAGAAGTTTCCTACACAAATTCGACCGAGAAAAAAAAATACCATTCGAAAAATGGAAGGATTACCAAAAAAACAAAAAAAACAAAAACAAAAAAAATCAAACAAAAAACATCATTAAGCAAAAATATCCCGCGCTATCTAACAAAATATTTCTGAATATATATGAGTGATCATTTGTGAATACTTGGCGCTGTATTTATTGTATTTCATTGACATGTAAAGTTCCAGAGTTTTATCTAGCAGTGCGTTAAAAAATTAAAAAAAACAACACTGGGAGAAACGTACCATCAGCCTTCATTTGAAAGGAAAACTGTTAAAAAATCTGGGCATCTCCTGTCTGCTCTTTCCATGACAATCAATTGCACCGACTGATATTAGACATTGTTTAAAAAGTGTTGATCCTTCTACACAAGCATCCACCTCTACAAACAATTCATCTGTGTGGAGTGTTTGACTTAGTTATTCGTTACTTTTCAAACAGTAACCATTACAATATTCTTTCGTTTGCTAATAACAATCTGCATAATTATGGCTTTGCTGACTTTTAAGTCACGTACCCATCAGATGTCCACCTTAGAAAGCATTTCGAGCCACTTACATGGTTCATAAAACCGACTCATTCAATTTTTGTTCTCTCATACACACACCTACTAACAAGTACATCCGACGCTGCCTGGAATTGAATGATGATCAACAAATGTTAAATGCTTCCATATTTTTATTTCCATCACAATCGCTGAAATCGAGCATTTTTCAATTGAAGCTGAATGAGAACCTGCTCTGATTGGGGACCCGCCGCGGTGCACAGGAAGGAAATTACATTTATCTTCACAGTGACTTCGTCCACAATATATTGTAGTCTACATTGCACTGTAGAGAACTTTCTGTTGATGTTATAAAATTATTTTTTTATATATAACTGGCGTTGCCCGGGTGTTTGGAGGTGTCTGTGTTGTGCAAAAAAAAAGTGGTAGTAAGCAGGCAGGCAGGCTCGAACCCGTACTGCGAAGGAGGAAGAAAACGTGGAAAACAAAAACAAAACAAACCTGACGTCAATCGAAAAGATGATGACTTTCGAAAATATAGGCGAAAAAAGCGACCCCTCCTTGTAGAAAAGCGCCCAGTTGAAGGTGAAGGAATGAATATTTTTGGCAAATTTTTCGGTATTTGTCATCCAAAAGGTCGAGCATCAAAACGATACCGATCTCGAGAAAATCAGTCGCTTTTGTCGAAAATTTAAGGCTAATATACAAACATACATTTAAACAGACAGGCGATATTTACATTATAAATGGCTTCAAATTTTGAAATGCAGAATTCAAGTGCTATGCTTTAATCGTACTCTGCACAAAAACATTAATTTCGAACGCATTCATTTCATATTAAAGAGCCTACTGCTGAAATTATATGTCGGGTCTTTAAAAAATGCAATGTGTTAATTTTGGTCATAGACACCGTTTCTCCGTTAATAGGATTATTCCGATTGATACTTCCAAAACGATACCGATCTCGAGAAAATCAGTCGCTTTTGTCAAAAATTTGAGGCTAACATACAAACATACATACATATATTAAAACAGACAGGCGATATTTACATTATAAATGGCTTCAAATTTTGAAATGCAGAATTCAAGTGCTATGCTTTAAATGTACTCTGCACAAAAGCATTAATTTCGAACGCGGTCATTTCATATCAAAGAGCCTACTGCTGAAATTATATGTCGGGTCTTTCAGCTTGTTTTGTAAAAAATGCAATGTGTTAACTTTGATCATAGACACCGTTTCTCCGTTTATAGTATTATTCTGATTGATACTTATCGAAGACATTCCGATATAATACCTATCTAAAAACATTGCTAGGCACATAAAATGCCTTCATGTAGAATTTCATAAGAATCGGCTTAGACATTTTCGAATCCTTAGAAAAGCAATCACACGCAAAATTATATAATAGTGGAGATATATATATATATATATATATATATATATACCCGTATAAAAGTGAGTTTTTTCTCGCTCTAATATTGATATTAAACTCCTACATTTTTTCTAGTTAAAATTATAAACACAGACTTCATAATATACTCAATCATAGACATGCGATCGACTTGATGAATGTTAACTAATTTGCATATTTCTTAAAAACAAAACAAAAACGAGTATTTATTAATTGCTGATTTATTTTTCATGCTTTTATTACGGGGTTGTTTTTATTTACCTATTATGCATAATTTTTTTTATATATTGTTTCTATATCGACACAATTGCGTTGAATTTAGGATGAAAACGTTCTCGTACACGGGCATGTTTTTGATATACATGTGTGCGTGTGTGTGTGTGTGTATGTGTATATATATATATATATATACTTGTTTATTGTTATATAAACACGGTTACATCCTGCTGCTACAAATAGCCACTTGTTTCAATCAAACAACAGATATCATCAGGCAGCGACTTGACTATTCAAAAGTTCAATGAATTGCGTGTTATTCATTGAACTTTTGAATAGTCAAGTCGCTGCCTGATGATATCTGTTGTTTGATTGAAACAAGTGGCTATTTGTAGCAGCAGGATGTAACCATGTTTATATAACAATAAATAAGTATTATCAGCTCTTTTTATTGAGCACTATCTAACAACCTCGTTGAATTCATTAGTCCATTACTTTTGAATAAAAAAACCCGAGTATATATATATATATATATATATATATATATATATATATATATATATATATATATATATATATATGGTGACCCCCCCAATCTAATTAGGCACCGTTTCTTAGTGTTTTGTCCGAATGAAATGAAACTCTGGTCATAACTAGTTTATTATATTCACCATCAAAACACTAGGGTCTTTGGCCTTTTTTTCTTTTTTTTTCTCCGTTTTACAGCATATGTTATAGATGCCCTCTTGTTTTTTTTTTTTTGGGGGGGTCACCCGGCATATATAAGTTATTTTGTCTATGTGTGTGTGTGTGTGTGTGCGAAAGGTCTTAACTCCTCCTTTAACATTTGATTTACATACTTAATAAAAACTATTTGGACCTCAGAAACACTTTCGATTTGGTTCTTAACCTGTAAAAGTGCTAAAGAGTTGAAATTGGAGGAAAAAAAGTTCACATTGTAAGAAGTAAATCGATTAAATTCCGAGCATGTGTACATGCCCATATTTAGCCTGAAGTCGCCTAATGTTTAGTCATTTTTATCCTTCACGCGATAGCTCAGACGGCAAAGACGGAGGCTGATCCGCTAAATAACGTTATGGCGCTGAACATTTTAGCTTCGATTCTAGTAATTTATTTTTTATACTTTTGAAATCATTACAATTAATTTCAGGTACAATAGAAAAATACATAGAGGAGTTGCTCTATAAAAATAGCGAAATGTGCATGGAATAAAAAATAATATTTAAAAGTATTTCCGACCGGACAACGCTTGGTGGCTTGCTAGTATACATACAGGGTGTTCCAAACATCTTGGGCGCATCTCAATTCCTCATATATATTTTCGTGAGAAAGACTGATGACTTTTTTCCAACAGGATTTGGCGCCACCGTACTAGCGCTTCACGGTTAGACAATTCCTGAACACAACACTGCAACATACATAGATTAGACGATATGGGCAAATGACCATAATCTCATGCCCTCGCCACCCAAATCTACACATCTCACACCCTTAGATGTGGATTCGTGAAATGGAGGGGTCCATGTAACTCCCTTTCCAAGACACGTGGATGAGTTGAAGTCTCGAATAACAGAAGCTGTTACAACCATTGCCAATGCAATGCTAGGACGCGTTTGGCAAGAATTGGACTAGCGGCTTTATGTGTGTCCTATGACCAACTGTGTTTACATTGAACCTTTTTAAACATTCCATAAAAACTTGAGATTACAAGCTGTTGGAATACACAAGATACGTTCTTATATCCTTAATAGTTCTTGAGGAGATATTCAATCTCAAAACGTGCCCAAAACGTTTAAAACTTCCTATATATCTTAAATAGAACGTAATAATATATATTTTTTTATAAAGCTCCTAAAGGTGTACCACAAAACGATAATTGTGTGTGGATCGGGGTTGGCTATTTTCTGTTTGAAAACATTAAAATTATAAGACAATCACCAACAAAGCATATTCAATTTATGAATCAATTTTTAAACACCTTGTACTGGGTAGATGCCGGATACCTCCAGGCTACAACGGTTAATTGCTTACATTTATGTCTCAGATAGTGGAAGATTCCATTCGTTGTCATTGACACACTTTTCTTAAGCACGATGGATAATAATCAAGGTACGTTTATGAAATGCAAAAAATGTCAGCGGAAGTTTTGCTATTAACCTTCATAATAAAAGATCGGTATTCTAAAAAAAATCTTAAACATCATAGTATCATTACTCTTCAAACTAACTAAAGTTAATAAATATTATTTTAATCATCCACATCATAATTCAGGTCATAAAGTGTTCATTTTCGTTTTGTTAGTGAATAGCCGGGCAGAAATAGTAAATTATCTAATAATCTATGTATATATCTATGTATATAATTTGCTATCTAGCGATTGTCGGACAACAGATATTGGAATCGTCATGTTTAGACAGGTTATCAAACTAAATGTGACGTGTCATATGTCACGTGTTTCCGGTTTGCGCAAGAATAGCGGCAGTTGGATTGGAGACACTGCATAATACAGGTTAACTAAAATATGTCTTCTATGAGGGGAGAGAAGGGGGAAGGAAGAGGGGAGTGAGAGACGGGGGAGTGCGAGAGAGACGGGGGAGTGGCAGAGAGACGGGGAGTGCGAGAGAGACGGCGAGTGCGAGAGAGACGGGGGAGTGCGAGAGAGACGGGGGAGTGCGAGAGAGACGGGGGAGTGCGAGAGAGACGGGGGAGTGCGAGAGAGACGGGGGAGTGCGAGAGAGACGGGGGAGTGCGAGAGAGACGGGGGAGTGCGAGAGAGACGGGGGAGTGCGGAGAGAGACGGGGAGTGCGAGAGAGACGGGGGAGTGCGAGAGAGACGGGGGAGTGCGAGAGAGACGGGGGAGTGCGAGAGAGGACGGGGGAGTGCGAGAGAGACGGGGGAGTGCGAGAGAGACGGGGGAGTGCGAGAGAGACGGGGGAGTGCGAGAGAGACGGGGAGTGCGAGAGAGACGGGGGAGTGCGAGAGAGACGGAGAGCGAGAGAGACGGGGGAGAGCGAGAGAGACGGGGGGAGGCGAGAGAGACGGGGAGAGCGAGAGAGACGGGGGAGGAGCGAGAGAGACGGGGGAGAGCGAGAGAGACGGGGGAGAGCGAGAGAGACGGGGGAGAGCGGGGAGAGCGAGAGAGACGGGGGAGAGCGAGAGAGACGGGGAGAGCGAGAGGAGAGAGAGCGGGGGAGAGCGAGAGAGACGGGGGAGAGCGAGAGAGACGGGGGAGAGCGAGAGAGACGGGGAGAGCGAGAGAGACGGGGGGAGAGCGAGAGAGACGGGGGAGAGCGAGAGAGACGGGGGAAGCGAGAGAGACGGGGGAGAGCGAGAGAGACGGGGGAGAGCGAGAGAGACGGGGGAGAGCGAGAGAGACGGGGGAGAGCGAGAGAGACGGGGGAGGCGGAGAGCGAGAGAGACGGGGGAGAGCGAGAGAGACGGGGGAGAGCGAGAGAGACGGAGACGTAGGGAGCGAGAGAGACGGAGACGTAGGGAGCGAGAGAGGGAGACG
>NC_136501.1:103174915-103209915 GCF_053919585.1 Euprymna scolopes | reverse complement strand
TATATATATATTATACTAGTTGGCATCCCGGCGTTGCTCGGACGTACAATATGCTTAAACATGCTGATTTAATTTATGTTGATTGTGTATGTATTCTTTAATCCAATATTGATTATTATATATTACGAGAGATAATTTGCCCGCTGGACTAAGTTGTAAAAACATAAAAAATGAAACGATGATAATGTCGGTCATCTAATTCCGTCCATGTTTGTTTACAATATCACGTCAGCCGATATTTGGGCTTAACGATGAATGCCTTTGAAAAGTCGTTTCTAATTAATGTTTCATTTTAATATATGCAAACGAAGAAATGATTTGCTGCGATTTTACATAGAACCTGTTCTTTAAGCATAGGGTCATTCTATCTGTGGTCGAATAATCTACCACTAAGCTATAATTCCAGATTATAATAAATCTGTCTTTGAATGATAAATTATTTATTGATATTTTATTAACTTCCTTGTTGGTATCACTTAAAATCTTGTGTAAAAATTATTCTTTTTACCTTTAAAAGAAAAAAGCTATTTTAAAAATCGAATTCTTTCGATTTTCGATAGTTGTTGGATGGATTTCTGTACAAAACATGGCTAATGTTAAATGCTTTTGACTTGTGATGGAGGGTATGAGACGAATGGATTCGCCAATCATTTTTATAACCAACGGCTGTGCTAAACAACCAATGAAAACGTCGCAAAATTATTATAAAAATTGTCGAATTTTAGATGCAATCAGTTCGCCGTTTACTACGTCACGGACCGCATTTAATTCTTGGCCGCCATCTTGGTTACTGATCTGAATTACGCCGCCATCTTTGTTCAACACAATGTCTCAAAACTTAACATCTAAAAACATTGCCAGACACATAAATTAGCTTTGTGTAAAATTTACAAAAGATAGGCTCAGCCGTTTCGGAACCTATGATAAAGGATCACACACAGTGACTTTGATAAAATGGTAAAGATATATCACGTTGGTACACTGGTTCTCGCCAGATCACCGAAGTTTAGCAACGAGGAGTCTACCCAGTACCAATTGAGTGACCATTTGGGAAGGATAGTCACTGTATGAACCGCACTGAATCGAAAAAAAAGTTTAATGCACTTGAAGAGATGCCACCCGATGGAAACTCGCCTGATGGACAGACGACAAGGCGGTACTCTACATAATGGTGTACAGGCAATATGTTGCAAGATGCCTACCTGAACCTCTAGCACATGTTTGCCGTAGCGAATGGTGACACCTGAAGTTTGTGTGCGACGCAATGCGGTACCTCGTGGATCATCTAAAACACTTTGTAGCTTGGGCTGGCTCAATCCTAATGAGTAAAATATATAAACGTATTAGAGTTCACCCAACGAAAATATATACTTTTTGTTTTATATAAATATTAATGTCGCTAAATATTCATGAAAATATTTCGATCAGCCAGTTACAAGTAATTAGAAACCTTCACAACCGATATTGCTTATACAAAGTTTAGTCCGTTTGTCATAAGTAATATCGCCTGAAGAGATCCGTAGTTACTTGTCACCGGTAGGCTGAAACACGAACATGGATATGTTGCGATATATTACTGTTTATGTCAACAGACAAAAATTATACATTACCCTAGTTCAATATTGAGCGACTTCTTTGGCTGCTTTACATCTGGAAAATATTAACCTGGCTTATAATATATATATATATATATATATATATATATATATAGTAATGTGATAATTAAAAATTTACATTAGAATTAAAAATCTGTTGCATAAAAAGGAACAACAACAAAGTTAATAATTTGTACGATCGTTTCGGAAACGATATTTTTATTGTAAGAGACATTAAGCAACGGGCAATAATTTTGACATATAGTTTTTTTTAATAAAAGTCTCCTGATCAGTAAAAGTATTGGGTGGGTTTTTTATATGTAAAAGACACCATGAATAAGCCTAGCAATTTTTAAGTAAGGCAGGTGTATCTTTTACTTGTTCGCCTTTTGAAAATCGTAATTATCGTCAAAGCATTCATTTCTATGTAGATTGTAGCTTATAAATGTACGAAAATATATAGAGAGATTTAGAAGGCTATCACAATGCGAGGAATGAGATGGAGTCGGTGTTAGTGAGAGAAGACAAAAACAAGTGGCGACTTACAAATCAATAAGTGCAGACATATATGTTTATATATACATATATTTATACATACTTATATTATACATGCAATTATATATATACATATATGCAGTGATTGTTATATGTTTTCGTTTTCTCTAATCAACACCGACTATATGTAATTCTTCGCATTGTGATAGCATTCTAAATCTCTACTACACACCTATCACACACAATGCTTCAAGCAAACTACACATCAATTATATATATATATATATATATATATATATATATATGTTCTATATTATAAAGCTGAGCGTCTGTGTGTGTGTGTCTTGTAAGGAATAGGCTCATAATTGGTTGGCTATTATAGAAAACTGATCACATAATGATAGAAGATGTATGGCTTGGGTATGTTTGATCTGGCATAATGATGATTCATAGAAATTGTGGGGACTGCGTACGCGCCTGGTCCACAAAGTATGGAAATAAAAAAAATTAAAAATACAAAAAACAAAGCCTATTCCCGTGTCCCGATACATCTTCTATCATTATATGCAATCAGTTTTTTAAAATAGTAAACCATAAAGGAGGCTATTCGTGACCAGACACACAGCTTATATATATATATATATATATATATATATATATATATATATTAGTCCTCTGTCTCTCTCTCTCTATATATATATATATATATACATATATAGTGATTTTAAATTTATAAGGGTGTTTTGAAGCATGGAAAACGATGTTAAGTTTTGCATTTTTGATAGTTTTATTGTTATTGGTTTTGATTTTAAGCTGTCCTCCGCTCTCTGTCACAAGAAAGTATCGAAAATAAAAACTGGTGTACATATTGTTCGCCGGACAACGGTTTTTTTCTTCAGCATAAAAATGTAAAAGGCATTATTTTTTGTGACCAAGAGCGAACGTTTGCTTGAAATATAAATAATAATAAAAATATTAAAATACAAAATGTAACATCGTTTTTCATGCTTAAAAAAAAAACTCATAACCTTTAAATAACTATCCTAAATGCATACGTGGACTTTTAACACACACACACACACACACATACATATATTTCGAGAAATAAAAATCTTATTTAGAATCACACCTGATTAAATAAAAATCTTTGATATTCATATTTGTCACGGAAGGAGATGTTATATTTTACAAAAATCGCGTGGCTTATTGTACGTTTTTATTTTAATTACAAACAAATTCATATATAATATTAAAAAAAAAAATCCATAGATTTTTTCTGGGGGAAAATTAATGTATAAGAGTTTTGAGATTAAATTTTTTTAATTATTTGCAAGTTCTTCCCGGTCATAAAATACGCTTAAATATATTTTATTTTCTTCAGATTTCGTATATATTATAGAATCGTGATTTCAAATGTTTAAAAAAAATATTTGGGTACTGTCAGCTTAAATTGAAACCCAAAGCAAAACTGAAGCATTAAAAGCTGGTAACGTTACCACTAAGATGAATGTCAATTTTTACCTCTTTTTGATCCGGTAAAATCAATTTTCATCGCCTTAACACCTACAAAAAGGACATTCCATAAATATCCAATCAATCTGTGACTTTTAGTGCCGGCAGAGATAGAGTTTGACAATAGGGAAACGGACAGACGGACAGACAAAATAGTGAGTTTTATAAATTAGATTACACAGTATTAAAAAAACAACAAATCTTTATTTTGCTTGTCATGGTGCGCAGATGTTATATTCCAAAAAATATGAAGTAATTTTTATTTTGGAAAATCAAATTAAGATTTTTAGCGATTAAAAAGTGTTATATTTAGTACAAAAAAGACATCTGTAGTCAAATTGAATTGTCCCCCTTTAATTTACTAATTCAAAACATTATGGTCTCTTCCTGGCTTCCTACTATAATCTGATTTTATAAATAAAAATAAAACAGTTCTACACATAAGATGACAGTTTTACATAGGGCAATTATTGCCAGAAACAACAAAGCAAAAAGAAAATTAGATATGCCCAGAACAAAATATGAAAGCAGGAAATGAATTTTAGAGAAAATTCTAAAGAAAAATGGGGGAAGTACCTACAGAAGGTTTTGCTATTTTTCTTAACTCAAAGAATTTGAAAAGCAGCGAAGATGAGAGTTGTACTATTAAAACGAGCGTCGTCTTTTGTCCCAGAATACATATACACTTTTGAAAATTAACATGTATAATGATACATTTCTAATTGTGTGGCATATCCATCACATAGGGTAATTTCCTTAGCACTCACACTATCAATATTTGCATCAAGGAAAAATTATTTTAGGTCCAATAAAATAATTAATCGGCATGATTTTGTAACACTCCTCGTGTGTATCTTTTGATGACTACATCATGCCACCTCATGTACCTGGATGTGCTGAAGAGGTTGTGATCTAGTGTAATCAGGTGGCTGCTGGCTAACCTTGTGCGTGGCAGCAGGATTCAGCGTCTGCTCACAACTCCAATAGAGATCCAGACTTAACTTCAGAAGTGCTACACCTTTGCACGTTTCACACGCCGACTTTCCCCAACTTGAACCCGCTGGATTACTTTGCTTAATCATATGACGAGAACATCACCAACGTCACCTCCCAAAGCATTAAAACCAGTCTGATCGCCGCCATCCGCCGAGATCTCGCTGGCGCTGGTGGATACTCATAGTTCTGAACCTGCATCGAAACGCTGATTGGTGCAGAAGGCGGCTAAATTGGATAGATGTCAACATGTTAACTGAATTGAATTTTTTTCAATAAAATAGATAGATGTCATTTTTTTTCAATAAAATAGATGTCATTTTTTTTGCAATAAAAGATAGAGGTCAATTTTTTGCAATAAAAGATAGAGGTCAATTTTTTGCAATAAAAGATAGAGGTCAATTTTTTGCAATAAAAGATAGAGGTCAATTTTTTGCAATAAAAGATAGAGGTCAATTTTTTGCAATAAAAGATAGAGGTCAATTTTTTGCAATAAAAGATAGAGGTCAATTTTTTGCAATAAAAGATAGAGGTCAATTTTTTGCAATAAAAGATAGAGGTCAATTTTTTGCAATAAAAGATAGAGGTCAATTTTTTGCAATAAAAGATAGAGGTCAATTTTTTGCAATAAAAGATAGAGGTCAATTTTTTGCAATAAAAGATAGAGGTCAATTTTTTGCAATAAAAGATAGAGGTCAATTTTTTGCAATAAAAGATAGAGGTCAATTTTTTGCAATAAAAGATAGAGGTCAATTTTTTGCAATAAAAGATAGAGGTCAATTTTTTGCAATAAAAGATAGAGGTCAATTTTTTGCAATAAAAGATAGATGTCAATTTTTTGCAATAAAAGATAGATGTCAATTTTTTGCAATAAAAGATGGATGTCAATTTTTTGCAATAAAAGATGGATGTCAATTTTTTGCAATAAAAGATGGATGTCAATTTTTTGCAATAAAAGATGGATGTCAATTTCTTGCAATAAAATAGATAGATGCCAATTTTTTGCAATAAAATAGATAGATGCCAATTTTTTGCAATAAAAGATGGATGTCAATTTCTTGCAATAAAATAGATAGATGTCAATTTTTTGCAATTAAATAGATAGATGCCAATTTCTTGCAATTAAA
Organism: Euprymna scolopes; assembly: GCF_053919585.1. Classification (NCBI taxonomy): domain Eukaryota; kingdom Metazoa; phylum Mollusca; class Cephalopoda; order Sepiida; family Sepiolidae; genus Euprymna; species Euprymna scolopes. The sequence goes on along the minus strand of NC_136501.1, from coordinate 103,204,193 downwards.
TAGATAGATGCCAATTTCTTGCAATTAAATAGATGTCAACATGTTAACTGAATTGACTTTTTTTCAATAAAATTAAAATTAAGCAGTAGTGTTTTCTTTATGGCGATAATTTTTATCGTTCAACATTGTATATTAGCAAGAAATGGAATTTCAATCTCAATTCCACCAGCTGACAGGCTCGTACCGTCTCCTTGGGAATGAGGTTGTAGGGAAGAGAAAGCGCGCCCTCTCACTTAGCTTTGAAGTCTATTTTTAACTCTGTCAAGGCAGATTAAGATGGTTCTTACAGCTCCTTCCTAGATGTGGCAATATGATTACATCCTTAGACGTACTGTTATATAGCAGGGGGGCTCATATTGGGGACACATTAACGGGGACTCATAACAGAAATAACGAGGATGCTGACAATTATAACAGATATAACGACGACAATTACTTGGGGACTTCATCTTATTAATACTAACAGAGACATATGATGCAACAGTTCTTATACACATATAGAGAGGAGGAGATACTTCACTTATGATGGAGGGGAGGACACATAACTTGGAAGCGTTTACACAAAGTTCTTTATAAGATGATGATAAAACACATTTACGTTTTTGTTGTAAGAAATGGCGGGAAAGAGTTACAAACATATTTGATTCTTTATTCAATCGATCGATCGATTACGTCAGGAATTCAAACTTGAATTTACATGGTCTAATCTTCTACCCGTCGCTTCTAAGGGGCTCTCTTCTCCAACTGACTATCTCTCATCAACGCTTGACTCAACTCTGTCTTCCAACTGACTTCTAACTTCGAACCCTTTAGATTCCTATACTGAGAAATCTCATTTTTTTTATGCCGTCAGAAGTGTGTTTTCAAACGTGACTAATTTTCACGTGGCTTCACATATGTTTACCCAAACTCACTTTTGGCAAACAAAAATGTCCTCAATTATGATTCTAATCTATTTTTAAACAATATATTTTAATTTGCATTGTCCATTCTTTAAACTGACATTTTTAATATTCAGATTTCTAAAAGAATGGACAATCAATTCTTTTCCCCGACACAAACAATATTTAACTATTTCTAATAGAATTACTTTCTTACATTCCATTTTCTATTATTATCTTTAACACTTGCCTTGCGGGTTCGATTCCTACCTTATCCTATTATCATTTTTACTTATCTAGTATGTCTTACTTACATAAGGGCCAGTCCTTCATGTAACAGTACTTGGCATGTAGAGAATTGCATCATCAGTAAGGTATGTACTAGAACAGTAGAAGGATCTCATCCTGTTTCCAGTGACATTGGCAACGGATTTGATCCACGTGTTCCATTTCAGCAGAGTTGAGTCCAGCGTGTAGATCAGGAAGAGAGTTGGCCCCAAGATGGATGACTGAGGGACTCCACGATTAACACTGCCCATCAACCATTACACTTATAAACTATCAGACGTTTCTGATTTTTTGAGATGAGGATTGATTATTCATATTATTTGGATTCATCGGACTACTGTTCTCATCTTCTGGCGAACTCGGGAATTCGGACTGAATTTCAGCCTGAACCCTTTCCTTTACGTCCCGCGGGTAGTATGCTCTTGTTCCGTCAGTCCTGACTGTATAGAGATCGTAAGTAATCCGCAATTGTATTTTTCGGACGCCCACACCGAGGATTGAACCTTGCAAAGACCACTGACGCAGTGGTTAGAATACTTGGAAAAATCAATTTTAAAACGTGACATTCTTTTGAAGGTTGAAGGTTCAATCCGCAGTGTTGGCGACCGAAAAATAAACTGCGAATTACTTATGACCTCGATCTAGTCATGTCTGACAGAACAAGAGCATGCTACATCCATTAAGGAAGTAAAAGAGTTCAAATCGAAAGTCAATCTAAATTCAGGAGTTCGACAAAACATTCCCGAATGCGACAAGATACACCTGAAGAAAGTAGGAAGTTACCTAGACTGAAACGTTGTGAATATCAAACTCAAGATTAGAAGAGTAGTTCGACGAATCTAAATAATACGGATTGTTGATATGCGTTGGAATTTATTTGAATAACAAAAGAAACAAAACAAAAACAATGTGCTTTGATTTAACTACATGTTGTCTGTAATAATTACACGATTTAAAACTCCTCAGAACGTGTAATTATTACACGATTAAAAAAAAATCCTCATAACCTTGTATATTTCTTCACCTGGAAGGGGTTATACATAATTAACACATGATATAGCTTCGTCGATTAAAATGCCTTTGTTAACAAATAAAAATACGAAACTACTCACTAAAAATACAGTAGAACTCCGATATACGGCATTAAAAAGTAGTAACAACATACAGTACAGTATATATATATATATATATATATATATATATATATATATATATATATATATATATATATATATTCAAATAATATAACACCGGAATGCGGGGCAAGTAACATAACGAGGGATCGGAAAAATATCGTATTCCTCATCGTAACCTGAACAAAATATCCTAGGGCAACCTTATCCAAGGGTTCTACTGTATGGTATATATTTAGCGATTAATCTGTGTTCTCTATCCTTTATTAATCACATGTTTAGAACTTTGGCGTGATATCGGTTTATAATTAAAATAATGTTTCCAATGAACTTACACATAAGCGACACTTGGTCTATATATAATAGAATTTTGTGTGTGTGTGCGCGTGTGTGTGAGAGAGGGGAAGGGTTTTGCCATATGGACACCAGGGCCGGTAATCTAAATTCTTATGAAATTTCACACAAATATACATCATTTTTCTGGGAGTATTCTGACAGGATTTGCATCGAAATGCCTCCGATAAGTATCGGCAGTTAATAATCGAAAAAAATCGTATATAAGAAGGAACAGTCAATTATCATCAAAGCCTCACAATTGCATTTGAGAAGGTTTATCACTGCACGAATAAAATAGAACAGCGTATAAAAGCAATAGTAGGTGCCTTGATAGGATAGAGGCATGTTGGAAATGAATGTTTCTGATCAGAGCGCAACTGAAGTCTGTTGCCAAGGTCGCTGGAAAGATGGTGAGATTCTTCTACCGCCCCAGAAGATATCTCACTACTGATGCAATTCTCTATCTATATAAAAGCCAAGTACGTCCAAGGATGGAATAATGCTGCCATATCTGGGAAGGAGCTGCTAAAAACAGCCTATCCTGCCTTGGCAGAGTACAAAATAGACTTCGTGGCTTAGTGGGGGTTGCCCTTTTCTCTACCCTGCAACCTCTCTCCCACAGAAGAGACATTGCGAGCCTATCCTTGTTTTATCGTTATTTCCATGGCAGGTGCTCGTCTGAACTCCAATCTCTGGCCCCCCTCGCCAATTTTTCACGAAAAACACCCGTCTAGCTGAATTCACTGTGAAAAATTTCCCCACTCTATATCTGTGCCTAAATCAAAACGTGGATTCCATGAACAAAGCTTCTTTCTTAGAACTGCACGCCTGTGGAACTCTGTTCCGTCTGCCTGCTTCCCACCTGACTACAACTTGGATATCTTCAAGTCCAACGTTAGCAAATTCCTAATGAACCGCCCCCTTAAGTAAACACTTCATCAAATCTCCACACTAACGTACTGTACTTGCAATAACCCTTATCCCTGAGTGGCCTCCGGGCCTTGTCTAGTGGTGACCACCGTGTAAAAAAAAATAACAAAAAAAGCTGAACCATAATACCTGAGTTTTGCATTTTTAATTTTAACTCTACTCAGACTTATTTTTGCAAAGCCAGACGGCTTTGCATTTTCAGGTGCTGGCTCATTTCCTAACTTTCTGAACTTGTGGCCCATTTTCCCGTGATAAATACCGGAAATACAATAACAATGCGAGACTACAAACTGTCTATCAAAACAGTCGGTAAATACTTTCAACCTTTATTTGTATTTACTTTCTCGTACAATACATTATTATCTACCTAATCTTCTTCGAATGATTCTTCTTAAACATTTCCCACAAAAACAACACCTGGCGACGAGGTATTCGAACAAATAAATTATATTCAAAGGATCATCTTAACATCTATTATATAAAACTAATTTTGTAAAATCATCAGTAGGTTCTCTACAATGTAATGTCGACTACAGTTTATTGTTGATGCCACTGCAGGAAGGCACTTGAAGCTTCCTCTCAGTGCACTGCTGTGATTCCCCTACTAGAGCAGAGGATAAATCGATTTGATTTTTTTAAAATGGGCGATTCCATCGAGTATTGAAAGTGTAGAACAGTCGTTTATTCTCATGAAACACGAGTAAAATCGGGTCTCCTTGCTAGTAAAACTAGTGTATAGATTATCAATAGAACCAGGGCCTATTTAAACAGACCCAAACATTTTATTTCGCACTAGCGGGGGTACCTGGCGTTGCCCGAGTGTTTGTTTCCGGGACGGGGGGGAGTTTTAAAAAATGTTATGGTAGGTAAGTAGGAAGGATCAAACCCGGAGTCATGAGTAAAAGTAGGAAAATAAAGTGTGAAAAATAAAACAACAAAAAAAAAAACATCTGCAACGTTAACAGTTCGGCCACCAAGAAAAGTCCATTCCAGTTGTTTAGGAAAAAAAAAACAAAAAAAAAACGACTACGGTAGGTCGGCGCGAACGTGAAAATATAATGTGAATTGTCCAGCACGCTAACCACTACGCCACAGAGCACTGCAGCTTAGTTTAGTGATTTTAAATAACTTCACATGAAAGAACTACGAAGCAAAACCGGTGTTCTCTTCTCAACTGTTCCTTGTGAACGATCCCCAAACGGTGTTAAGTGGTGGCAGGGGGAGGAGGAATTTATTAGAGAGAAAATATTTTACCACTTCCATTGATCTTAACCGATTTTGGCCGTGACTTCTCAGCAGAAAAAGTATAGAAATTTAAGATTATCGAGGAATTTGAGAAATAACAAGCCTATAACACACCTCAGATATTGTTCTGCCGTTTGTGCATATTATATTTGCATGAAATATCTTGATTTTTAATCCTATTAATGTCAAAATCAGACGGGAAAAAATGAGTTCATTTTATTTATATAGAGATTAACTATAGGTTGCATTGACTTCTTTTAAAATTATATAAAAAAAAGCTCTAAGCCTTGTAAAATGATTCAACCGGAAGGGGGTTTATATTCGATTGTATCATGAAAAAGGTTAAACTATGTAGTCATATAAATATCTTTGCTAGGAAATATCCATTACAGACTGGCTTAAAACTGTTATACATTTCGAGAATAATGGCGTATTTTCTTTTGCTTTTTTTCGTACAAACTACGAAATGATTGATTAGACTTCGATGGGAGGGAAATTAGAAGCAATAAAATAAAACAAGAAAAAAAAGCAAGAAGGGGGGAAAAAACCGTTTTCCTCGAATCAGTTCAGCGCACAAGTTGATTTCGATTAAGGCAATCGCGGGACACCACATGGTCGGTGCTAACCAAGCATGACATTTGTGTTTTTTTCTCGGTTGTTACAAAAATGGGTGAAAAGATTTAATTTATTTATTGAGCACACCATGTGGAATTTTAGGTCAGGTTGGAAAAGAAAAATAAATGTCTTCATGAGCCTTCAATACTATCTGCTCATTTAGGTGTAAATATCCTATTTCGACTCCAAGCTTGGAAGATCAACGAAATACTATTTAAAATAATGTGACAGACGGTTGAAAACGTTGTATATCAAGCTCGTGTAAAAGTTTTGCCAATTTTAGGATTAATTTACACTTTTCGGATTCTTTTACTGATGTTATTACTTAAATGTGTTACATGTTATTGGTCCCCCGACAAAAAAGGGTGGCACTATAAATTCACCCTCGTCCATTTGTCTGTCCGCACTTTTCTCAATAACTACGAATTTTTAACATTTTGCGCAAACGTTAAACATGATATAGGTAAAAAAAAGTAACAACGGATTTTCTGGGAGAACTCCTGTTGCCCCTCCCCCCCACTCCTAGGGGTGTCTTTCGGGTTAAAATAGCTAAAATTGCCACTTTTGTGCTTAAAAAAAAAAAAAAAAAAAAAAAAGGTGCCTTGCATTTTTATCAAAATTTCTGAAAAGTTGTAACTAACTGATTTCTATATAATTTTATTTGTATTTCGTAATAACTCAGGACTCTTTTAGGGCTAATAGAAAAAATCAGTTTGTGGGAGTATTTTACCATATTTGTCCCAAATTTTCTGTTTTTGTCTATTTAGCAATTTTGCATGGTGCAGAACTCAAATTCACATATATTAAGGCCTACAACTGCACCGTTTGTTCATTTTCACCAGGATTTGACGTGCTCTAGGGACTTCTGGGGCTAACTGGGGTAGACAAATGCTAAACTTAGTCACTTTTTATTCCTCGTTCACTCTGCATGCTTCACTTTTTACTTAAATGTGTCATGTTTTAGCTGAAATATGTCACCATGATTCATATTTAACTGTCTTTGGATCATTATAGCAGGACGATCACATTTTTCTGCAATACTCCCACTTATGTAGACTCGAAAACAGCAGTCAACCGGAAGGGAGCCAACTTCCACATTGATGATGGCCGTCCTGCACAGCACTATCGACTAAAAATCTGAAGAATTTGGTTTAAAAATCTTGACCCAGCCTACATATTCTCCTGATTTTCTCTTAATTAATTATAAAACCATTTATATAGTCGTATTTATACCACGGGAATGACTTTGAATACGAGTTCATTTTTTTTAATGTTTTTTACTCCCAGTCAACCCTAGAAGGCATATCGCCAGTTGTACGTCAGGGGCTACTATTTGGGACCATGCCGAGGGAAGATTAACACGATGTTGGTTTACATTACATTTAAAATCCTGCATATCAGTACAGTCAGGGAAGCAGGTGGCAGGAAAAGTATTCCAAAGTTTAACTATACGAAGAAAAAAAAACTATTAGAGTAGAAAGCTTTCTGGCATTTAGGTCATAATTCAGAAGGAGTTATCTTGCATTATAACACCACAAGCCCATCTCGCTTATAGACCAGACATTGCCCAATCAAACTTTAACTTGTTTGATCCATCGAAGGCGTTCACGAGAGGTACGATGTTTGGAAGTGACGGTAAAGTAAAATTGTTGTGATTGACTGGCTAAGATAACAGTTTTCAAATATATTACACTGAAGGAATACGGCGCTAATAGATAGATGGGAAAAATCTGTGACGTTGAAAAATGAGTAAGCTTCTGTTTTAAAATTCCACATTATATATTGAATGACCCTTGCATATTTAACATTCGTTCAATAATACCTGCGATTTAATTTTTATAAGAAGCTATTTATTTCAGAGTTTTTCAAGGCGTTGGATATAACAAAGAACACCGACTTAGCTTAAGCTGCTTTATCAAGGTCATATTGTACGAGGTGGAAAATTTGGCTAATTAGCACATGATTAATTTAGGACTCGAAAGTTTTAACGAATAAAGGAAGGGGATGGATAAGACGATAATTGAGCCGATCTGTTTTCCAAACAGAATAGCTGCATTCTAGTAATACCGAGACCATCTTTTAGTTATGACCTAAGCAAGGCACTTATTTTAGTATCAAAGGAGAGCAGAGTGGAGCTGATGAGGACTATTTTATTAGAATATCATCTATTAAATCAGACCCACATGCAGTCGAGCGTTTAAGTTTTTTTTATATCATACTAGCATGGGTGCCCGGCGTTGCCCGGGTGTTTAGAGGTGTATGCTGAGCAAAAAAAAGGGGGGTAATTTTGTAAACTTTGACCCCTATTATGACACCTGAAAATTTATTGTTTTGGCCTCAAATCAAGTTATTACGTTAGATCCATGTCCACGGAACCTATATCTAAAATTTCAAGGGTGTAGACCCAAAATTGTCGGAGGAGTTTGGTAGAGTTCTTAAAGGTCAAATCGTTGAAATTTGACCTCTTAACAGCCACATTTCTGCCTGACACCCGTCACATCGATTTTCCCAAATCTCAGTACCCGGTATTTCAAATTTCGAGTCTATAGACTAAAAATTGACAGAGTTATTGCGTAGGGAAATGTACACAGACAGACAGACACGTTCACTTTTATAGATATATAGATTACGCTTATAGGAATAATTTTCAAACAATACGTGTGGTTTCTGTTAGCACAGAAAAATTTGGGAGCAAGTTGTTTGGCGGATATTATGTTTATTTGGAGGCGAATGGTCGACCAAAGAGTTCCGTTTTCCCTCTTGTGCGAGTAAGCTCATAATTGTTGGATAGTTTAGGAATAATGGTTGGGCTTTATTTACTACACTATTATGCATTTTCTAGGAATCATGAGTTTCAATTTGCTGTTGACTTTGTGTTTACTTGTTATTTCGCTAATGCCTTTTCTTGGCTGCGGCTTGTAGCGTTGAATGTAATAATCAAAAAAGAAAGAGCCTGCGCGCGCGCGCGTGTGTGTAATGTGCGGTTATACAACTTACCTTCGGATTGGATCTGAGAGAGAGAGAGAAATAAAAGAGGACAGCAATGGATTTATAAGGGGTAGTCTCGTGGAATCTCACGAGATCTCATCTTCTACTGCACACGTATGCAAATGGAATGGGGGTCAGTTTTCTAATAAAATGCCTGTTGGCAGAGGTGGTTGGGAGAACACGTGCTGGAAGTTGAGAAAGTTGACAGTGATGAATTCTAGCTAAACTTTTGCTTATCGTATTTAGTTTATTTTGTTTTGCTGTTAACCAGCCCATTTAACTGCACATCTTTATAAGTTTAATAATGATTTTCAGCATCCGAATGGTTTTATTTGAACTTGAATATAGCAGAATTCATTCTTATTCTATGAAATGGCTAGTGTACAGTTAAAGTGGTTCATTGGAAAGAGTTTGGGTTGCTATAGAACTTGTGAGAATATGGGCTTACATGTCAGTTTTTTAAAGATTCTGCTGACACATTTGCATCATTGTAAGCAGGAAGATGAAAGATGTTACTGTGTGTGGCATCTTATGCAATATCTGATGTCTTGCCTATAATCCTTTTCGAAGTATCCCGTCATTCTTAGCAATGTCTCTTCAATTTGTGGTCGGGAATTAAAGGTGATGTCTACGATATGACCAGCGTTCTCGAGTGTACTATGGGCATTTCTAACCAAATTCTTTAGCATCGAATGTAATTTGAAACGGTGGAAAAAAACGACACATATTTATTAAATACGTCACGTGGAATTTTAAGTAAGGTTAGAAAACAAGAGTACGCATTCTTAAAACCTCCCAAAATCCTCTTTTCATTAAGGTGTAGGAGTGAACCTAAGTGACCTCAGGCCACATATAACTACCATGAATAAAATACATTGTTTCTTTAATCCTCTGTTTCTCTAAAAGAACTCAACTAACCAAGATACCAAAAAATCTATTCCCTTTTCTCTTCTGCTGTTGCTGCTCGCCCCCCTCCCCACACACTCTCTCTCTTTGACCGATGATTGACCTAAAAAGGATTGGACACTCAGTCTCCAGGCTTCTACGTTGTCACACATGTCCTGCGAAGAGCAGACACAGAATTCTAAAAGTATCTAAAACTGAGAAAATAAAATATTCCTCTCAAGCTAATATTTGTATCCACTTTGTCAGTTATAACAACCAATAAACAAATATTACAAAGGTATAACATCATAATTCAACTTCAAGCCTGGCAGATCGGCGAAAAGCTTCTTAAAATGGTCACGTGACAGATACTCGAAAACGTTACCTAAAACAAAACATCGCAAACAAACGAAGATTTATGTTTAAACTTGAAGGAAACAGAACGACAAAGATTTTAAACTTGAAACGACAGAAAAAATAAAAAAAAGCCATTAGACTTAATGAGAGGCTGATAAAATGTTATTAAAAATCGTAGCGCGACAAAATTGCCAAAACACTATGAAACTTAAGCAGAAAACTCGAAATTTACGAGAACTGTTTCAAAAGTACAGGATCGAATGATAAAATTGTTGCCTGAAAAAGACATGATTCCATTTCTCTTTGATTAAAGCCGGTTTTATCTATAATTTGTTTAATAATTTAGTAGTGTTACATATAGACTTCTTAGCCTAGTTGGGGATGCCCCTTTCTCTTCCTTGCAACCTATATCCCACAGAAGAGACGTTGCGAGCCTTTAGTCATCTTATAGTAATTTACATGGCAAGTGATCGTCCGAGTTCCAATCTATGGTCCCCCCTCGCCAATCTTTCACGAAAAACACCCGTCTAGCTGAAACCACTGTCAGTAATTTTCCCCACTTTTATCTGTGCCTAAATCAAAACAGATTCCATGAACAAAGCTTCTTTCTTAAAAGTGCACGCCTGTGGAACTCTCTTCCATTTTCCTGTTTCCCACCTGACTACAACTTGGATGTCTTCAATTCCAACATAAACAAGTTCCCGTTGAACTGCCCGCTTAAGTAAGGCACTTTATCAGATCTCCATTACTAGCGATTACTACGATATTATCCCATTGATTACTGTACACGCAATAACCCTTATCCCCGAGTGGCCTCCAGGCCTTGATAATAGTGGTCTCCTTGTAAAAAAAATATATATTTTTTCAAAAGGAAAATTTGTATTTGATTCGGCCAATTTCTATTGAAAAGATATAAGACATTAACTTTATCTATGTAAAGTTCTGCCTGCTCCTCTCTTAAATAATCATTACGTTACGTTTTTAAAAGGCTCAAGTAAAATTTTAGAAGGCTAAAGTGGTCAAAGATTGTCATATTGACAAAGTTGGCTATAAACCTACAATCTTGAAACTTGGACAAAAATAGGAGTGATCTCCCTTTGATCTAGCCTCGTTTTCGGTTATTTTTTTAAATATATATCCACTTGTTCCTTCTTTTTACAAAACAAGTATTAGACTACTATTTATTAAAGAAAAAAGTTGCAAAACATTACGTGAAAAGGAAACAAAAAAAAGCAGGGTAAGTAAAAGAAAAACATTGACCGCCAAGAGGTGCTGGACTGAAGTAGTAAATTAAATATTTCCGATTACAATGCGATTTTATTATTTGTATTCGATTACGTAACACAATATTACTTTCTGGATACTTATTATTATTTTTTTAGAAGGTAATCACCACTTATCAAAACCTAGACGCCACTCAAGGATAAGGGTTAAATAGTTTATAGTGATCAAAAGAAGAATATAGCAATCATTAGAAGTGTACATTTGGTAAATTTGATTACTTAAGGGGAACAGCCCACCAAGAACTTGTTTACATTGGACTTGAAGACGGCCATATTGTAGTCAACTGGAAAGCAGGTAAACGAAAGAGTTCCACAGGTGTGTAGTTCTAAATTCTAATATTTTGCGCACAAACAAGGCATATCGTCACTTGGGGGTAAGGGGCTTCTATTTGAGACTAGGAAAAATTAAGATCCAGAGTTACGTTAGATTTAAACTTCTGCATATATGGAAAGCAGGTAAGGATCTCAACAGTGAAGGGGTGTGATTTTGTTGCTTAGCGGGGTTGTTGTGATATGTACATAAAGTGGGAACAAGTGTAACGTTCTCATCAGTAAACATTCTATCAAAATATTTGTAAAACAGGCATATTGCGATGGGATACGGGTAGGATTGTTTAGATTGAACCCACCTTCTTTGCAGCAGCCTTTGCAATGTCCTCAATATATTTGTTCCAGTTCATGTAAAGGGAGAGTCTAGTGGTAGATTCTCCAGCCCAGATGTGGCACCGATACTTAAGGCATAGGTGAGTTGTGTAAAGGTACAAGATATAACAGGTGTTAGTAGTCTTCTAGCACGATAGAGGGAACCCACCTTCTTTGCAGCAGCCTTTGCAATGTCCTCAATATATTTTTCCAGTTCATATTTACTGGGAATGGTAAGCAGATCGGTTTGAAGGACACATTCTTAGGTAGGTTTCATTATTCATGGAGATAATCATTGGGGAGGCTCCTTGTAATTGCTGGAGAAGAACACCTTAGTCTTACTAGCATTTAATGTTACCATCCATTTATGGCCCCGATTCCGCCATTTTCCTGGATAAATGTATTTCCCATTGGGTAGAATTTTGACGCACCCTGTTAGTTAGTAAATATTTTACAACCACAATTTAGGATTAAAAAAAACAAAAAAAAAACAGACACTAACATTAACAAAAAATATGTTCATTCATCCTTCTTATAGCTTTTAGAAAATGTTTTAAAGACAAATATACATTGTTTCTTTCATTATATCTTTCTAGGATAATAATCTTTCATTTATATCTTTCTAGGATAATCATAAACCCTATGCCACTTATATTTTATGTAATTATTTGCACTTTTACTTTTAAATACTGATAAGTAAGGTTTGTATTTAATTAAAAATCAGCAAAAATATTTGCATTTGTTCAACTTCCATTTCCGTAAAATATATCTATGACTTTTGCCCATTTTTAGCTGCAAAAAATCTACTTAACTTATAACAAGTCAAATTGTATTAACGGGTCAAAATTGGGATCAAAGTTAAAGAATTTGCCCTCTACCGTGTCTACCAAATTGTTATATTTAGGTTTCATTATTCTTATTGTTCTTGTTGTTATTAATAGTGAGAGTCTTAGAGAGTGATGTATTATTAAGAGTGATGTTGAAAGACTTAGAGAGTCTTATTGAGAGTTTGTTGTAAAAGAGGGATGTTGTAAGAGATTCAGAGAGGGAGATGTTGTAAGGGAGATGGTTTTTCGAGAGACTTAGAGTCTTAGATGTTGTAGTAAGAGAAAGAGGGAGAGATGTCGTTGTAGATTGTTGTTGTAAGAGAGTGATTGTTCATGTTATGACGATTCATATATATTAAATGTTTATTACTTAGATGTGTAGATAGAAGGAAGCTCTTTGAGTGAGGAGATAGTGTTCGGACAGATATGAGATGTGTATAGCATGAGATTTTATAACACAGACATATAAACATATAATAACAATTCACTTTACCTTATGGTAGAATCACAAACACAAAGACGACGTCTATAAAACACATGATGGGTTTATTTCTTCTCACGACCGGCCGTGGTTTTCTCATCAAGAATTCAAAGCTTCACATATTAAGTTTCAAAGTGACCGTCTCGTTTTTAGACGTTCGAATTCCAAACTGCAGACTATCGTCTGTCGTTCTCAAACTCCCTCTCCGTCTCTCCCCCTCCTTCTGTCTGCTTAACTCTAAAGTTTTTCTATCTATATCTAGAACTTACCATTTTTCCATGACGTCATACACATGTTAAAACATGTGTCTTCTTTTCACGTGTTCTGGACATGCGTGTCCAAAACTTTTTCCTTTGTTTACAAAAGGAATTTTAACCTATACTCAGTAACCTATATTTCCAATATGTTAAAAACATGTTTATTAAATTATCTTGTAGCTGCATTCTTTCAATTGAATTTTCATAACAAAATTGACAGTGCACATTCTTTTCTTGAAACTATTTTATCTCTAAGCTGTTTTACATTCCATTTTCTAATTCTCACACGTAATCTATTCCTAAACCTAAATTACGAGGTTCGAATTTCGTCTATTGCTATTTCATTTTAACTAAATCTCTCTATTTTTATACTTCCATGAAAAGGGGACAGCCCTTCTCATGTAACAAAATTACTTAGCCAAGTGTTGGTTAAAACATTTGAAATTTTATATAAAAGGGTATTCAGAGATAGGGCAAGCTTTTTAATCGGTTGGAGTCGTAAATTTGAGCTACCAAGGGGTCAAAAGATTTTACCTTTGCAGTCTCCAGCAAACTACTCAGCCTATCTTGGGTCTAAACATTTGAAATTTATACATAACGAGTATTCAGACACGCGGCAAGCATTTTAATCAGTTTTGGGGCGAGAATTTTGCTGCCAAAATGTCAAAGGAGAATGAGTTGACCTTTGCTGATTCTTTTAAATTTCTCCAGCAATTTTGTGTGTAATGACTTGAAATTTCAGATGTAGGTAACTTGGACATGGGTAAAACTTATTTTGATTTGAGACTCAAAAGGTTAAGGGGTCAAAGTTTGGGCCAAGTTATAAAAAAATTACCTCTGCGGTCTCTACGAAATTATTCAGACAAATTCTGGTCTAAACATTTGAAATCATACATAAAGTGTATTCACACGGAGGGCAAGGTATGAACAGTACATAGGTCCCCAGCAAGGCCGGGCTGAACTGCTAATATTAACATAAAAAGAAACTGTACTCTTTGGGAGATCTCCATCTTTCCAAGAATTAAAGGAGCAACTGGATAGATGAAAACGAATTTCAGCATCTTCCTTGAAATTATACCCGGCGAACAACGGAAAGAGCTTCAACCAATTGCACTTATAGGGACGATTAGAATCTTAAAAAGATATCTCGGTTTAAAAATATGTGAGAGAAGTGGTAAATATTTGACGTCTGGTAGCTTTAAGAAAATAAGAAATTTGAAAATAAACAAGTGAAGCATATATGGCCCTCTCTGAGTGCACAGTGAACAAAAATGACTAAGTTCAGCATTTGCCTACACCTAGCCACAAAAGTCTCCAGGTGACATTAAATCCTTGTGAACATGAACAACGGCGCAGTTTTCTGCCTTAATATATGTACATTTGAGTTCTGCACCATGTAAAAAATAAAAATAAATGATTAAGTCCATCATTTGCCCCTCCTATCTAGCCCCCAATTTTTTTTTTATTACATTTTCACCTCAAACAAGGCACATTGCCACTTTGGTGTAGGGGGCTACTATCAGGGGAAACATCTACTGGGGTACTATGTAGGGATTAGGGCAGCGAGATGTTGGTTCACGTTGCACTTGAACTTATGCATGTCAGTGCAGTTGGGGAAGCAGTGACCTGGAATGGAATTCCAAAGTCTAGCAGTTCTGGGGAATAAACTACTGGAGTAGAAAGATCTTTTACATCTAGGGATCTCTACAGTGTAGGGGTTGGAGTTTGCAGCTTGTCGGGTTTGTCGAGGGTGTTCACGTCGTGGGGGCACAAGTGCTTGCAGTTCATCAGAGCATTCACCATTATAATACTTGTAAAACAGGCAGAGGGATGCAACGTTTCGACGATGGGACAGAGGCTGAAGCTTAGATGCCAGTTTAGGGCCTATCAGATTTGCGACTCTCTTTTGAACCCTGTCAAGGAGCAAGAGACTAGTAGCCGATGCACCAGCCCAAATATGACAGCAATACTCCATACATGGGCGAATAGTGGCCTTATAGTCCCCAATGTTTTAACATATTTAAATTTGAGTTCAGTAACATGCAAGACTGCTAAATAGACATACACAGACAATTTTAGACAAATATGGTAAAATAGTCGCAAAAAGGAAGAAATCTTCGAGAACTTAGATGACTCGATTTGGTGCAGCCATGATAAATAACAAGAATACAAGTTTTTTTTTTTAATAATACAAAGCAAATTCACCAAATTTAAAGATATTTTAAGTATTTCCTTATGTATATCGAAGTTCAGCACAACGAAGATTATGATATAATTAATTATCTAAACCATTGAATATGCCTTTTTTAAATGATGCCATATTTGTTCTTTTATTTTCTGGATGTTCAGCTACACCTGTTTATAACGTTTAATCATTGCACTTAAAGAGACGCACTCTGGTGCAATTTAATTATGTACCACGCAGAAGTAATTAAAAAAAAGATATGCCGCAATTTTCGACGGCACAAGTGTAGATTATTACTACAATTATTGGGGAATACTGTCATGTTATTCTCACAATAGGTTTTAAAAGGTCAACGGTGGATAGCAAATAATTTTTATTTTGTGCGAGAAAATATTCTCTAAAAGTACATTTAAAACTCAGTTTCGACATGCCTCAATTAGAAAAGTTAACCCTGCTTTTAAACGAATAATTACAGGCTAAGTATGCTAACTCGATTTTGTACCGTATGATATTTAAATAAATTAATGTTATTGGACGGGTATAATTAATTTCTCAGAAGGACTAACTTATGTTTCTGCAAAAAAAGTTAACCCTTTATGATCTGGTTAAACTAATTCGGTCAGTCGTGACGGCATAAATAAAGTGGGAAATTATTCAAACACGCCTTGCACGTATTTGTTCAGTATCCAGATTTATGCCAGACACCTCCAAATTACAAATTTTCATTGCTTACATTCAGTATACCGCTAACTAAAATTAATAATTATTAAAAAAAAATATCTACATCATACATCAAGTCATAAAGGGTTAAAATACAGACAAGAGGAAATACATTTTTTAAAATAGGATTCTCGGAAAGAAAATAGAGGTAGTTGAAAGCGCATATGAACACTTATAAAATAGCTGTCACGGCGTGGGAGGCAAGTGCACTCAGTAAAGTTAATTGTATAACTGGCATAAAATGTTATTTCAAAATGTTAAGTGAACGTTGTTATTACGTTACAAAACTTGGAAAAGCAGAAATTATGAATCTGTTAAAGAAATTTCATACGTTGAACCTCTCATTACGGTATAATTTCGTTATACTGTTTTGCTTTGTAAAGGCTACAATTAAACGCATAAACTAATTATTCTCTCTGGTTATATAAACTTTAATAAAACTATATACACCTCACGTAACCACTCTTCACGCCTAACCAATATGTCACTTGTTTAAAGTAAGATTCACTATGATGTGCTAACGGTTATATCTCATAAGATTAATGAACCCCTCGGCAAAGTCATCCTTTCTAGGGCAATTGCTATTGACATATAAAAGGCTTTCGATAAGGTATGGCATAAAGGCCTACTTCACAAGATTTCCAGCTAGGTATAACTGGAAATGTTTTCTCAATTATTAACTCATTTCTCTCTGATAGGCGTAGAGTAGTGGTTGATTGGCAGAAATCAGAGGCCCAGAGTATTAACGCTGGAGTCCCTCAGGGGTTCATCCTGGGCCCAACCCTCTTCCTGATCTATATCAATGATCTCCCAAAACACATACTTAAATCGTTCGTTGATACCTATGCTGATGACACGACCATCTATGGCAACACAACAATGGCTGTGAATGACAAAGTTCTCTGATTCTCTCTCCTCTGATCTTGAGCGCGTGGTACACTGGGGGAAGAGGTGGCTGGTGACTTTTAATGCATCTAAAACTAAGCTCCTATCTTTACATCATCAACACTCCTATCCCCATCTGGCATCAATTGAAATGGATGGCTCTCGTCTTGGGGAGGCTCCATGTTTTCACAAGTTTCTCGGTTTTACCTTTACTCCTGATCTGAAATGGAACACATACATCAAGTCTGTTGCCAAGGTCGCTTTGAAAATGGTTGGATCCTTCTACCGCTCCAGAAGATACTACTGATGCAATTATCTATCTATATAAAAGCCAAGTACGTCCAAGGATGGAATACTGCTATCACATCTGAACAGGAGCTGCTAAAAACAGCCTATCCTGCCTTGAAATAGTACAAAATAGACTTTGTGGCTTAGTGGGAGATGCCCTTTTCTCTTCCCTGCAATCCATCTCCCACAGAAGAGACTTTGCGAGCCTATCCTTGCTTTATCGTTATTTAAATGGCAAGTGCTCGTCTGAGCTCCAATATCTGGCCCTCACTCGCCAATCTTTCACGAGAAACACCCGGTTAGCTGAAATTACTGTCAATAATTTCCCCCCCTCTTTATATGTGCCTAAATCAAAACGTAGATTCCATGAACAAAGCTTCTATCTCAGAAGTGCACGCCTGTGGAACTGTTCCGTCTGCCTGCTTCCCACCGGACTACAACTTGGATGTTTTCAAGTCCAACATAAAAAACAATCCTGATGAACTGCCCCCTTAAGTAAGACTTTATTAAATCTCCAATACTAACGATTACTACAATACTATCCCATTGATTACTGTACACGCAACAATTCATATCCTCTAGTGGTCCTCGGGCCTTGACAAGTGGTGACCACCATGTAAAAAAAAACCCAAAGAATGAAGAGTGCTTCCTGCATTTCAACGAATTCTTACAAAACAAGTAAAACATGCAGGGTTCCTCGTGAGTGCACCGTGAACGAGGCATAAAAAGTCACAAATTCCGCATTTGTTCCCCGTCCTCATTTTACCCCCAAAAGTCCTCAGAGGACGTCAAATTCTGGTGAAAATGAACAAACGGGTCAGTTTTAGGCATTAACATATGTAAATTTGAGTTCTGCACTGTGAGAAAATGACAAAGACCATCATGGGCCCCCCTCTCATTTAGCCGCAAAAGTCCCCAAAGCCTTTAGATATTTAAATTTAAGTTCAGCACCATGCAAAACTACTAAATACACATACACAAAAAACATTTGGAAAAACAGAGTTATATAGTCCCAACAATGAAGAGTTTTTATTAGCGCAAAAGAGTCCCTGGGGCACACCCAAGAGTTATCGCGAAGTATAGACAAATAAAATTATATAAAAACCAGTTAGTTACAACTTTTCAGAAATTTTTATAAACATCCAAGACATCAAATTTTTTTAAATACGCACAAAAGTGTTAATTTTTGCCAGGTTAAACTGAAAGCCACCCCTAGGAGAACAACCGGAGTTTTCCCGGAAAACCCGTTCTGTTACATTTTACTAATATCGTGTTTAATGTTTGTGTACAATTTCAAAAAATTCTAATCCTACTTATTGAAAAAAGTGCGGACAGAAGAACGGACAAAAAGAGAAGGGTGAATTTACAGGCCCACCCTCGTTTTATCGGAGTACGCACAACGGTTGGTAACGTTAATGATCACTCCAGAGGAGCAAGATATCTAATAAAAATCATAATCTAACTGTTAATGAAATGCGATTCCGGTGTGTGTTGTTAGACGTCCCCTTTTTAGTAAAACTATGATTTTGATTAAATTCTGAATGTAATATTGTATTGTAAGTATTTTGAGCTATGTAAAATTGCGGGAAGATTTTAAAACCAGAGTCAGAATTACATCATTGATTTGGAAATGATCTGAAAAAAGAACAAAAGTGACTTTAAATAAAAGTGAGTAAAAGATCCACTTACCCCCACCCCCACACACACCTTTTAGCGGAGTTATGATAGGGGAGAGTGTCGTGAGAATATCGAAATTCTACTACATGCTCTTTTTTTTTTGGCAACTAGTAATGGACACTATAATTGCGCAAAATACCAGATATCGTCCGTTATACTAAAATGTATTATACTACTGAACAATACGCAATTTCATTGAATAAAATATGTAAATTGCAGTTTATTATACTTGCTTACCTCATTAAATAGTGTAGAAAAAAAAACACTGTTTAGATAGCATTTTCATTTGACTTTGTTTAAAATATCGAACGAATTTGGCATGATCATCTATAATACTTATTTCCTTTAGGTTTGATAGGCTTTCTCCCTGTAAAATGATTTTTAACAAAATAAATGTAAAACAATCTCCATATAGCTCCTTCGTGTATGTTTATAAGATGGACGACAACTGGAGTGGGGGAAAGACAACGTGGACGATGACCGGAAGGAAGGGGGGAGGGAAGACAACGTGGACGATAACCGGAAGGAAGGGGGGAGGGAAGACAACGTGGACGATAACCGGAAGGAAGGGGGGAGGGAAGACAACGTGGACGATAACCGGAAGGAAGGGGGGAGGGAAGACAACGTGGACGATAACCGGAAGGAAGGGGGGAGGGAAGACAACGTGGACGATAACCGGAAGGAAGGGGGGAGAGAGAACTTGCACGCCTACTTGGGAGAGAGAACTTGCACGCCTACTTGGGAGAGAGAACTTGCACGCCTACTTGGGAGAGAGAACTTGCACGCCTACTTGGGAGAGAGAACTTGCACGCCTACTTGGGAGAGAGAACTTGCACGCCTACTTGGGAGAGAGAACTTGCACGCCTACTTGGGAGAGAGAACTTGCACGCCTACTTGGGAGAGAGAACTTGCACGCCTACTTGGGAGAGAGAACTTGCACGCCTACTTGGGAGAGAGAACTTGCACGCCTACTTGAGAGAGAGAACTTGCACGCCTACTTGAAAGAGAGAACGTGCACGCCTACAATACGTTTTGTTGAGTTTCCAAAATCTTCAGGTATGGTTGTTTGTCAGAGCGATCTTACATTAGGAGAGTTTTCAATACAAGTAACCACTGACTTAATTTTAAAAAAATCGCATAGAATTCGCAACCCATATTAGATTTCTTGCTATTTCTTACTCACACCTTATTTTAAGAGAAATGGAACTCTTTCTCTGAGTTATGTTATCTTAAAAAAAGTGGGTATCCTCTATCGTGCTAGAAGACTACTCACTGCTGAGATCACCCTGTACCTCCACAGACTATTATTCGTCCATGCATGAAGTATTGTTACTACTTCTGAACTGCTGCATCAACCTCTAGTTTCTCACTTTTGGATAAGATCCAAAAAAGTCTAATAGATTGCGTACAAATCTCAAGAGCGTTAGGAAACTTCTATTATATCAGAAAGTGACGGAATGTTTAACGAGCGAGATCGGAGATGCGCCGCTGTATAAATCATGCTCTCTACTGATCCAAGTTATGACAACGGGACCATTTCAAATATCATCAAAATGCGAATCCCGACAGTTCAACGCTTTAAAGCATAGCACAACGAAGTTTCTGATCACGCTTACCGTTTTTGGTGTGGTTTCAAGTAAGGACCACGTCGTGCCTACTCTCCTCTTCGAAGTCGGCGCTAAAATCAACACCAAAGTGTACCTGCAAGTGCTGAAGAATGTGGTGATCCTCGGGTGCAATCAGGTGGCTGGCAAACTCTGGATGTGACAGAATGAATCGACGCCGACCCACAAGTCCAAAGAAACCTAGGCTTAGCTTCAGGAAGTCCTTCGACTTTCTACCTTTCTATCACTGCTTCAATAGTCCTTCCAGATCTGAAGCAACTGAACTACTTCGTTGGGTCATACCTCGAAAATATTACGAAAGCCAGCCTGATCTCCGCCATCTGTTGAGTATTCGCCGAGCTCCCGCCGGCGTTTGTGAAAAAAGGCATGCTCCACGTTCCGAACCCGTATCCAGGCGGCTGCATTGAATAGATGCCAGCTCCAATATATAATAAAATTTACAGAATTTATGGTGGCGTACGAGTTATTTTTTTAAAAACTTCTTAAATCATATATATTGAATCAAATATAATATAAATACTGAATTAATCGAAATATATTTCAACGTATTTTTATGCTAATATATATGTGCGCGTGTGTGTGTGTGGTGACCTGAACGAGAATCACACTTCCTAAGACCGGCTTTGGAATGAAAATCCCTAACCTACCCATGGTAAGAACGGCTTTCGTTTTTTTTCTTGCAATTTTTCTTATAGATTGAAAATTTATAGGCAGTTATTCTCGTTCTGATCCGCCTATATTATATATATATATATATATATATATTATATACGCACACACACACACACACACACACACTAAAAGAGTATACACAACATTGTTCCTAATAGAAAAATCAGTATTCCCAAAATTTTTATATTACAATGAGGCAGCACTTAACTTAGGGGGGTTTAATTGGTTTCCTCCGAAGGGGGTAACTTTCGTAAGTGTAAGAAATTCACAAGCGGCCCACAGTCACGTGTATTGCCGTATGGAGACTAACGACGTTATATATTCAAATTTTGAGATGAAGACGTTAGGTATTTGCATCTCTCGCAGGGAGGTGTCGACGTCCGCCTACTTACATTCTGAAACTGTTCAATATCTCGTACTAACCAGGCTCAATTCTGCTTAACTTAACGGCGTGCTCACATGAGTATTAAGCAGAAGGCTGATATAACTAAAAGATGACGCTACTCTGTGTGATTTAATCATTGTAAGGTATTAATTAAATATAAAATAATATCAGTAACTTAATCTATATTATAAATCTCATCTGCCTGTTTAAATGTATTGATGTATGTTCGTGTGTCTCGCAAAAAGTTTCGACAGAGGCGATGGATTTTCACAAAGATCGGTATTATATTGAAGCTCGACCCTTCGGACGACAAATATCGAGAAATTATAGGAGTCTATGACAGATCAACATTGTATGGACGACCAGCGCGAACGGAAACCCCAGGATATACTTATACCAATTTATACAGGACAGATACTACCCTAGGCTCCGAGCCAGAAGAAAAAGAATGTATATGTTAGTTTCATGTACGATCCCACATGGATATTATTTTGTTTTATATTAAATACGTTCTTTACATTGAGTTTTATTAAAAAAAAGATGGTTAGAAGCCAATAACATACTATGGGCATTAAATTAGTATATAGAGACGCGAATATTATTTGCCAGGTATATTATCAGCTTGCCCCTTTTTAATAAATAGGATCTCCCGATCGAATTATTTATATTCTGGAAACCAGTACGTACGTTAAAAAGGTACTATTATGTTTATATCTAGATTAATAACAGATCTCTTATATAAATTAATTTTATGCAGTAAAATTCTTTAGCAGTTTCGAAACGAAAATGATTTGAAATTTTAATGCGTCGAAATTTCAACTAAAAATACAGATTATATTCCTGTGACTTAATCAGCAATTATTAAATGGTCGCGAGCGATAATTATGGATGGCGTTCGGATTAATTGACAATGAGACGTGATGATGATGATGGTAATCGTGATCAAAATGTTGGTAATAAAGGTGGAGATGATGATGATGAGGATCTATCATAATTATTGTGATTGTTGCACTTTATGCTAATGCAAATGTGTAAAATCTGAAGCAATTATTTTTTTGTCTGTATTTCGTATTTGCTTCCTGTCACTGCTATTTCATTTAATAACGAGAACTTGCTAAAAAATTAACGAAATTTGCTTCTAATGTTCGGAGAGAAGGTGCTCTAAGTTATTCACGAATATATTGTTAGTTTTCGTTGAGATACTTAAAACAGTGAGTCGTTCAAAACAGATCCTTCGTTTATTAAAAATAAGATTATATATATATATATATATATATATACATAATCTCTCTCTCTCTCTCTCTATATATATATATAGAGAGAGAGAGAGAGAGCGAGAGAAAGAGAGAAAGAGAGAGATAATGTGTGTGTGTATATATATGTATATATAATGTGTGTGTATATATATAATGTGTGTGTGTATATATATATAATGTGTGTGTATATATATATAATGTGTGTGTATATATATATATAATGTGTGTATATATATATATATATATAATGTGTGTGTATATATATATAATGTGTGTGTATATATATATAATGTGTGTGTATATATATATAATGTGTGTGTGTGTATATATATATATGTGTGTGTATATATATATATATATATATATAATGTGTGTGTATATATATATATATATATATATATATATATATATATAGAGAGAGAGAGAGAGAGAGAGAGAGAGAGATTGTTAAATAGCACGGAATTTTTTTTCTTAATGATCTTATTTTGTAATTTTTTTAATTTTTCGATTCGCCATTTATTATGTATCGGTCGAATTTGTGAAGGAAAGTTCCGTAGTCGTTTTCGTCTATCTGTTGCCTTTTTATTTTGCAAGTACTTTCAACTGATTTCATTTCAGTCGTCTTTAGGCAGTTGTTTTTATTGCCGTTTCGTGTAAAATCTTTTATATGGTTCGGTTCAAATTACATTTAAATTACTTGAAATTGTGAGGCGTCTCGTGTAAAAAAACAAACAAAAAACGATTTTACGTGTCAAGAACGTGATTAAAATAAATGTACAATTGGTTAATAGTATAATTTACAAAATCGTATGGAATTTACAGTTTTTTTTATTCATAAATTTAGATTACAATAACTATATGTGCATGTATATTTATACTTAGTGTTTCATCCTTTTGGGAATCATCATTGCATGGCAACACGATTACTGCCGGTCGAGAGATTCGAACCCGGCAATAAAGTCATCTGACTCCATTAGCAATCGAACAAAATATCTCCGCCAACCTTTACCGAGAGGAATATCGTTGAAATTTAAACATTTATTTTTAAATGGTTTTAACATCTGTCCGAGTTTTCTAATCATTATATCATGATCTGTGCACGCGAGCTGAAGTGACCGACTTTATTTCAACTGTAAAGTGCTCAACGATAAGAAACGACTATTTTTTATATTATTAAATATCTACGGACACTAGTGTTTCACCTTTTTCTCAAGCGCTTTAAATGTTATTGTTTCCAAATTTACATTAATTTTTGACAGTTTACCTCTTATATACACTGCTTTAGTATTTTAATCTTTTTACAGTTGGAGCCATGCGAATGATTTTCGTGTTTTCATCCTGGATTTTCTTAAATTGGGAATGTAAACTTATACTCTGAACTTCAAGGTCAACCTCGTTAAGCGACAACTTACTATTGCCAAAGAGTTTATTAAACACCGCACGTCTGAAATGCAGGAAGTAACAAAAAAAACACACAAAAACTAAAGCACAGTATTACTAACGATCAATACAACGAAATCCAACACAATCTATCCGAAAGCTATAATAACTAAAATAGCGCATAGAATAAATGTCTAAAATAAATTAAACTCTTTGCATAAAGAGTTTCTTTCACTTCCTCCAAAAAACAAACAGACTACATCAATCTCACTAACCAGGAGCTTAAGGAACACCAAACAGAATTTCTTAATCGAAGAGTTTATTAACATATTTACACATACAATCACCAAATCAAAAGAGCTGAAATATAACTTTTATATGAAAATATTGTTACAGAAAGAAACGAACAAAAAAAAAATCACCACGCACTCAGGAGTAAAGACATACTCCAAGCAGAATCCATTGAAAACAGGGTCGAAAAAAGCAAAATATCTAATACAATTATAATTTTTAAGTTAATTCGCTACTTTTTGCAGATAAATTATGTAAAAAGCAGTGAATTAACTTAAAAATCACCCAAACATTATCGTTTGAAAAGCGACAAAGCTAATATATGCGTAGTACTTAAAAATATGAGTATTTCCAAAAACTACTACAAACCATTTTAGATAACCACACAAAACAAAAAAAAAGTGAAAAGAAACCCTATACATCATTTCGAAATTCAAACAGTTAATGAACTTATAACTGCGCACAATACTATCAAATCCCTATAATAATGATTATAAACCTGGATACATATATAACTATGTAAAAACTCAAACCCAAATTTCTTCTCTGCTCTATTATTTCACAAGTAACAACTCTTATCTATAAATTAACCAAAACAATCAATCGTCTTATTACCCCTTATTTACGAAGACATACAAATTCTCCAAATCATAAAATTAAATAACAAAAGCACCGGCACAGTAGACGTAGAAAGCCTCTTTACCAACGTCCCAGTTCACGAAAATATTGGTATCATCATTGACAACATATACAATAATCCATCTATCTGAAAATTAAATCTATAATACCACAAAATTAATATATACAATCGAGGTCTCCTTTTATGATCATAAAGACAACATTTATACACACATCAATGGTGTATCTATGGGTTCCGTAGTTGGACCAACTTTTATATGTTCACTCAAGAGAAGAAAATATTCTGCTGACAATAATAATGTAATAGAGAAAGTAAAGGAACATTTTCAAACAAATTCCGTACTTGTTTTCACTTAGGAATTAAATATAAACATTAGTATTAAAATTCTTGTTCTCATAAAGATAAATTCATCACTTCTCCGGATAAAAATACTATTGCACCCAATTCCCGTATCTTAAACGTCAAAAGTGAATGTCCATACCGATACAAAACCGCACTTATAAAGAATCTAATTAATCGAACCAAATTGATCTCTTCGAATAAAAAAAAATTCTACAGCGAATTAAAAAATATCAAACAGATCTTGATAACCAATTCACTTAATTCTTTGACGACAAAGACAACATAACAGTTATAAACCTTGACCAAACTAATAATCAAGTTAACAATCCCCCACTTCATTAGTATATTCTACCGCAACCAGCTACATTACAACTTTAAGTCAGATAAAAAAATTACCAAGAAATGTATATATATATACATATATACATATATATGTGTTATAATGGAATAATTCCAGAGGAAATCCGGGTATGAGAGCTCAATGTGGTAAACAGAGCAATAACATAAAAATATAACACGGAAATTACATAATTGTCGATGCAATAATTTATTTCAACCTTATGGTATTTTCAAGCATCTAAACCAGACAATTACATTTTTGATACTGAAAGAAGGAAAGAAAAGAAAGAAAAAGGAAAGAAAAATACATTTTCTTTCCTTCTTTCAGTATCAAAAATGTAATTGTCTGGTTTAGATGCTTGAAAATACCATAATTATGTAATTTCCGTGTTATATTTTATCTATATATATATATGAATTTTTTCCGGGGAAAGGGTACAGAATTTAACAATGGCTAAGTACAGACCAAAAAGCATAATGAATTTAAAAAACAAAACTGAAAATAAAGGTTAGCTAACTAGGTTTCGTTCGTCATTTATCAAAGCTAAATCGAGGAAAATACGATTAAAAAAAAAGTCATGAATATGGCGGGGGTAGGAAAAAAAACAAACAAACAAAAAACGTGTTTTCGTTTGAAACAGCATGTGCCTTCAAAGATTCGTTATGCAAATTTTTCACCCTCGGATGTTCTGAGTAATACGTATGATTCTGCGATTCGCGACCATCTTATACATAACCATGCGTGCGCCACGAATTTCAGTGCTGACATGTTTACGACCCTTAATGAGTCGCACTCTCCCTATCAGTTGAAAATTTTAGACACTCTTTTTATTAAGTCATTGAGACTTAATAAAAAAAAAATCTAGACTTAATTTAGTCTATGTAATTTTCCCCCGCTTATTTCTGTTTTTTTTCCCTACCCCCGTCATGACTTTTTTAAATCGTATTTTCCTCGATTTAGCTTTGATAAGTGAGGAACGAAACCTGGTTAGCTAACCTTTATTTTCACTTTTTAAATTCATTATGCTTTTTGGTCTGTATTTAGCTATATATATATATATATATATATATATATATATATATATATATATATATCCTCAGTCAATAATAAGCTCAGATTTCTCACCTACTTCAGGAAATTAACACCTGCTAATCTTATAATTAAAAACAGCACTTCTCGGAATACAGAATCATTCGACAAAACCAACATATGAAAAATTATTAAGTATTAATGAGAAAGTTACATTGTGCTACATAGTTCAATACAGATAATAAACTAACATTGTAAATAGCAATCTTTAATTAAGTCCTTCAGTTCATCACTCGTGACATAAATTGTAATGCTTAATAAAGCAACCTTATCACGATAGCTAACGGCCTAGAGAAGCAAGTTATATATTAATTTATGAAGCATAAGAGTTACATAGAAATTAATAGTATCATAAATGAGATGAAAAATTAACAAAAAGAAATCTATTTGAGCCATAACATTTTGAAGCGAATTCCTTCCCATCAGAAAATGAGAAAAACTGATACTTTAAATATAAGGATATAATATTAAAAAAACAGACTTAAGAATATTTACATTCAAAATAATCTCAATCTATATGTTCTAAACTATTAATTTATTTGTATATCCGAATGATTATGAGAAGTATTTAAACTTGAAATATTATGGTCTAAGGAAATTCATCTATCTTTATTATTTTTTTATTCAATTTTACCCCAAACAAGGCACAGTGCTACTTTGAAGTAGGGGACTACTATTAGGGACATAAGTTGCAGGAGTATTATGAAGGAAGATTATTAGCAAGATGTTTGTTCACATTATATTTGAACTTCTGCATGTCAGTACAGTTGGGACAGCAGAATCCCGGAAAGAGAGTTCCAAAGTCTAGCAGTTCTGGGGAAGAAACTATCGGAGTAGAAGGCTTTCTTACACCTAGGGATCTCTACTGTGAAGGGGTGGGATTTAGCTGCTTGTCGGGAGTATTCAGGTCGAGGGGGTAGAAATGATTGTTTCGGTAGATTAATGTACTTGTAGAACAGGCAGAGTGATGTAACATTTCGTCAATGGGACAGAGGTGGAAGCTTAGCTTACAGTGCAGGACCTGTCAGGTTGCGACTCTCTTTTAAACCATGTCAAGGGGTGAGAGACAAGTAGCAGATCCAGCAGACCAAATATGACAGCAGTACTCAATACGTGGACGAATGGTGACCTTGTAGAGGTATAGGATACTTTCAGGCGTAAGTAGCTTTCTAGCACAGTAGAGAGAGCCCACCTTCTTTACAACAGATTTGGCAATGCTCTCACTGTATCTTTTCTAGTTCATGCTACCTGTAAACATTAAGCCGAGGAGTTTAAAGGAAGTACTTTCAGGTAATATGTTATAGGCCATTTCTATTGGTGGTAGTGAATGTTTCTTGTAATTATTGAAGGAAACAAGTTTAGACTTGGCAGCATTGAATGTGACCATTTTTTCTTTATTCCGCAAGAGATTGGAGGTCATCCTCTAGTGTTTTTGCCATTTCCTTAGATATGTATTCATCTGTTTTCCCCTCATGCCTGTTATAGAGGGTGGTGTCAGAAAATATTCCCATCTCCGAAAGAATTTTATCAGGGAGGTCATTTATGAATATCAGAAATAATTAAAGTGCGAGGATAGACCCCTGAAGTACTCCCGCATTTATATGATATTGTTTAGAGGCATGACCGTCGAGGACAGCCTGGATTTTTCTCTTAAGAAGGATTTAATTACATTATGTATTCTTCCAGTGATACGATATGATCTAATTTTCCTTAGAAGACAATCATGCCATACCCTGTCAAAAACCTTAGATACATCGGGAGCTACCGCTCTACCCTCCATTGTTTTGTCCAGTGAGCGGTATATAGTTCAGAGATTACAGTTAGGATATCTGCTGTGGAACGGGCTTGTCTAAATCCATATTGATTGTTGGTCAGGAGTTTAGCAGCTTAAGGTGACTGACTAGAGCTTGATTAATTAAGGACTCAAATATTGCGTCGAAAAGCGAGATAATTTTATGGGTCATTCATCTGATGGTACAATATAATTCTAAGTAACTTTTACTCCTCATTTTTAAATTTCATGTATGTTTGCGAGTCATATTTTATAGATATGTTCTAAACATACATAAAAAGGCTTAATCTGGGAATATTCGCCACAATCAGCATTATGAGTCAACGATATAGATTAGAGTTATAATTGCACTTAATCTATTGTATTCCAATTATAGGCAAACGAGACGTCTATACATAAACACACACACACGATAACATGAATTCCCTGCATTCTAGCATGAGACATCTTTAAAGGGATAAAGCCGGGGAAATTCTTAGTAGATGTATTACTATAATGTATTGTATACTAAATATCCAAATTTTACTTGCGTACTTTTCACGGTGATAAAATCATCACTGTAA
>NC_136501.1:103039915-103167415 GCF_053919585.1 Euprymna scolopes | reverse complement strand
GACACAACTGAATTAGCATAAGATATAACGTTAAAAGATATTATGCAGATTCACTTTTATTAATCTATATCCATAAAAACGCCTCTGTGTGTGTGTGTGTATACATTTCCCTACGCAATAACTGTTAATTTTAAGTCTACAGACTTAAAATTTGAGATAGAGGGTAGTGAAATTTGGGAAAATCTTTGTGGTCGATTTTTTGGTTAGATATTTGGCTGTTAAGTGGTCAAAGTTCAACAATTTGATCTTTGACAACTCTACAAAACGCCTTCGACAATTTTTGGTCTAAGCACTTGAAATTTTAGATATAGGCTCCTTGGACATGAATCCAACTTAATAACTTGATTGGAGCCAAAAACAATAAATGTTAAGGGGTTATAATAGGGGTCAAAGTTAAAAAAAAATGACCACTTTTTTTTTTGCTCAACATACACCTCCGGGCAACGCCGGGCTGAAATTCTAGTACAATATATATGTGATTGATTTTATATTTTACATATATATATTGCACATAATTGCGTGAGCGAGGTCAGAAGGATGTATAGTACTATTTCGATGAATTTTCTCGTCCCAGACCGGTATACGACTACTTATGTTTCCAAATAAATTTACACATTAAGTGGAATTATGGATAGAAACCAGGTAATAGATATGAAGTACGTATTCCCGTTTTGTACAATAAGTAAATGCAGGTATAAACTGTTTTTTAAACATGAAATATCACGGATTGGCTGCTTGATAATCAGAAAAATAAACAGCTATCGCAATTATATAAGAATCTTTCTAGTGAACGCGAGCGGAAGTAATGTGCAGGAAAATATTGAAAGAGTATTTCCCAGCTGAATACAAGATGGTTCCCTTCACATCGAAAGTTAACGTTAGTAAACATACTTCCAATTCAAACAAAGTTTCTAATGTGTCGATTGTTCAGTAGTTAATGTCACGAGCTAACAACCCGGTTGTCACTAGTGAAAATACAGTCTGTTCAACAAAAGTCACATACACTTGGGATGCTGGCAATTTTACATTGTCCTTCCCAGTAAGTACTTCATGACTTTCTGGAAATAGTTATAACAACATACATCGTGGAAACCAATGCCAACTATAAAATATTCTGATTCATACGATATAATGATGATTGTATCCCGAGAATAAACGGAGACTATGGATAATCAGTTTTAGGGGTTTTGCCTATGATCTTGAAGCAATGGTGGGGCAATTATCAGACACACCTATCCTGAGGGGACACTGCATGATTCCAATGGCAATTCCAAAAGGATTGGAAAAATATCGAGATAAGCGGAAATCACATACAGCACTTGGCATTCTGAAATGCTCACCCACTTTTGTACTGATCATCCTAAACG
This sequence comes from Euprymna scolopes, assembly GCF_053919585.1. NCBI lineage: Eukaryota > Metazoa > Mollusca > Cephalopoda > Sepiida > Sepiolidae > Euprymna > Euprymna scolopes. The sequence continues at coordinate 103,166,048 of NC_136501.1, read as the reverse complement.
TTGCTAAACATTTATGATTAAACTGGAACTCTTTTGTTGACGTGTGTAGGCATCATCTCTATAATGTTTTACTTGTTTTCTCTCTTTCTACTTCACGCAGGAATGAGGTGTTGCTCAAAACCCAAAACACATCACCTGACTACAACTGTGATGTCTTCAAGTCCAACATAAACAAATTCCTGATAAACCGCCGCCTTAAGTAAGACACTATATCAAATCTCCATTACTAACGATTACTACGATATTATCCCATTGATTAGTGTACACGCAATAACCGTTATCCCCGAGTGGCTTCCGGGCCTTGATAAGTGGTGACTTCCATGCAAAAAAAAAAATCAAGCAAAATATCCTCCTATTTGTTATTCAGATTGCCAACAATGTCTAAGTTTGCATAACCACGTTATTCTTGTATCTGAAGGGTTCCAGGTTCGTACATCACTGCTTCCCCACAGCGAGCACATGTCAGCGATGGTCACACATTTTGATGACCCTCTACACAATTACCACAACTTTAAATAAAACTGTAATTTCATAATTATTTGCTAGATTTTACTTGAAATTAAATATATGTCCATACATTGTTTTGGTGTACTTTGTGTATACAATGCGTGCGTTGAATGTGAAAACAAGTGGCTTACCGTTTTTTGTTGTTGCCGTTGTTTGGCAATTCCCCATGCGTGTCAGTGATGATTGTTGAGTTGAACTGATCTACTTCTTTGAACCTACAGGAAAATAAAAGAGAAATTGTTTAAAACCATGCAAGCTTTTTCGGCTAAACTGGTTTTGTTAGGGGCCCTATGATTAGTTCTTCAATAAATTACTGACATCATTACAATCAGGACGTTTGAAGTGAGGTAAGTCCTGTAATCATTCTTATAGCTGCTATTCATGTATGCCTTCAGTTTTATTAGTTAAAGTTAAATATTTACAGTCAAATGTAACTTTTAAACGACTTCATTTGTATTTAAAATAAAGGGCGAAATACAATGTTTGAAGGACTTACTGCTTCATAATAGAACCACAATTTGGCTTTATAATTCCTGGATAAGTTACGTCTTTCATGTAGCCTCATTTTAGGGTGTTATAATATATGACTCATTGTTGTCATTATCCGAAAAAGAAAACATTCAAAAGAAACATTCAAAAGAAACATTCGAAAGAAACATGGCAAAAAATGTCTGCCTGTGTAAGCTGGACTGAAGGAGAAAATAAACATTGTGTCATAATAGAGTATAACCCGGATATAAGAGACGTATCCGGTCCTACATCTATCTTACATCAGAGTTACTTATATCCAGGGTTCTTACATCCGGGTCACTGTACATTAACACATTAAAGTTGGACCAGAAAAAGAAATCTGTCTGTTTTATCTTATATTTGGGTTTCTTATATCCGGGTTATACTGTATATAATTTTCATTATTGCATTGCATTACATTATGTATCACAATGTAACTACCAGATTATTTATTAGTACTTATTTCATTTAAATTGGAATATGCACTTGCTTATAGAAACATTTAATCGTCTCATCCCTGTACTTAAGCGTTTTTTTTTTTGGTGAGCTGATGTGCGCTGCACCGGAAGGAAGCGCTTCAGAAGAGTATCTATATATCTATAAAAGTGTAAGTGTCTGTGTGTCTCTGTCAATTTTAAGTTTACAGACTCGAAATTTAATATATAGGATACTGAGATTTGATAAACTCTTTGTGCTCAGTTTTTGGACAGAAATTTGGCTGTTAATGGATCGAAGTTCAACGATTTGACCTTTGAAAACTCTACCAAACCCCTCCGCTAATTTTGGATCTAAACGCTTGAAATTTTAGAGATAGGTTCATTGGACATGGATCTAACTTAACTTGATTTGAGCCCAAAACAATAAATGTTAAGGGGTAATAATAGGGGTCAAAGTTAAACAAATAGCCGCTTTTTTTTTGCTTAACGCCAGGCTGAATTGCCAGTATTTTAAGACAAAACACGGAGAAACATTTTTTTATATTAAATATGCTCTGATGAAGTAATACACCTTCTTGACGTGCATATTCTTCACCAACTCCAAGCAACACAATCGCACCCCTTGAGAGTTGATGCCTCTAGATACCCAAAACCCTTTTTACTCTAAATCTCTTCACTCTCCCACACTTCTCAATTCCAGCCCCGTTTTCCATGCCTCTAGCTGTACTGACACGCAAAAGATTGAATACAATATAAATAGGGATCTCGCTACCAACTTCTTGCAATCGCTTGTTAAGCACGATCCTTAATAATAACTGTTTATAATTACGTTGCAATATGCCTTGTTTGGTGTCCAAATGAGTGAAAAAAAGATTTAGATTTTATAGAACAAAAGAAAGATAGTTTTATTAAACTATACACGACATATACTGGTATATATATATATATATATATATATATATATATATATATATATATATATATATATATATATATATATATGTGTGTGTGTGTGTAAAATGTCCACGTATGGATCTAGAATAGTAATGTCGAGGTTATGAAGGGTTTTGAAGCATAAAAAGGATTTCTTTTTGTATTTAAAGGGGTCCTCCGCACTTGATCACAAAAAAGTGTATGAACGCCGCCAAAAATACAAATTTCTAGTTTTTCTCAACGTCTTTCATTTTTTGTTTTTGCTACGTTTTTCTGATTAAGAGCGGGAAACTGCTTGGAATATTAAATAAAATATTAAATTAAATAAAAAAAAACAGCATCAAGAAAGCCTCAATCTTAAAGTTTATATATATATATATATATATATATATATATATATATATATATATATATATATACATAAACATATGAGAAAACAATATTGTGTTGCACAGACCTAATAGGAGCGCTAAGAACGAGACTGAAAACTTTGGAAATAGAATGGGGGAGATTGGAATCAGACGGATGGCAGAGAAGATACAACGGATTTCAATAATGAACACTGCATAAATATTAAGGAAAACCTTGACTGTGGAGACAAACTACGTATAAACTACACACAAACTGGACACAGAAACCGCTACAGATACAAAACAAAAGAATATCGTATGGACTCATAAAAACTGAAAGTGTATAATTGTAAGATATCGCCTCCTTTTTGTGAGTATCACCATAAACGGGCACCACACCAGATAATGAGCGTCAAGGAGGATGGTAAATCTGGGAGAGAAAGCACTAGCCAGACTTCCGCTGTAGTAGTGCAAAGAGGACTGGGACCTTCGGGAGGTTTATTGCTACCCAAATTCCAATTAATACCAATGATCCCCGCCAACGAGAAATCAATGTAAGCGGCTATTGTAATAACACAAATTCTTTGGCAAAGATTTTCGAAAGAAGTGGAAAGTACTGGAAATCTGGGGAAACTTGTCATTCAGACTCCAGGAACACCACAAGTTGTTCTGAAAGAGCAATTTTTGATGGTGGCTTGTGTGAGAACTCCTAGTGAGTAAATAATAATAGTAATAATAATAGTAGTACCGATATTAGTAGGAGCACTAGTAACAATTCCGAAAAACTTCGAAAAAGAATGTCAGAAATTGGAATCAGATGATTAAATACAAAAGTACAACGACTAACGATAATGAAAACGACTGAAATATTAAGGAAAACCCTTGAATGCGGAGAATAATACAAAAAGACAATATAACGAATAAGCGTTACAGGGAATAAAGACCACCCAAGCTGCATATCTACAAGTTCTACACCACCATCATGCATCCCCTCCATAGTTTCACCACCGCTCCTCCCAATAAAAATGTGACACCAAAGAGCTGAGAAGGGTCAAGAAGGACTGGAAGATCAAGGAGAAAGCGCCAGCCAGACCTCGGTTGGACAAGCGCAAAGAGAACTGGGACTTTGGGGAGGCTTAGTGCCACTCAAATTCCAGTATAAACCAATGGCCATTGCCGGCGATAAATCAATGGTAAGAGGCTGTTGCGATGATGAAAATTCATTTGCAAATGCTATCGAAAGAGGTGGAGAGAACTGGGCAGACTTCTTGTCACTCAGCCTCATGAGAACACCACAGGTTTCCAATCAGATCGTTTGTTGACTTGTGTGAAAGTCACATGTGAGCCAATAATAATAATAATAATAATAATAATAGCAGCAGCAGAGCATATGTGTATGTTAAGATCTCACGTTACCATTAGCGAATCCCCCAAAATAGGATTCTACTTTTTTAAGAGATTTCGGTGAAATCTTTATAAGGTGATTACTTTGAAATCTTTAAACAAATTATCGCGACTTGTTTTCTTTTTTCGCCAATTTCAATTATAACATTTTGTTGTGAAAGAAATAAAGTTATCATTAGAATTCTGCAACATATGTTAATCCACCAGAAAATTAATATGTGATTCTTCCTTTTACGTGTAAACGGCCTAAAAAAAAAAAACGGAAAAAAAAGTCGGTTTTGCATATAGTTAACGGAAAATTATCGCTCTTTCGGACCAGACAGAGTGGTCAATTCTGTTTGTTTTAAAATCTTTGTCATGTTAATATTCTTGATCGAAATTTCGTATTTAATATGTCATTGTGAATAGTCATACAAAATGCGCTTTTTTTATAGCACTAACCCCAAGTTTGAGCGGTAATGCGAAAAGTAAAACGATTACGAGTGTTTTTATGACATGCCAGGCATAATGTTAGTGGTAGAAAAATTTGGTTAACTGCCCTAAAAATTATAATGGCCCGGAAAAGGGGGGTCATTTTACGCTTATTTATATATGCAACTCAACCCACTCTAAATTCTACAATAATTATGTGTTTTCTTTTTCAGTGTGTTCGTACACCATCGCATAAAAAGTAGAATCTTGTTGAGGGAATAATCTAAAATGTACATATAATTTCTTTTAATTTAATAAATCTTTAGCGTTCATACTTTTGCGTATTTTATCCCAAGTTTTGATTGACTCGTGAGATTTTGATGTGATTTTCACTTGTGGCAAAATAAATAAATAAATGCAATAAAACAGAATTATTTCAACACGAGATCAGGTCAGCGCTAGCAGTATCAGAATTTGGGGGGAATTTTCAGCCGAGTCGCCATTTTGAATAGACACCTATCTTTCTATCAGATTATAACAATATGAAAACGTAATTTAAACCCGTAAATTTTATTTCAATAAAACGAGCAAAGACCAAATTTTAATATCATAAAAGCTTTAATAGAAAAATAAACAATTTTATTTATTTTTCCTTCGATTTCTTCACTTAACATTTCACGGAATGTCGAACAAATAACACAGTTGAATCTTACGATATATATTTTAAACGGCAAAATATCACTCACCTGCTCCATGAGTAAGATATGCTTTCTTTTAATCTTCCTGTATGAGAATTTATTCATATTTATGTATTATAATCCATGTATTTTTTAAATGGAAGGATTTTTCCAACACATATTGCGACAACGCGTGTCTTTCAAGAAAGTTGTAAAGACACCGGATGTTAAGATTATCACTTACTTATGTACGGAAGCCTATAAGTGTAAAAAAAAACACTAATTCAGAAACCTTAATAATCTCGATATTGGATTATATTCCTTCAAATTTTCCACTTTTAAAGGTTTTCGGAGGCGCTGAAAACGAAAATAACCATTTATATATACGGCAAACGAAACTAGTAGTTTCCAAGACAAAAAAATTTACAAATGGTCACAAAGTGGGGGGGGGGTCACTTTTCTATAATGATGTGACGTCAAATGGGCACCCACTTTATGGCCACATTGCAATGAACAGATTTGGCCGTAATTTTAAAGGCATTTTCGAGGGTGGCTTCATATTGACCCTATATGAATAAAGGGAGATAACATCGTCCTTTTTTTAATTGTGGGCGCCTTTACGCTATCGTACATGAAAACTGGGATTTTTCATTTTTGGATTTACACGGATTACGAAATGACGAAGATATGCAATGTAATTTTTTTTTTTAATATCTTAAAGAAATACCTGAATTTTTAAATTTATTATACTATAAATCTGCATTATAGGGTTTCGTCTTTTTTTTATATCGAAAAAAAGGAAACCAGGAATTAAATATAAAAATATACACTGACCGAAAAATAATGACTGGAACATTCTAAACAAAAATTAAGCTTCCACGTAAAAAAACAAACAAAAAAAACACGTGGTTATCGAAAAAAGAAGGATTTACATTTTGGACTTTACCGGTAAATTTACAGATAAGTGATATTTTTTGTTGTTTTAAATTTGAGTATTTTATTTATTGGTGTTTTATCTTCAATTTGTGATATATAAAACGTGTCGGCCAAAATTATTAAAATTCTCATAGACATTTCAACATGGGGGGGTGAATTTATAAAACAACGTTTGTCTAAAATATTATATTCAGTTTATCGGAAAGAGCATAAAATTTTACATTCACCTTGAAAAAAAACGTAATAATTGAACGAATAGGATAATTTTGATAGATTTTTAAAGTTTAAAAATTGAAAAATATTCATCTCATAAAAATCAATTGATTTCATTACGTAACAAAATGGCTCCCAGAGCGCACGCACGCACTTTGTAAACACTGTTTTTTAAACAATGAAAAATAATATTTCTATTATTTTTTAAACAACTTAAATAGTTTATTTTGGAAGCATATTCTATAAAGAAAATAAAAAACCCACTTTAGAAAGAGAAATTACGAGTTTTCTATATTTTATTCGCAGTTTTCTGTTAGGGGTGTCAAAAATTCCCCCAAAATTCTGATACTGCTAGGTCAGCGCCATAAAAATTAAAAATAAAACTTATCCTTTTAATTTAATTGTGAACTCTGAGAAGTAACGTATTGACTTTTATCACCAAGGTGCTAAAATAAGTGTGAGTATTTCAAAAGGTTTCCTAAGGCAATAAAAGTAAGTGAACTCTTGAAACACTTTGCCATAATTTACTAATAAAATAATTAAATTGAACCCAGAAACTCTGGTTCCGCGCCCCTTAATTTCATGTTATAAATCAATATTCTTCTGATAAATAAAAGCACATGTTTGGAATCGAAAATGAGGGTCAACTTTTCCCGATTCCGATACCCCCGATTTTTCCGATTCCGATTAATCGTTCCAACACTAATATACAGGGTGTCCACAAAGTCTGGCTACATAATGTAGCGAGACTTTGTGAGCACCCTGTATATATATATATATATATATATATATATATATATATATTGTAGTTTTCATCTTAGAAAAATAAACACGTGTGGACCAGACAGGACTTGAACGTATACAGAGACAGAAAACAATCTACGATAGAGAGGTTTCGACATTTCGATCAAAAACCCATAATTTACATGCACCCATTAGACTGGCGGAAAAAATATTAGTTTAAACAAACGTTTCCTTTTACTAAAGATCATTGTACATTTCTAGTCTCCAACTTACATATTTGGTATAGCGAGTGTGTCCACGTCATGGTGGAAACAAGCCACCGAACAGAAGAGTTCTTAAATTTGTGCATGTATTTTACGCTTTAAACTCGGAGACTAAGCAGAGTACTACGGATCTCAGATCCTACACAAAAAAAAGGAAAAAGAAAAGCTGCTAAAACTTACATAGAGACAGTTTAGGAGTGTGGAGAGCACGCTGTTAAACAACGGATTTGCAAGAAAGTTGCTCGCTTCTGAAAGTAAACTTTTTCTATGAGAATCTCCTCGTTTTTGTGAGAAAAAGATGATCGGCGATAACCACGTAAAAAATGTAATCGAACAAGATTGCCGGGTGTAAAATTAGACAAATCAGAATTAACAAGTGAAGCATGCATGGTCCCTGGTGTGTACACAGTGAACGAGACAAAAAAATATGGCTAAGTTTAGCCCCCCCCCATCCCATTTAGCCTCAGTCCCCAGGGGACGTCAAATCCTGGTAAAAATGAACAAACGGCGCAGTTTTAGGCATTAACATATGTAAATTTCGGTTCTGCACCAAGCACACACAAAAAAAGAAATGACTAATCGATGCACCAGCAGCTTTCAAAGAGGGTGAATCACTGGCATCATCAGTGAGCAAGCCGTGCTAGTCAATGGTACTCCACGCCATGTGAAGGATATCCGGCCTGCCTTGAATACGAACCAGTTGGCGAGTAGTAGTGATGGTGAATCGTCCAACGATGACCTCTGGATCCGTCCTATTCCCCACAATGGTACAACTGTGAACCCCAACACTGACGCCGATAGTTCCAGCACCCCTTCTGAGCGCTCCGATGAAGATGAAGTCCAGCCTGATGGTATGACTGTACGCTCTAAGGCTGATGCTAATGGTTCCGACACATCTTCTGAGAGCTCCAATGAAGATGAAGTAGTCCAGCCAATCCCCCTTCGTAGGAGTGCCCGCAACAAACAACCACACCAACCATGCCAAATGTGTGGTCTGGAGACCAGGGGGAGAGTGTAGAGTTGAATGTAAGAATCAAAGAGGAAAGCACCCCCGTGTGTGTGTGTGTGTGTGTGTGTGTGTCATGCGGTTATACAACTTACCTTCAGATGGGATCTGAGAGAAAGAGAAATTATAGATGGCAGCCATGGATTTATAACGTGTAGTCTCGTGGAATCTCACGAGAGCTCATCTTCTACTACACATATATGCAAATGGAATGGGGTCGATTTTCTGATTAAAATTCTGTTGGCAGATGTAGCAGGCAGAGACGTGCTGAAGTTGAGAGATAAAGTTGTCAGTGACGAATTCTAGCTGGACTTTTGCGTATAGTATTTGGTTTATTTTATTTATTTATTTTTTTACCTGACCATTTAACGTCAATTTGGTTATTAAACGTTAAGTTTAAATAGAATTACTGTTTCCATTTCTCTTTTAAGTATTTATTTGTTAGTTTCATGCCTGTGCAGGGGACGTTGAGTATTTATCTATTATCGTTTTTAGTGATAAATCAGCTTTATCAACTCCTTTTATTCCTACATGACTTGGTATCCACCAAAAGAAAAATTATTGTTGGCCACCCACGTCGGTCTGTCAAGCGTATTTTTTTTTTAATATAGAACCCCGTGATATGGTTCTAGGATACGTTTTTTTCAGGTTATGATGTGAACTACCATGTTTTTTCTGGACCCTTGTTACGGTAATTGCCCACCTCCCAGTGTTATTTATGTTATTTGATTATATACATATGCGTTATATATTTATTGTATTTTGTTACTAATTTTGAATGCCGTATCCCGAGATTTTATAAAATTTTCGTTTGTCTGACATGTTTACCTTTAAAATAGAAAATCTGTTTTGTCAGACTTTCATTTGAAATAGCATTTTTGATTGACTGTGAAGCTTAAGTTTAAAATTTTAAATACTTTTGTTTGCTAAACTTGAGTTTTAAATAGCATGTTTATAAGTTTATCAAGCGTAAATTTTAGACAGAATTTTTGTTGGTCAGTCATGCTTAAATTTTAAATAGTATGCTTGTAAACGCTAGATTTGAGTTTAAAATAACATTAATGTTGGACCTTCATGCTTAAGTTTGAAAATATCATTTTTATACATCTGTCATACTTAACTTTCAATTGGAATATCTGTCAATCACGATAATATTTTAATAGCATTTTTATTGGTATCTGAAACTTTCGTTTGAAATAACCTTGTCCTTTATCGCACGATTGAAAAAATATATTTGAATGTCGTTTGAATGATTGCGTTTTCTCGTGGAAAAAAGAAAAAAGTATGACCTTTACTTTTCTTTATTTTATTTTTAAAATGCATATATATATTTTTTTCAAATAGCTGCGTGCTTTGAATTATCGTGAGTAATAGCGTCAACTTGAAGAATTCCACTTCATGTCGAGGAGTTCATTATGTTTACCACTTAAGTGCAGAGTATCGTTATAATATTCAACGGTATTGATTTAAGATCGGCATTCAATCGCAAATATGTTCGATTCACGTATATAAATATTGGTGAAATAGCATATATTGAGATGTCTCACTATCTCTTTCTTTCTATGATTTTTTCATCGGTATCTGTATATAATTATCTAATTTTTATACCATTATATAAAAGGAACTTTATGTGTGTGTGAAAATTGAAATTCCAAGGCTAACTCGATTATCGCCCTTTAACTCTGATTACCGGAGAGCGACACAGCCACGTCACTTCCTGTTTCTTGTATCTCTCCATTTTTTTCCACTGAACCTTCAATCAGTCAACATGTAACGAAGAACCACTCCGGTTAGAATGGCCACCCAATCAGCGCTAACCCGCCAGCCTCATCAATCGCAAGCAACGTTACTCCTTCCTCAACGAATTCTTATTCTTACTATCTATATCCTTATTTCTTATGTATATTTATGTAAATAAATCTACATTCTTTCACTAATATATGTCGGAATGTTTTCGTCATCATTATGCGACATTTTGCCTTGCAATCACTCTACCATTCAATGCATTTAGCAACATAGATTGGTTGGTTGTTTTTGTTTTACGGCATATCAACCCTTTTCAGGTTATTTAATGCCGAATCCGGTGATTTTGAAGAAAAATTTTTTTAATAGAATATATTTGTTTTTGCAAGTCAGTTTCTATTTAACCCATAGTTGGGACCATAATAGGTACTACCACTTCGGATCAGAGTGGACCTGGGAGCAATGGTAATTAAAGGGTGGCTTCACACTCCCTAAAGCCCAGAAGCTGGGGCCTTACCACTGGATATAGTTTAAGGTCATATCCAGGACCCCCATGGAGGGACTTTTACCCTCTGCAGGGGGGCAGTCGGTGTATTCTAATGCCCCACCGACATGGCCGTTAGGACACGGGAGTTGATTGGCCAAGTAAAAAATTTCATAAGTAAGAACAGTCGTGTGTGTTCTAGAAACAATCGGTTCACAATTTGACGTCACTGTGGGAAATATAGGCACAATTATTCGCTAGAAACTGAAGAAATTTGTTCCAAGGGTGCTAAAAAAAAAGAAAAAAAAAAGAAAGAAAGCCTGTCTTGGCAGCAGGGAGATGGTCGGCTGATCATTTTAGATCCCGCAATTCTTGAAGATCTGGCGACCTTCGATGAAAGCGAGATTAATCGCTATAGCTCACAGACCAAAAGACAGAATTCCCAGTTGGAACATACTGGCTCTCCAAATTCCAAGAAGGCGAGATAGAGCAAATTAACCGAAATTGGAGAAAAAGTCATCAAGGAATATTATAAGGGAGTTCAAATAGATATTCCATCGGAAGAACCCAGCATTCTTCAAATCGGACCAGTAGCATTTCCACCAAGACAATGCACCAGTCCACAACTCCACACTTGTCAGACTATTTGACTAAATGGTAATCAGGAGCGTTTCTAAGCCTTCCTATAGACCAGACCTTGCTTTTTGTGGATTTAATTATTCCTAAAATCACGGAAAATCTTAGAGGCTGTCCAAACATTGAGATGAAAGAGTCTGTGACGAGGTTATTTACACGCTTAAAAAAGCATTTCGCGGGGTTATGCAGAATTTGTTGGCACGGTACAACATTGCCGACAAAGTAGATAATTTGAAAGGAAATTAGATTTTCCTGTGTGTACTATCAATAAATTATTCATGCGAGAAAAGTCAGGAAATATGCTGATATTATAAAAGTTGAGCTGCACTTTTTTTTTTAATTGCACAGCGGTTGTTTTTAAAAGTAAGACCTATATTTTTATTTAAAAAAAAAAGAAAAAACATTGAAGAGCTATGAAGAGGCGAGTATTACCATTAAATAAAAGTGAGCTTTTGTGTTCCAGAATTTACTTTTCTTCATAGTAAGCACCATTCTCAATGCAGATTTACCAGCATCGTGAAACCTAAGTTTTCTTTCACTCATATGTTTAATGCTATCTTTGTTTTTTTGAGATGAGGATTGGTTATTTTTATTATTATTCATCGGACTACTGTTCTCATCTTGAGTGTGATTTTCTCAACGTTTCGATTGATATAACCTCCGACGTTCTTCAGGTGTATCTTGTCGAACTCGGGAATGTTTCTGTCGAACTCCAGAATTTGGTTGGAATTTCAAGCTTTATTGCTTTTTGGAAATCGATGAACCCATCTCTTCTTGTTCCAACATCAATTGTATCGACTTCAGCAGACGCGTTTTATAATTGACCGATCTTATTTTCTTTGCATGGAGGAATTCAGTGATGCGCCTCTGCTTCTGACGCATGCATTTAACAAGAGCTGCTTTCTCAGTCACACCGTCAATATCTTTAAGGCCATGGATAAATACGTTCATGTATGATAGCAGTGCAATTTAATATTGCTTTGATCTATTTGGGCGGAATGAAAAATAGAAGGCATCACTTAAAACGTCCCTCGTATTTTTATTGTATGTAATATGACCCCTTAACATTTACTGTTTTAGACTCAATCAAGTTATTAAGTTAGATCCATATCAAAGGGATCTATATATAAAATTTTAAGTGTTTAGACCCCAAATTGACGGAGGAGTTTGGTAGAGTTCTCAAAGGTCAAACTGTTAAACCATGACCCCTTAACAGTCATCAAATTTCTGGCGGAAAATGGATTATAAAGATTTTCCAAAATCTCGGTACCCTATATATTAAATTTCGAGTCTGTAGCCTGAAAATTGACGGAGTTATTTTGTAGGGAAATGTACACAGGCAGATACTTTTACTTTTATAGATATTTCGATTTATCAATTTGGTAGTATCTATTCAGCGTCTATATTTTTCATTTTAAAGCTCATATTCATAGGACAGGTTTTTATATATGTAATGTTACCCTTCAATTTCGATGAGAAGCATTGAGATTCGAAATACCATGGTCTAACATGTCTAGTTTATAGTTAAAAAATTGTTTTTCATTTGATGATCAAATAAAGTTAATTTAAATTTGAACTGTCCTAAATTATAGTGTCTGAAGGTATAAACAATTGTTTATATTTAATTGAAAATATAGTTATAAAGCTCCTTTTTGTAAATTACGTTTATTCTTTCCAAATTTTTACGGTTGAGTACACTCAACTGTGAAATCATTCCTGGATAATTAATTTCTTTTTGTAAGGTATTAGATGGCCGGGGAGAAAGACGCTTAACTACGAAGCACTAATTAGATTATGGCTGTGTTCGAATCCCCTGACAAGCAGTAAAAATTTCATTTATACACTGTCAGTCGAATTAGCATTAAACACTACTGTCTAGGTATAACAGTTTAATTAAATAATAGCTATACTCCTGTGAATTCGTTTTTCATTTTGTGTGTATTGATATTTATATTAAAATCCCTCTTTTCTATTTATTTAAAAAGAAAATACAATTTTCTTATATATGGCTTGTGGAATTGCATTCACTAGCAAAAGATCTAGCTAATTTGCATATTTTTTTGAAACATTCATTTTAATTAATTCCCTATCAGTTTTTCGGTTTTCTTATGGGATGATCATTTTTAGTTAACTATTAGGTTTAAGTATATTCATGCAGATATTCTACTTTATTTATACTTGCATAATATTTGCGTAAAATGTTTACAGGAAACACAACATTGTTTCCATATATATATTTATGTATACGTATATATTTTTGTTTAATCTATCTATCTATATATCTATAAATATGAACGTGTCTGTGTGTGTCTGCATACATTTCCCTACGCAATAACTGTCAATGTTTAGTCTACAGACTCGAAATTTGATATACTGGCTACTGAGATTTGGGAAAGTCTATGTGATCGGTTTTCGGCTAGAAATTTGGCTGTGAAGGGGTCAAAGTTCAACGATTTGACCTTTGAGAACTCTACCAAACTCCTGACAATTTGGGGTCTAAACACTTGAAATTTTAGATATTGGTTCCTTGGACATGGATCTAACTTAATAATTTGATTTGAGCCCAAAAGAATAAATGTTAAGTGGTCATAATAGGGGTCAAAGTTAAAAAAAAAAAAATTGATCGTTTTTTTTTTGTTTTTTTTTCAGCATACACCTCCAAACACCCAGGCAACGTCGGTTACCCATGCTAGTATATCTATAAAAGTGAAAATATCTGTGTGTCTGTCTGTCTGTCTGTCTGTCTGTCTGTCTGTCTGTCTGTGTACACTTCCCTACCAAATAACTTAATTTTCAGTCTACAGATTCGAGCTTGGAAATAAGGGAGTATTGAAATTTGGGGAAATCTTTTTAATCCGTTTTCGGCCAGAAATGTGGCTATTAATGTGTCAACTATTTCAACTATGAGAGCTCTACCAAACTCCTACGCAAATTTTGGATCTAAACCCTTGATATTTTATATTTAGATTACTTGAAGATGGGTCTAACTTTATAATTTTATTTCAGCCCAAAACAATAAATGTTAAGGGGGCATAATTGGGGTCAAAGTTTTTTTTAAACTGCCCTCTGCTGTCACTACTAAATTACCCAGCCAATTTTTGGTCTAAACATTTGAAATTTTACATAAAGTATAGTCAGACATAGGGCAAGCTTTTTAATGTTCTTTTTTTCTGAAAATTTGGCTTCCAAGGGTTAAAGTTCCAAAGATTTGTCCTTTGCAGTCTTTTGCAAACTATTAAGCCTATTTTGCGTCTAAATATTTTAAATTTTACATAAAGGGTATTCAGACATACATCAAGCTTTTTAATCAATTTTTGGGCGAAACATTGGCTGGCAAGAGGTCAAAGTTGACTAGTTGACCTTTGCAGACTACCAAACTCCTCCGCCAATTTTGGAGTTGAACACGTAAAATTTTAGATTCAACTTACTTGATATGAGTCAAACATTTTAATTGAATTTGAGCTCAGAACAGTAAATGATAAGGGGCCAAAATTGGGATACAAAATTAAATAAAATTGACGTCTGCGGTGTCTAGCAACTTTTCTTTATGGTAGTTTACGAAGTCTATTATATAGAAAGGCATTACCGTACATATTCAAACTTTTTAATATATACATATGCACATAAAGTTATGAAAAGTACATGAGGCCCAAGCAAAGCCGGGCGGGACTGCTAATATATCTATAAAAGTGAACGTGTCTGTGTGTGTATATTTTCCGACGCAATAACTGTCAATTTTAAGTCTACAGACTCGAAATTCGATATACTGGGTAGTAAGATTTGGGAAAATCTTTGTAATTCGTTGTTGGCCAGAAGTCTTGCTATTAAGGGGTTATAGTTCAACGATTTGACATTTGAGAACGCTATCACACTCCTCCGACAATTTGAGGGTCTAAACACTTGAAATTTTGGATATAGGTTTCTTGGACATGGATCTAACTTAAAAACTTGATTTGATCCCAAAAATATGAATGTTAAGGGGTATTATAATGGGTCAAAGTTAAAAAAAAAAAAGTGACCGCTGTTTTTTTTTTGCTCAACATACACCTCCAAACACCCGGGCAACGCCAAGCTGAAATGCTAGCATATATATATATATATATATATATATATATATATATATATATATATATATATAAGTAAACGTGGCTGTGTGCGTGTGTGTGTGTATACATTTTCCAACGCAGTAAGATTGTCAATTTTCAGTCTAAAGACTCGAAATTTGACCTGTGTACTGAGATTTGGGAAAATCTATGTGATCGGTTTTCGGCCAGAAATTTGGCTATCAAGGGGTTAAAGTTCAACGATTTGACATTTGAGAACTCTACCAAACTCCTCCGACAATTTTAGGTCTAAACACTTAAAATTTTAGATATAGGTCCCTTGGACATTTTTTTTTTTTTACACAGTGATCACCACTTATCAAGGCCCGGAAGCCACTCAGGGATAAGGGTTATTACAAGTACATTACGTTAGTGTGGAGATTTGATCACGTGTTTACTTAAGTGGGCGGTTCATTAGGAATTTGTTAATGTTGGACTTGAAGACATCCAAGTTGTAGTCCGGTGGGACTAACTTAATAACTTTATTTGATCCCAAAACAATAAATGTTAAGGGGTCATAATAGGGGTAAAAAAAAAATTGACCGTTTTGTTTTGTTTTTGGCTCAGCATACACCTCCAACCACCCGGGCAACGCCGGGTACCCATGCTACTATATCTATAAAAGTGAAAATGTGTGTGTGTGTGTGTGTGTGTGTGTACACTTCCCTACTAAATAACAATCAATTTTCAGTCTACAGATTCGAACTTGGAAATAAGGGAGTATTGAAATTTGGGAAAATCTCTTTAATCCGTTTTCGGCCAGAAATTTGGCTATTAAGGAGTCAAAGTTCAACGATTTCAACTATGAGAGTTCTACCAAACTCCTACGCAAATTTTGAATCTAAACACTTGAAATTTTAGATGTTGGTTACTTGAACATGGATCTAACTTTATAATTTCATTTACGCCCAAAACAATAAATGTTAAGTGGTCATAATAGGGAGCAAATTTAAAAATTGACCCCTTTTTTTTGTTCAACATACACCTCCGGGCAACGCCGGGCTGAAATGCTAGTATATATATATATATATATATATATATATATATAGTTTTTAATCCTCACAGACAAGTGTTTCGTACTTCGGAAGTAATCATTGTAAGATTTCATTCTTTCCGCTTGTCGAGAGATTCGAAACCATCTCTGTCGCCATTAAAGAAGAACACACCACCGAACAACCTCAACAATATTTACATTAAATATAAATATTTATTAATCATGAACACACACACACACACACACACACACACACACATATATATATATATATAAGATCCAGCGAAACGCGTGTTTTTATTAAAACGTGCTCAATGGAAGAGAGAAGGTAAATAGTATGTTTATAATACACACATTATCAGTTACGTACATGTTTCACTGGATCTCAATTCAGGGAGACCCACCTCATCAGACCAGAAAAAGGGGGGGCACACTGCTAGTTGTTGCACTTTCCCCCGATCTAGTGAAGGGGGTCTCTCTAAAATGAGATTCGACTAGAATATTTATGCTCATATGTAACCAATAATGTTTGTATAATATATATATATATATATATATATATATATTGTAATTCAACTTTTTATGTCTTATTAAAGTAAAAAAAAATATATAAAATGCCATTTAAACTTTTAAAATTTTGATGAATTTAAAGCAACGGCCATTACGTAATTTTTATTGTAAAATGTTGACGTATTTCGGTTTAAGCTTAATGGGTTTTAAAAGGAATTTAAATTGGGATTAATTATTGGCTTTTGACTAGATCAAAGTCAAAAAAGTTCGAAAAACAGGAACTTGCATATTGAATTTCGTGTACATTATGTCATGTAAGATTTTTCTTTTATCTTTTAAAAGATATTGAAATTAAAGGGTTATTTGATACTTGTATTATCTGGGGGGATTATGGTTCTCTTTTTTCTGACTTATTTTGTCAACATTTCAACTGATGCAAAGATCCGTGGGGTTGTGGATAAACCACTTGTTAAATCTTGGTTTCCTGTAACTCTTCTGGAAGATAAAGGCTCAATCCTCAGTGTGAGCGATACTCAAATACAACTGCAAGTTATTTAGAACGTAGATCCTTTTACGTAGGAGAGAGTGAAAGCAGGTAATTTCAGTGAATGAATAAAGTTTTCCTTCGAAATTCCACGCGGAAAAGTTGGATTCAAGAGTTCGACAAGATCCACCTAAAGAATGTTCGAGGTTACATTGAGTAAAACCTTGTGAAAATATCCCTCCAGATGAGAACAGTAACACAAAGATGCCAAATAATACGAATAATAAATACCGATCTAAAAAAAAAAATCAGACACTATATATTCATTGAGGTATGATTCATACTGTAAAAATTTCACAATAATCGAGAGGCTGATGATCAATAATAGGTCTGCCTATTCTGTTTTATTTCCTGCGTCGAAAAAAAAATAATTAGAGTCCAAGTCAAAAGTACTTACGTCTAGTAATTGTGTACCAACATTAAAATATTGGTTAATTAGTTTAAGAATTTCATGCAGAAAAAATATATAAACATATGCACATATTAAAATTTATATATAAGTATCTGGCTGTCTTTCTGGGAGTGCAGCACATGCATTTATTGTGTCGACATCTATATTAAAGAGAACCAAAATGTTAATATATATATATATATATATATATATATATTTAAACGTATAGAACATTTTATGTACCCAATAATGCAAACACGTACATGCATTATTGATATCCTTTTCTATTGATGCCTCTGTGTATAATAGTTCATGAAACAGAACTGTGCCAACATTTTAACAAATTAGAGCTGACTAAACCATGTAAACAGTTTTGCTGCAACCCTGCATCAAATATGCTAATACAATTTCAATGACGAGACAGTTCAAGTTTAGAGAAAGTCCAGGTTTAGAGGAAGTCCAAATGAAAGGAAGTCCAAATGAGAGGAAGTCCAACTTTAGAGAAAGTTCAAATTAAAGGAGTTTTACTATACTTTATATTTCATTTTTTTATATATTTTTATATGTCTTTATACATGCACACATTGTTTTATTAATTTTTTTTATTTTATACTCTTATATTTTGATTATCAATCAGTATATCATATGTATCATCAAAAAAATATCGCTTAATTTGTTAAGGTGCAAATCCTGTGCACGAAAAAACGCATATAAAAATAAGCTCGGAGGACAATGTGGAAAAAAATACTATTCATCGATAACCTTGAGCTTCTAATATCTCTTTGGATAATCTCACAAACACTGCTCACAATCAAAAGAAGTTACCATTCTGGACTTGGTAGGTGGCGCTAGTAATAGTGTGCGGAGGATGAATACAAGGAAGCTGCCCCTCGATGCTATACAGAAGCATGTGTCGGAAACGATTACCATCATCTTCCCATTTATGTGATAATAGTATCATGGGGGGATAATAACAGGCACCGTTCACGCAGACGGGTCCAGCGTATACAATCAACAAAAGATTCTTTAGTAGAATAGGGGCGTTGTCAAAAAACGTTTGTGTTAAGAGCACAATTGAAATATAGTACTTGATATTTGCATTGCAAATAATTATTTAAGCAAATAAACAAATTATAATATAAAATTAGCAGTGGGTTGTCTACAGTGCACTGTATAAAACAGTATATTTTTGACTAAGCCATTGCGCCGAGGTATGTGAGATTCGTGACTGCGCAGGAATAACTCGATTTAATTAGCAAAGAGCCGATTTCACATATTTCGATTATATTACAAGTATTTGAGGTGTGCAAATTCGGGGATCTTAATTAAAGCTCGGTTAAGGGAATGGCCTTTATGCTAGTATATGTATATATGTATGTATGTATATATATATATTTCAAGTAAGTTCTAGGTTCCTCTCTATGGACAATGTTATTTCAATATCAGACATATGTACCCGAGTACTCCTCCCAGATTCGATCCCACCTCTCAGTCTTTCAGTAAGCCAGTTAACTACTTCGTAGTATAACTTACTTTTTTGGTTTGGTCTTAGGGTATTCTCGGACATTCTGTCTGGATGATTATGCAGCTAAAACTTTAGGTAACATGTCTTAGAGAAGGTGCAGCAACAGATTCCATTGTCTACGGGCTGAACATTAGACACGGTCAGGATGTTGATATTTAGCAATAGAACATTTCGTATGCCCAGTAGAATGATAGAATATGTTTTTGTTGAGATATGATGTAGAAAAATAATTGCCCAGCGAAATAAAAAGACAGGTTGGCGTCAAACGTCTAGCTAAGTGACCAGAAAAAAAGAGTTTGAACTAATCCAATATATTCAGCAAGACCACCTTGCTCGTGGTAACTAAACTAATTCATATGACGGAAGAAGGAGAGATTATAGGTTAAGAAAATAACAAAATAAAAATAAATGGAGATTCCGGAGAAAGAAATAAGAGGAGAAAGAATGATAGCATAGAGATGAGAGGCAGATTTGGGGTTTCCATAAAATCATTTGTTTGACAGAAGAGACTTGCATGTTAGCCTCGAACGGGGCGAGCCAGCTTTGTCAAATTACTCCGTGAAATAATTGTTTCCGTTTATAAGACAGTGATCCTTAAAGTTTTTTTTTTATTGATTACTTGTCTTTGGAAGATAATCCAGTTAATACTAGATCTATTCTGAAACCTGGCACCCGGACTGCAGCTGTGAGGGAAGAACTCAGCCATTTACGACTGACAACGAACAGCCAGCTTGTAAAATACACTGCTTCACAGAATTTAGTGTCGCGCCAGTTTTGTGCGCTTTGAATATATGAGCGGTAATCCCAGTGACCAGTAAGTGTTTGGTTATATTCTGAAGGATCCATCAGTGGACGAAAGTAAAAGTGTAGTCGCTGGGACTGAGGGTAAGCGGCCTGGTTAAAATAATTGATCCCGCAATACAGGATTTTGAACCTCCCCCGACGATACTGTTATTTACTTGTAAAACTACGATACTGTTATTTACTTGTAAAAATACCCTGTTGAATTATCCTTTTTTTCAAAGCAGTAAGGTTTTATCACGGCCAGGAGGCCACTCGAGGACAAGTGTACGCTAGTCATCAGGACAATATAATAGTAATAATTAGTAACGGAAATTTAGTGAATTGGATTACTATGGGGGACTTCTAATCAAGAAATTGTTTACGGTGGATTTGAAGACGACCATATTGTAGTTATCTATAAAGCAAACAAACGGAATAGAGTTCCACAGCCGGACAGTTCTAAGAAAGATTTGTTCATTAAATCCACGTGTAGGTTTATGCAGAGATAAAGATTGGGGGGAAATTATTGATAGTAGTTTCAGTTAGACAAGTGTTTTCGTAAAAATTTAACAAGAGGGGCCATACATTGAAGCTCAGATGAGCACTTGCCAGGAAAATAAAGATAGAGCAGAGACATGCCGACAACGTCTTCTTTAAGCTAGGAAGTCGGTT
Source organism: Euprymna scolopes (assembly GCF_053919585.1). Taxonomy (NCBI): domain Eukaryota; kingdom Metazoa; phylum Mollusca; class Cephalopoda; order Sepiida; family Sepiolidae; genus Euprymna; species Euprymna scolopes. The sequence goes on along the minus strand of NC_136501.1, from coordinate 103,145,272 downwards.
TTAAACTAGGTCAAAGAAGTATAGGAATCTTTGGGCAACTTCTGCCCAGACGTGGTTAACTTGGACGTACTTGGCTCTTATACAGAGAGAGTATTGTATTGGAATGGGTGAATGATCCAACTATTCTTCCAGCTATCTTGACAGCTGATTTGATGTATGTGTTCCATCTCAGATCTGGAGTAAAATCCAAACCCAGAAGCTTGTTAAAACATGGAGCCTCCCCAAGACGAGAGCCATTCGATTCAATTGATGCAAGACGGGTGTCAGAGCGTTGATGAGGAAAATGTAAAAGCTTGGTTTCAGATGCATTGAAACCATACCAATCACCATTTTCCCCATTGCCTCACGTGCTTAAGAGATAATCAGAGAGAGCATGGTCATTTACGGCTTTTCAAGTTTTGTCATAGATTGTTGTGCCAAACGCTTTTACATAAAATCCGAAGGAACTCGGGGATGTGTCTGTATGTTGTCATTAGGTTTATGACAACAGCATATTCTTTTCCTTGTTTTGATTCTCAGGTATATATCCATTGATATCTTATGTTTTCATGCAGAGTGATATAATCCTCGGTTGATTAATTGTGTCTGTGTCGAGAGTCAAATCGATGAAAAGAATATGCTGTTTTCATAGCATTGGTTATCATGTTTATTCGTTCGTACTTAAACCAAGACATTTACATAAACCCAAACGCTGCGCATCAAAATAAAAAAAGATTGAGATCAAGAATATTATTAAAATATAACTAAAACCGAATAAAACTGGGTTAACATTGCTAAGAGCGTATTGATTTTAGATATGTTTTTGTTATTTTGCTTTCTCAAGGCGAGATATTTAATTTTCAATAAGAGAATGCTAATTTAATGTGCTATTTGGTTCTCTAAATATACAGCCCTCTGGCAATGAATCCCGGAGTAAATTAATGGCAAGAGATGAATGACACTTTAAGGAAGGTGACATGTAAGTACGGTAAGCGTTTTAAGAATAAAGAAGGTGTGTTATTTAATAAAGAGTGTGTGTCGCGCTTACATAATTTCTCTTGAGTGAATGTCATTTATTTGTTATGGCCTTCCATTTCTTATTACGTTTCTGAATTTTTAAGATGAGTATTGGTTATTCGTATCGGACTACGGTTCTAATCGAGTGCGATTTTCACAATGTTTCGGTCGATGTAACCTCCGACCTTCTTCAGGTGCATCTTGTCGAACTCTGGAATGTTTCTGTCGAACTCGGGAATTTGGACGGAATTTCGAGCGGAACCCTTTATTTACTTCACGGGGGTAGTGTGCTCTTGTTCCGTCAGCCATGACTAGACAGAGGTCCTAAGTAATAAGCAATTGTATTTTTTTCTGTCATCCACGCTGAGGATTAAACCATTAACCTTCAGGAGAAGACACTTTTTACTATTGATTTTTCTAGGGATTCTAACCACTGCGCCATGGGTCCTTACGGAAAAATACAATTGAAAATTAGGATTTCTGTCTAGTCATGGCTGACAGAACGAGGGCACGATACTCCCCTGAAGTTAATAAAGGGTTCCGCTCGAAATTCCGTTCAAATTCCCGATTTCGACAGATACACTTGAAGAGGTTCAGAAGTTACTTTGACCGAAACGTTCTAAAAATCATGCTCAAGATGAGAATAGTACTCCGATTAATAATAATACGTTCTTACATTTTATGTAATAAATAATTTTACCAAGTTTCCGTTTCAGTTTTGATTATAGCTGAAAGAATACAAGTTATATTTTTTTCTCCATAAGTTTGTTTCTGTTTCGATTCAAGCTGATGCACCCAAGTCATATAGATGTATTAAAAATTTTTTTTTTTAATCACAACTTTATATATATATAAAAAGAAAATTAACTATAATGCTATATACGAAATCTACATAAATTTAAACGTATTTAACGACCGGGCTACACCGGGCGTCCCCGCTGCTTAAATAAATACTTTTGCAGTTTTATCAAAAGAGCTACCATAATATCAGGGCGTCTCTGTTTTGGGTGAACATACACAGAATGCTAACATCCATATATTACATATGAGAGTCCGCTGTGGAATTTCCATAGGTCTCCTAGTTTAATTTCAAAGATGATAGAAAATAAGGACAAAGAGGAAGGAAAACGAAGAAAGCATAGGGAAATGAGGTAAAAAAAAAATAGTAGTATTCTCAGGTAAACCTCGACTTTAAAACACCAAACCCGGACCAATTGTCCCTATTTACAATGCCTCCCCACGGGGCTGAGTTAGACATTAGGGTCGTTTTTTAATGTGGAGAAAAGGAACACAAATTAAAAATTGTATCAGTTGTGAAGGACCCCTCCTCCACTAACAGAGAACAAGAAATTGAAGTGCAGCATCTAAAGAACGTATACTACACTTTGATCTTGACCTAATTGTCTAGCTCCTTCACTCAACTCTATACTCCTATAAATGTTTTTTTTGTGTATTGATACTCATTAAAAAACCTTTTCTCTATTTATTTACAAAATACAACATTGTCATATATGGGTCGTGGAATTGCATTCATCTGCAAAAGATCTTGCGAGCTTGCATACTCTTTTAAACATTCATTTTAATTAAGGCAGAATTAGTTTTTTTCGGTTTCCTTATGGAATGATCATCTTTAACTATTACGTGTAATTATATTCATGCAGATGGTGTTTATTTGCTCCCCCACTGAGCAAATTAGGCACAAGGCCGTTTTTAATGTGAAGTAAAAACCAGCTCCCCTAAAAGGGGTCACTCTGGTTACCAAAAATAATAATTGTCCCAGTATAGAGGGTTTCCCCTCCATTGACTGGTACAAACCATCTTAAGTGCAGTATCTGCCGGAACAGATACTACACTTTGATCTTGGCCAAAAGGCCAAGAAAAAAATTTATATTCATGCAGATATTGTAGATTTGTACTTGCGTAATATCTGCATAAAAAGTTTATAGAAAACTAAAATCTCTTTCTGTGTGTATTTATGTATGCGTTCATATATTTGCTTAAAAAATTGCCTCCCTAACTCCGTCAGTTTTTTTTTTAGTCTACAGGTATGAAGCATAATATATAAGGTATGTGAACCCATGCAAAATTTTTTACTTGGGTTTTAGTCGGGGGAAATCGGTGCAAAAGTGTAAAAATAAAAAAAAAGAAAGGAATTTGCCAGGTAAAGGTCGAGTGGCGGAATTACGAATATGCATGCGCAAGGTAATAGCCATTGGTTCAGGTTTACATTTTTAGCTTTGCAGCAAACGTGTCTTCATAGCTCAGAAATTAACGTAAAAAATAAAACGTAATTCGTAAGCTAAAGGATTTGTTTCGATTCTCGATTATGGTGCACCAGTCTTTTTTTTTTTTAACTCTTTAAATCATTATATTTTTGGTCCAATATAATATAATACGAAACTTACATTAATCAACAAATATTTAGGCGAGCGGTTTGCTAGTATATTATATATATATATATATATATATATATATATTTATGAAAAATGTTGGAATAATCGCATCACTAGTAAAGAAACATGCTAATTATTATTAACAAGCAAAGCTACTATCTAAAGGTCTCCATGAACGAAGCCAAAATAATATAGATACAACGTCAAATGCTTGAAAGCGAGAGTGAGCGAAGGAAGAGAGAATTCAGTTGGAATATTTGAAGAGGACGTACATGTACATGCATTTTTTATCAATTACTAATAAAAGGCATGGCGGACGTAACCATGAAATAGTCCTGCCGCTTTTGTAAAAGGACAAATACGCATCTTAATAAATGGGAATGGATTAAGAAAAAGTGGTGATTTTTATATTTATTTATATCTAGTTGTTGTTTCATAACGTTTCGCCCGAAAACCTGGTCAAACGACAACTATGTAAGTCAGTAAGTACTTAGGATATAGTAAGGAGACTCAGCATTCCTATCTCGTCGCGGTTTCGGTACGGACCGGATGATGGAAAGCAGATAAGAACTAAAAAAAAACTTGGATTTCTAAGACCAAAAAATTAAACCTTGTCACCCTTCGGGTCTCATGGCGCAGCGGATAGAAACATTGAATCTCTACGGTTCCAGGTGAGCACTGTCTGAACATAGCGATTTCAAACCTTACCCATAGCTGGGCAGAGTCGTTATGAGACAACTATGGAAGGGAGTAGTATCTAAAGATACAGTTAAGCGAGAGCATTCGTATTTTGTCGTGGGTTCCCACTTGACGAAGGCCAGAAAAAATCTTGACTGAAACATTGTTAAACAAGTAGAATACGAGGATCATAGTCTGCAAAGACATATGTAAATTATCCATCTCGTAATAATATTAAAAATAATAATAATAATAGTAATAATAATAATAGTAATAATAATAATAATAATAGTAATAATAGTAATAATAATAATAATAATAATAATAGTAATAATAATAGTAATAATAATAGTAATAATAATAGTAATAATAATAAGCGAGAAATCAATGGTAAGCGGCTGTTGCGATGATACAAAGTCATTTGAAAATGCTATCAGAGTAGGTGGAGAGAGCTGGACGTCTGGGGAGACTTGTTGTCACTCAGCTTCCAGAGTACACCACAAGGTTCCAATCAGATCGCTTGTTGACTTGTGTGAAAGCTCTATGTGATCCAATAATAAAAAAAAGTATGATCTAATTATGATATTTTGATTTGCCGATTGTATATGATCAAATACGACATAAGACTTTCTCTTAGAGGTTAACATTTATATAATAGAATTCGGGATTTATAGTGAAAAATATGGGAAGTTAAAGTAAATGAAAATTTTAAGATAAAACTAATGACTATAATAAAAAAATCTAAAACAAAAAAACAAAAGGAATAAACGTTGAAAAATAATGAAGAACAAAAAATAAAAAGGGGAAGAATAGAATGTAATAGAGTGGAGGAAACAAGGATTATAAAAAAAACTAGCAGGACCCGATAAGCGGCGGTGCCCGGTGGAAGCATCCCTCCCGGTAAAAAAATCACTACGGTTATTGTTGATGGACATTGCCATCCCTCGTCAATTGCGGTCAATGGCGGCCATGGCCGAAATACGAAAATTATAGGAAGTAAGGAAATGCATAAATGCGAGGGTGAAGTTAATAAATTAAAAAAAATGAAATACAAAGTGAACGTTTTTGTAGTCTCGCAAAAGCGGGATAAACCCCCAAACTTTCTGTAATTTATGTTAAATCTAGTTACCCGGTATTTTTTATAAGGAGGTTTTTATTGAAGGGGGTAAGTGAAATATGTATTTTTCCAAAGTCATTTTACATTACCAATATCCCAGGTTTTCGGTAGTTCCAAAAGTTAGGAAATATTAGTTTAAAAAAAGAGGGATTACTATCATCTCATAACTTTACGTAAAATGGCCACCTGCTTTTTTAAGGGGGCTCATACAAGGAATTAAATATAACCTAAAATGAGCACCCACACGTTGCCCGCCCCGCCACTCAACAAAACTTAGAGGTTTACATTTGCGTGAGAGGACGGTCCAGACAATACACTTTGCAATATATATATATATATATATATATATATATATATATATATATAAATGGACTGTCGAAAATTATATATATATTAGATTTTTTTGGAAAAAGAAATCCATCAAAGTGCTCAATTAAAAGGAAACTCCGAAAATAAGAGCGTATTTATATTTTGCACACAGAAAGTTGTTAGATGAGACAAGTCATTGGAACCGTCGGTTTCAAGCCCGATATTCAGGACCGTTTAAGATATCTATCTCAAGCTATCTTCAGTCAATACTCATCCAATGAGTATTGACTGAAGAGAGCTTGATATGGAGATCTTAAACAATCCTAATTTCAGGCTCGAACCTGACGATACCAATGCCGTGTCTCATCTAACAACTTTCTGTACACAAAATACATTTTATATATATATATATATATATATATATATATATATATATATATATATATATATATATATAACACTGTAAGTATGGTCGACCGAATAGGTTAACTTTGTAAACACACACACACGTGTGTAAGATTTTCGATCGATAGTTTGCAATCCTTAGAATAAATAATTCTTCTTGTATTTCAGCCATGGTTCTCTCCAGAATGTGCTGCTGCCATTGAGCACAGAAATCACTTTTTCCACTGCTTCCAACGTAATAGATGTATGGAAACTAAAGCCGCTTTCAGGACTGCCAGCGACCATTGTAAGAAAGTAATAAAGAACACAAGAGAGTTGTATGCTCAGTCCGTCAAGTCCAAAGTAGCTGAGCAGCGGCTTGGTTCCCACCAGTTTTGGCAAATTGCAAACAGAATCCTGAACAGCAGCGTGTGCTCTATCCCAACTACCATCAATGGACATGAGGTAATCTCGTCAGCATAAGACAAAGCCAAACTCTTTGCGAAGAACTTTGCAGCTAATTCTACCCTTTGCGACCAAGGCCGCCAACCTTCAATATTTCCTGCTGTATCAGAAAACATGCTATGTGATATGCATATATCTGTACGTGATGTTGCCAAACTAATCAAAAACTTTGATTCAAGTAAAGCAACTGGCCCTGACGGTATTCCAATTATAGTACTCAAAAATCTTCAACCAGAACTAGCGCCCATACTTACAAAACTGTTTAAACGTTGTCTTAAGGAGAATAGATTCCCATCAGCCTGGAAAATCTCATCAGTATGCCCTGTATTTAAGAATTCATGTGAGCGCTCATCCCCCTCTCAGTGCAGGACAATAAATCCTGTGCGTCTTAAGTTGCTGGAATCTGTGTTAAAACAGAGGTAATAAACCATCTCAACAAAAATAACCGTCTTAGTGACTCTCAATATGGTTTCCGTTCTGCTAGATCTACATCAGATGTGCTTACAGTTATATCCAATAGAATTAGCAAATCTCTCGACGGAGGCAACGTTTCTAGGGCAATTGCTCTTGACATATCAAAGGCCGTTGATAGGGTATAGCATAAAGGTTTACTTCACAAGATCTCTTGCTATGGTATTGCTGGAAATGTTTTCTCAATTATTAAATCATTTCTTTCTGATATGTTCATAAGAGTAGTAGTTGAGGGGCAAAAATCAAAAGCTCACAGCATTAATGCTGGTGTCCCTCAGGGGTCCATCCTATGCCCAACTCTTTTCCTGATCTACACTAATGATCTTCCAAATCACATCCTTACATCATTTGTATACATTTTTGCTGATGACACTACCATTTATGGTAGCACACCTAAGACAGTAAACGACCAAGTTCTCTCTGATTCTCTCTCCTCTGATCTTGAGCACGTGGTGCAATGGGGAAAGAAGTGGCTGGTTACTTTTAATGCATCTAAAACCAAGCTTCTCTCTTTGCATCATCAACATTCGGATCCACATCTGGCATCAATTGAAATGGATGGCTCTCGTCTTCAGGAGGCCTCAAGTTTTGACAAGCTTCTGGGCTTGACAATTGCTCCTGATCTTAAATGGAGCACGTACATCTAATCTGTTGCCAAGGCCGCTGGAAAAATGGTGGGATCTTTCTATCGATCCAGTAGATATCTCACTGGAGATGTATTTCTCTATCTATATAAGAGCCAGGTACGTTCAGGGATGGAATACTGTTGCCACATCTGGGCAGGAGCTGCTAGAAAGGACTTGTCCTGCCTTGATAGAGTTCAAAATAGATTTGTAGCCTCGTAGCAGATGTCCTTTTCTCTTCCCTGCAACCTCTATCTCACAGAAGAGATGTTGCGAGCTTTGCCCTGATGTATCGTTATTTTCATAGAGTGTGTTCGACTGAGCTTCAGGCTATTGTCCCCCCTCGCTAAACTTTCACAAGAAACACTAGACTAGCTGAAAACACTATCAATAATTCCCCCACTCTTTATCTGTGCCGAAACCTAAACGTAGATTCCATGAACAAAGCTTTTTTTCTTAGAACTGCACGCCTGTGGAATTGCCTTCCGTTTTCCTGCTTTCTGGCTGAGTACAATATGATTGTCTTCAAGTCTAACGTAAATAAGTTCTTGAGCCGTTCCATATGAGTTAACAAATTTGCCAAATTTTCATTACTAATGATTAATATATTTTCCAATTTCTACTGTACACTCTTTAACCCTTATCCTTGAATGGCCTCTTGGCCTTGATAATGTGGTGATGCCTGTGTAAAAAACAATTCTTTTTTACTTTCTATATGAGAGCATTTTATATTTGGGGGGCATTTAAAATATCATTTGACATTATCACTTTCCTAACGGTTTGGTGGCACTGAAAACGAAAATAGCGTTTATAATTAATGTCAACGCGAAGTTTCCCAGATAGGGGATCACTGTCCTGAAATATGTCCTTTATGGCAACCTATTTTTGTAATGGCGGCAATGTACACTGAACACAATTTAACATATACTAAACACACACACATCGACTCGAGACCCCCCCCCCTGAAAACAACTATTAGATGTTTCCGGTTCAGGGAAGGGGCGGTGCAGACAATCGACTTCGGCCAACAAAAAATAAAAATAAAATAAAAAGCCTTTTTTTTTAATAGAATGTCGATAACCCTTTTTTAAACACAAACTCACACAAACACACATATGTAAAATTTTAGACCGATAGTTTCCAATTCTAAAAAGTTGTATTACTAACTGTAATACTTTTTTATTTTCTTTCTAGAAGTGTTTTATATTTTGGGGGGTAGCAGGTGGGGTGAGAGTTGTTTGTGTTCGAGGACGCGACACGATGTTATTATATACATATATATATATATATATACAAAAAAAATTAAAATATTGATCAACCGAGTACTAATGTTATGGAAGGTGCGTATAGTGTAGCCATATTTTAATATGATAAATCATTCGGTATTGTACGCAAGAATGGAATTCTAGAACAATGGATCTTCCGATCTCAGTCAATATAAATGGGCGGACGATTCTTCGGTAGGCATTATTAAGTATGTATAGGGGAAAAGGAAGGTGATGTATGTAATAAGCAGGTAAGAGCGGTGAAATACGAATATCGTAAAAAAATGAAGAATAGTACACGGTGTATTGTGGTAGCGGTGGTAGGACTTGATAGTTAGAGGGAAAAATAGGAACATCTTCCTCTGAACATATGGCGATCGTGATGGTACTTGTCCTAGGATGAAATAAAGGATTTGATTATAAGGAATAAATGTATATAAAACGACGCAGTAAAGCTACATAAGACGGGGGTTGAAGGTTCAGACATAATAAATTTGTATGTGGCATCTGTTATTGAAAACGTAGGGAGATTTCGTGCAGAGCGGAATTTCTGCAATCAAAATATATACAGGATGAAACTGAAAATTGTTGCGAAGATGAAGATGAAGCAGCAGCATTGGCAGAGAAAAATATACAATATGAAACCGTGAAATACGAAACCGAGGTAAAATATAAACCGGAAAAAATCTATAATATAAATCCCACCTGGTTGTTTAATTGTCACGCGATCTGTATCGTTTTAAACATGATGCTTTAGACAACAAATAATGAAAAATTGGCTAAAAACAAATTTCTTCACCCTTAACATTGCACTTTTCTGCAGGAAGTTAGCCGCTTTTTTTTCGCCAATATATTCGAAAGTCATATCTAGTTTCGATTGCTAAGCCTTAATTTATACACTCGCCACTTCCTATTTGGCGATGGACGCAACGGCTAAGCCGCCACGATTTTGTCTTTCACCTTCTTTTCCTCCTTTGTGTACCGGCTAGTTCAGATATAAATCTAAAGATGACGACGACGACAGATGGAAAGCAGGAAACAAGATGCCTAAGTAAGTAAATAATTTCTGTAAATTTAGACATTTAAGATCAAACATAACAGATATCGATATGATTTTAGGTACAACACGATTTGAAAGAGTTAGAAGATGTTGATATTTTTACATTTTAGCAATTTTGAAAATATCCTTTGTCGTGTTAAGCATTCAGAAAGGTTATTTACACACAAAGTAAAGAATTACAAATAAGAAACAAAGAAAGTAGAGGAAAGAAAAACAATACACCAATGAAGGAACAGAAGAACCAGAACAAAAATAAAGAAAAACAAGGAAGGAAGACGAGAGAAAAAAACGAGCAAAAAAATCCAGAAGAAAAGGTAACAGCCCACGTGTTTGTTAACTTTGTTGAAGCATAATACGAATTAAAATACACTTGCAAATCTGTTTTTGGTTGGATAAGAAAAATGTCAAAAAAGCCGCACATGCAGAGTGTCCCTCCATAACTGAAGAATCTGGAAAGAGAATTTCGAGAGTTATCAAGATATAGAAGAGAACTGCTATATATAAGGCGAAGGTTGTGGAAGTGAAAATATCCCGGAAAATCTGTTCCGACTAAAATTTACGTTCACCATGGCTAATGTTTGTTCAAAATCAAAAAGTAAATCTAAAGTGTGGTTAATCAGAAAAGTACAAACAAACGAACGATGTCGGGGCATTTTTACCTCTATAATGACGGCTAGGAGGGGCAACCAGAGTTATCCCAGAAAATCGGTTTAGGCAAAGATTTAATTACACCGTTACTAATGTTTGTGCAAAATTCGTAATAAAAAAAAAATCCAAGGCGTAGTTATTAAGAAAAGTGCGAACAAACGAACGGTGTATATTATTCGGTCCAATCCATCCTCAATAATCAACAGTACTATTTATGTACGAGAGAAACTATAAAACCAAAGTAATTTTAGATACCAAGATAATCAGACAGGATGACAGAGAGGTAAAAACTCGTACTCATGGCCTGTGCAGCTAGCTCTCAGCAATTTTGTCATTGTTAAGACATTTTGTTAGCGACTGTTCGTGACAACGTCAACAATACGCGGCGTTTCATATCTAAGCGTTCTTACACGCTTTCGTCTCACATAATGTCACATATGTGGTACGCCTCTTCCCATATCGGGCTGACTAATGTCATTACTTGCCCCCTTGCTGATCAGATGTGGCACCGATTTTAGATCAAACCAGAATACCTTCTGAAAATATTTTTGTGTCATGTTCGGGCAATGTCATTCTGACCGCACTCAGTGACATCGTCTAACATCCATCTATCTAAAGAGAGGAGGAATAATGCAAGCGCATAGAAAACTTGAAGAAACACGGAAAGAGGAAAAGCAGAATGGAAAATAAAAGCGAAAAGATCCAATATGAAAATTGGAGTTAAATATGAAAAAGTAAAAAGCAAACGAATGACGGACGAAAATGATAAAACAGGAATAAAAAAAAAACAACAAAGATGACGAAAATATTACTCATTAGAAAAAATGAAACCAAAGGATGAATATTAAAAACATACTTAAAAAAGGTTAAGAAAAAAAAAAGATAAAAACGCGGAAATCTTAAATGATAGACTTTGCAATTATCATAAATATGCCCTAACATTTTAGATCTCTTTGTATATCAGGTTCTGAATGTTACTCCGAACACATAAATAGTGCAGGGAGTGTTAGACTCTCTTACACATGGTTATCTAAAATTAGAAAAATGAAAATAATTGCGTCTTAAATGGTAGACTTTAGAATTATGACAAATATTTCTGTAGTATTAATTCTTCTAATTCATTCATCTCCAAAAAACAAAGCCTGTTCTGATTGCTATCAACACGCAGGAGCTGAGAGAGGAAGAAGAAAAAGTAGAAGTAGAAGCGCTAGGTGTCGTTGGTTTTATGGGGAAGAGGGTGAGACTAACCGCGGAGAGAGAAGTCCCTCCCGAAAGAAAGTGAGGCTGAAAGACCAAGAATTTTTCAATTTCGTACCATTCTTTTTGTATATTATACTTTATATCGTATATTGAACGTATAAGTAGTACAGGGATTGTTAGGTCTTTTAATGTATCACTACGCATGGTTACTCAAAATGAAGAGCTCTGGAAAAAGTAATGACCAAAAGTGGGTTTTCCAAATATGGGGAGCCTGTCATCAGGTAACTTGTGATGGATATATTAGAAGGAAACTGTAAAACTATTTAGTTCTCCATATATATCAATGAATTCCTGTCACGTTTCAAGTGTTATTGCTCCCCGACACTTTTCGCAATAACTACCACTTGGAATGTTTTTAAATTTTGCACAAACATAAAACATGCCATAAGTAAAAAAGTAACAGAATGGATTTTCCGGTAAAATTCAGTTGCCCCTCCCCCCGGGTGCCTTCTGGGTTAAAATGACTAAAATTGACACTTTTTTGTGTCAAAAAAATTTGATGCTTCAGATTTTATAAAACTTTCTGAAAAGTTGTAACAAACTGATTTCTATATAATTTTGTTTGTCTATACTTTGCGATAACTTTTTGGTGTGCCCCAGGGCTCTTTTAAGGCGAACACACTCCATTTTTGGGACTATTTTACCATAATCGTTCAAAATTTTCTGTGTATATCTATTTAGCAGTTTTGCATGGTGCTGAACTCAAATTTAAATATGGTAAGGCTTTGAGGACTTTGAGGGCTAAATGAGTGGGGGGGGGAATAAGGAATTAGTCATTTGTTTTGCATGTTGCAGAACTCAAATTTTACATATATTAGGCCTAAAACTGCAGCGTTTGTTTATTTTGGCCATGATTTCATGTCCCCTTGGGAAATTTGGGGCTGAATTGAGGGGGCAAATTCTGAACTTAGTACGGGAGACCATGCATGTTTCACTTGTGTTGATAGAAACGATAGCTATAACTTAATTGATACATATTTATGTACGAGACAATATAATATAGTATTACTATAATAACTGAATTTTCTGTTCGATTTGAGAGAAATAAAATATCGTGCTAGACGATTTTTTTTTTTTATCAATCCGTATTATTATAAACATGTTTCTCGGTCCATTCATCTATAGCCTTGAATCCCTGGAGTGGCATAAGCCATCCAAAACTTTGTAGATGCTTTTGTAGCGAGGAGTTCTTTTTTCGGGGTGAGGGTGCTGGCTGGCCTCACGCGCAACCTTGCCAGAACATACATACAGCGCCTGGCTTTCCCAATTGGGTACGCATCTGGACTGGCTCAATATTGCTTAACGTCTGAGATTTGGCGAGAACAGGTGCGACAACGTTGTGGTGCCGAAGTAGACGCGGTGTGTCAACGTGATTATGCCGTACTATGTTCCCTGATATATTCATAAGATAATTATACATGAATATTTAGTATTGAGTAAAATATGTATATTCTATTTTATTAGTGATTTTGTTCATAAAATACCAGGAAATTTCCAAAAGTAAAAACTCTGAAGAGCTACACAATACTTCTTGCAACACCACATATATTGCCTTGTTCGTTTTTCATACGCATTGATATACTGTACAAAGAAATTTGCTATCCAATCCTTATGAAATAATTTATTTTTATATGTTCTTTATATTGCCACTATCAATTATTTAGAACTTATGTTACCGTGCTAAAATAATTATTTAGAAAGCCATTCTTAATATACGGGAAAACAGTTTTGTAATTTTTCTGTACTATCACAGAATTTTATAATAAAAATAAAACTATCGTAAAGGATGAATTTAATTTGAAAATACGATTTTTAAAATTAGCACGCTAATAAAAGTTGATAAACACCGTTATTATTATTATTATGATTATATGAGAGACTTAAAGCAGATATGAATTGGGTTTAAACGCTGCATATTATTGCATCATTGTTTTCTAAAGCAATGCAGATTAAGTGAGGTTTTACGTATGTGAGGGGCAAGCGTTTAAATATGGTATATGAAGTACTATACGAGGTGCAGTGGGAGCACACGTGAACTTAAAACGATGGACACAATGCTAAATAGTAACGCATCATATCTTAAAGGAGACCCAAACAACCGGTGAATAAAAATTCGTGAAGTGGACAGATTGACAGGTTAATGATGATGAATACCATAAGAGGATTGAAAATCCCGAAGAAACACTCGTCTAGCTGAAAACACTATCAGTAATTCCCCCCACTCCATATAAGTTATCAAATTTACCGAATTTTCATTACTAATGATTACTATATTTTCCAATTTCTACTGTACACTCTTTAACCCTTATCCTTGAGTGACCGCTTGGCTTTGATAATGTGATGATGGCTGTGTAAAAAAAAGTACCGACAGTACACAACATGCCTTCTAGAATACTTAACCGACTCTAACATTTGTTATAATAACACGACTTTTGGAATATGAAGAAGAAAAAAAAAGGACAAAATATCTGGGACGCGAGAGTCCGATGTTGTTGAAACTTAATATTTTTGCTTTCCATAGACTCTTAATAGATTCCTCCGCCGAGGATTTTCCCATAAACATGGACAGAGAATAAATACAGTTTCCTTATTTCCCCATTTAGTCAGGAGTTTCCTGATTTTCTTTATTTTAGGTTACGATTATTGGCCTTCGGGACAAGATCAAAGTGTAGTATCTGCCGGAGCAGATACTGCAAGCAAAGACCATATGTGGGGGCGACCCCACATATAATACCTTGGCTAATGTAGGGGCAACTCTTCATACCAATTGTCACTATCCAGCTCCCCTACTCCCCGGTGAGTTGTTCCCCATTTCCCCTTCACTCCTCACATTAAAAATCGGCCTTGTGCCTAATTTGCTCGGTGGGGGAGCAAATAAATACCTGGCCTTCGGGACAAAATCAAAGTGCAGTATCTGTCCCGACAGGTACTGCAACCTATGACAAGCAAAGACCAGCTATGACTAGCAAAGACCATATGTGGGGGTAACCCCACATATCTGACCTTGGTCACTGAAGGGGCAACCCTTCATACCAACAGTTTCTAATCCAGCTCCCACTTCCCACCTCTCGGGAGCTGGATCCCCCCTTTCCCTCCCTCCTCCCCCTATCTCCACATAAGAAAACGGCCTCCTGCCTAATTTGCTCAGTAATAAATATCCAAAGTGTAGTATCTGTTCTTCAGATGCTGCACTTACATTTCTTGTTCTGTCAATGGAGGAGAAATCCTTCACGACTGAGACACATTTTATTTTTGTTCCTTTTCTCTACGGTAAAAAAAGACCATGGTGTCTAACTCTTTCCCGTGGGGAGCCATTGTAAATAGGAACGAATAAGGTTTATAAAGAATGCTCTCCGTTTTAGTGTCTTTCAATTTATTTACTTTTATATGAATTGTCATAGCTCTAGCCTCCGCATCAGTGTAAACAAACTTCATACATATCCATATAGCAGGCATTCTGCAAGATCACTATAAGTTGCCTTAATAACGTACTGCCAGTATTTAGCTTTCCAAATGTTCAGTTTCTCTTGATTCATGTGGCAGTTTACGGTGATCCAGGGGAAACGTTCTCTGCAATTAGAATCCAAGATGACTTCATGTTTGGGTTCGATTTCATCGGTCATCGGCAATCGTCATTTCCTGCACTGATGATTACAAAAGAATGAGAGTAGTGCCTGTAGGCATAATATATATATATATATATATATATATATATATATATATATATATCGACAGTACATAAAGTAGATGTACATTTCTTCTCCTGAAGATAAGAGATGCTTTCGGGGGGAAAAATTGGGGAATAAATACAATCTACACTTGAAAAAATAACAAGTTACAGAAAGAAAAATAAAATCAGTTACAGAAATGAAAATAAAATCAGTTACAGAAATGAAAATAAAATCAGTTACAGAAATGAAAATAAAATCAGTTACAGAAATGAAAATAAAATCAGTTACAGAAATGAAAATAAAATCAGTTACAGAAATGAAAATAAAATCAGTTACAGAAATGAAAATAAAATCAGTTACAGAAATGAAAATAAAATCAGTTACAGAAATGAAAATAAAATCAGTTACAGAAAGAATATTCAATTATTTATCTGCTTACACGGACTGTATAATTTCTGCATTAAAACCCCTTCAAAAACATCTTATATAACACAATATATGTGTTCTTATATGAAAAACAGTTGATAGAAAATATAAATTTGTAATTATTACGCATTTCATATTCGACGTTACAAACTTATAAATAAAAAACAAACAAAAGTCAATGTAAGCAGCACCTATTACGCACGCGTATGTTTTTACTTATGAACTGGCAAATCTCACTTTTCCAAAAAAAAAAAAAACATTTTTTTTTTATAAGAATATTAAAAGAATGTGATTTGCAAAATGTGCCTTTCCCTATGACCTCGAGGCATGTTACTATATTCGTAATTAATATTTTCCTCAATTAATTCACAGTTAATATGGCCATTAGTCATTAAATACAATCTTCGTTATCGTGTTTATCTCGAGTTGATCTGAAGATTGGATTGGCTGCTTTCGGCTATGTGGAAATGATGCGCTATTTTATCACAATTTGAGATTTGTAACACATTAGCAGCCGTACGGCGTTGCCTGGTTGTAAAATATGATAAATATTAGATTTTAATTCTTCAAGATTTATTATCAGGGAGCTTATTTTCTTGATTATTATTCAATATATAATAATGATTTCAAAAGTTATTAAATATATGCTTTGGCTACACTCCGGGAGAATCGGAACAAGAACGTTTAATGCACCAGGCTTTATCGTTATACAGGGTGCACCAATGTATTTGACCCCATTTGGTAGACCAATAATTTTGACAATTTTCGTTGGAATGACCTTAAATTTTCACAGCTTGTATAGAAACGTTTTAAGTTATTGTGTGTAACATTTGGCATTTCTATCTTTTCGGGTTAAGAAATATCGTTCACTTCAAAAGAAAAAGCATTTTGCGTTTTAGAGTATGCTCGGAGTCAATCACCGAAGAGGTTCAGCGTGCCTTCTTCAAATTTTGCAAAAAAGGCACCAACTACAAAACAAATTAGGACTTAGCACAAAAGATTTCAAGAAAAGGGCTGCTTATGCATACCTAAATGTTTCAGCGAATTTGGCACGAGCTCGAATACCGACTCTATGTATGCGGAGTCAGAGGCAGCGCTCATATTGAACATTTATGAAAATGCGTCATAGAACGAACAAATAATTTGTAAATTTAACCAATTAAACTTATGACCATCAATATAAAGTGTATTTAGTTTCATTAAGATTTGTGAAGTAGTTTCCGAGATATGGGCATTTAGAATGGTGTCAACCATTTTGGAAGACCCTGTATGTCTGTCCAGCGTGGTTACCGTTTTAAATACCGACCCATATATATCTTACTTCATGTCTCTGGGTGTGTTCTCTGATAGGTATGCAAAGGCGTCGGAATTCGATAATCAAAAACATCCGATTAAATAAGGAACAGTCCAATTATACCCCAAAAACCCACAAATTGGCCTGGCGTACAAAAATCAACGAACGGTTCTTAATGAAACAGGAACGTTTTCAAAATGAAAGTTATATACCAAAGCACAATAAAATCATGATACTTGACTTTTGCTTTATCAATTTTAATTCTTTTTTTATAAAATCACGAGTAGATTCTCTACAGTGCAATGTAGACTGCGATGTATTGTAATCCCTGCTAGAAGGCATGTGAAGCTTACTATTGGTGCGCTACTGTTTGTCTCTAATAAGCACATACGCTTTGATCAGAAAATGGTCGATTTAATCAAAACGATGTTAAAAGTATTAAGTGAGAAATAACCATTTATTCCTTAGTCAATCGCAAGCAACATCGGATCTCTAAAAGTGTGTGTATATGTCTAGCTTGATTATTGCACAATCTACAGACGATAACATTGATAGATCTGCGTAGACAGTACGTAATGTTTATATTAAATATATACTCACATGTGTTTACACGAAAGTAAGAAGTGTTAAAATATACAAGAATGTCTTTAAAATAAATCTACTCCGTCATTCAGGATCGAATTTACTCTTGAATTCTGAAATACATTTATTTAAAAGACATTCTTCTACACAACCTTTAATATAAACAACATTATTGTATCCAAACATCACACACACACACACACAGTGTAAAAAAGCTTTGAGTTAATAAAAATGTAAAAAATATATGAAGAATGCCGTTTTAGTTTCCGGAAAAAAAACTAAATGTAACCTATCGCAGACTTAGCAGCTACACAATCCGTCTTTTAAAAAGTGTATAATTACAAAAGAGAATTCAACCATATAAGAATGAAAAAATATAAGAGAGAACGCCTTAACTAAAATTGTTAAAAAGAAAGACTTAGCACTTGCATAAGCCGATTTATCAAAAGTGTTCAATTACAAAAGAGTAGGTAACTATATATAGATGGAAACTAAAGCCTTAATTAAAAAAAAAATAAATAGAAAACGGGGATCCTTAGTTGCGTACCATATATCCGTTTCGCGAATTTAGATATAGGACAATTCATGGCTCTCCAGTGGATAAAGCCACTACCCAATTTCCAAATGTAGAATACTCTTACTATACATTACTTTATTTTTTATTTCGGACTATTAGTCTCATCTTTATTAGTTGTTGTTTATCATCTTTTATTGGTTTGTTTATGCACAACGTTTCGGCCAACTATTCCTCTGGCCTTCTTCAGGTGGTAACCGCGACAGATAGGAACTTCAAATCTCCCAATTGCATTCTTAACATTGGGAGATTCGAAGTTTCTATCCGTCGCGGTTACCACCTGACGAAGGCCAGAGGAATAGTTGGCCGAAACGTTGTGAATAAACAAACCAATAAAAGATGAAAAACAACAACTAATAAAGATGAGACTAATAGTCCGAAATAAAAATTAATATATATAATGCTCATCTCAAAAATGAATTCCAATTAAGGAATAATATATATACTCTTACTATTTATACTAATATATATATATATATATATATATATATATATATATATAAACTAACACATACATTTATATATATCTATATCTCTATTAAAGTGAACGTGTCTGCGTATATTTCCCTACGCAATAACTGTCAATTTTAAGTCTACAGACTCGAAATTTGATATACTGGGTACTGAGATTTGGGAAAATCTATGTAATCCGTTTTCGGCCAGAAATTTAGCTGTTAAGTGGTTCAAAGTTCAAAGATTTGACCTTTGAAAACAATACCAATCTCCCCCGCCAAATTTAGGTATAATCAATTGAAAATTTAGATATAGGTTCCTTGGACATGGATCTAACTTCAAAACTTGATTTGAGCCCAAAACAATAAAGGTTAAGGGGTCATAAAAGGGGTCAATGTTAAAAAAAATTGACCGCTTTTTTTTTGCGCAACATACACCTCCATACACCCGGGTAACGCCGGGCTGAAATGCTAGTATATATATATATATATATATATATATATATATATATATATTACAATGTGTATATAGTATAGAAAGTTGCGTTACAAAATAAAGAGATTAGCTATTGTATAAACCAAAACGGGGTTCAAATCGTACAATGCTTACTGCATCTCTTTACTGTATCAGCCGCTCCCACTGTCTTATTCTTACTCTATCTATTCTCAACCGGATTTGTGAATAAATGAAAACAACCTGTTTTAGCCGTCCTCGAACTCATCGTAAGCTTCCGCTAATTAGTATTCACTTACGGCCTACACACTTTTGTAACGACGGCTTTATTTCCACACATTTCTAATGAATGGGTTTTTTCATAATTTTCATTGCGATTTCATGACGATCAATAGACGTGACAAGAATAAAGAGCGAGCTCTATAGAATTATATAGGTTTCCCTTTCGTATTGTTCAGGATAAAGAAATCGCAAACGACATTCTCTCGCACTTAAATGTCGCCATTTTTTAAAATAAAGTTACAACTAATGATCTGTGATTATTAACAGAAGAATAAGAATTTTATTTAATGGTCGTGGATTAAAGTATTCCAGCACTTTATGCCGTTGAGTTAATGGAATCTATTATAAACTAGTGATTATATTCGATTAAGTAAATGTAGTACAATTAAATCGCTAAGCTTTTAACTTGCCATTTTGAGATCGCATTCATTATAATCTCACACCTTGCTCCATGTAGTAATTATAATCTGTATATCTATAAAAAAGAGAATAAATGTGTGAGGACACTTACTTACCTATATACTCAACGGATTTTTGAAACTTGAAATTTGATATATAGGATAATCAGACATGTAGAAAAAATTTAGTTTACTCTGAAAAGAAAAGCAAAAAAAATGGCTGCTAAAGGGTAAAAATTCATAAATTGGTACGTAGGAGTCGTCAGAATTTTATCAGTTTGCTAAATATTTCACAGAAAAAAAACGTCTGGATGTAAATTCTTATGGATATCATAGCAAGTAATATATAAACTTCGAAGTCGAGTAGTATTGATGCTATAAGCATTGTACTGTTCCTATCCAGAAAAAAGACAGAAAAAAAAACGTTTGAATGTAAATGCTTACAAACATGTAATAGCAAGTAATATACTAGGGTAAGACTAACGACCAAACGTATTTTTGTTTTTATAAGATTTCGTATGTTTTATTTGTATTTTTATAAAAAAATTAATTGCATAAAAATCAGTAAAGATGGAAGTATTGCTTAATATAATTGGCATCGGAAACGCTTTTGGTAATTTCGAAATAACTGTTTAAAAGTACATTGTTGTAAAATGGAAAAATACCATTAGAACGGGCAGAAAACAATTATATAGTTATATTGTGAACTAACAGATTTAAGAAAAAAAGCTTCAAACTACGTTTCTATATATATATATATATATATGTGTGTGTGTGTGGGGGGGGGGTGTCTTGGAAGTGTCTTTAAAACCTTTAAGACTATAAAAAATATCCTCATTGAAAAATATTTTGTTAGTAAATCAAATTTTCTCCCTCGATGGAACGTTTTACTGACATGAACAAACAATAAACAACAACAAATTTGGGCTCCCCAGCAGTGTTGATCAAACACCACTTCACTTAAGCATATGGACAAAAATATACTTGATACTGGATCTAGTTTTTTCTTCTTGATTAATTAGACCTAACAAATTCATGTCATTTAAAAAGTATTTCATACCCGTGTCAACCGTACCTTTCTATACAAGATATCTATAATATAAAGCTGGACGTCTGTGTGTGTGTCTCGTCACGAATAGCCTCCTATATGGTTGACTATTATAGAAAACTGATCACATATAATGATATATTTATCGAGACACAGGAATGGGTATGTTTGATCTGGCATAATGATGATTCATGAAAATTGTGGGGTCTGCGCACCGCCTGGTCCATAAAGTATAGAAATAAAAAAATAAAAATTAAAACAAAAAAAAAAAACAAAAAAAAACAAACAAAACGTTTACAAGTATTTTTGATAGATATGTACATAATATTTTAATAAGTATGTTTTAAATAGGGATGGTATAATACAATTGTGGGGCTTGCGTTCGCGCCTGGCCTCCATATAATGGAAATAGGCACAAACTTTAAGACTTTTCATATATATCTGCGTAAGTATACTTTGATAATTATGTATCAGTTTGAAGAAATATGATATAGTAAAATTATGGGGAGTTCGTTCACGCCTGACCTACATAGGATGGGAATATGTCACAAAGTTTAACAAGTTTTTTTATATAGATCCACAGAATATTGTGATACGTGTTTCAGTGTGAACAGGTATGGTATAATAAATTATGGGGTTTATCTATTTTATTTTTACTTTCATCATATTTTGCTTTGGTTTTTGATACCCCCAAATTCGAAGCTATCTCTTTACAACCCTTCCTTTCATAACCTATCATACTTTAATAAATCAGAGTCAATTTTCTGTAGGCTGTTTTTGAACACAGTTAACGACGGGTACTTTTGTTATATATATATATATATATATATATATATATATATATACACACACACAAGGAAAATCGATAATGCCACACTATATACTAATGCATATAAAAACCTACCGCTGGACTTCACATTGATAGGTGGTACGAGTAAACAGATTAGCACTCTTCTGATGAAAAGCATTAGGCATCGAAATACCTGAGTATAAAAATTAT
This sequence comes from Euprymna scolopes, assembly GCF_053919585.1. Lineage (NCBI taxonomy): Eukaryota > Metazoa > Mollusca > Cephalopoda > Sepiida > Sepiolidae > Euprymna > Euprymna scolopes. Next base: position 103,123,422 of record NC_136501.1, on the reverse strand, counting down.
CCATATCCCTTATCGCTAATGATGTTATTAGAGATTTTGCTTGCAGTTATTAGAAGCGTGAGAGTTGGAAAATGAACAAAATACCGTATCCGTTTTGCAAGCTTGAAGAACCGCGTCCTTAGCATGATGCACGAATCTACAACGCCTTACAGTTTCGATGGGGAATAACGACCCGTCACATAAAAATATAACTTTGTTATTTTCGTTTTTTTACGAAGATTCTTTCAGTTACAGATTAACCGAGAGGAAAGATGTGTCCCAGTGTATGATATGTATTGCAACGTAGTAAATGAACGGTATTTATATGTGTAAACGTTCTATCGCAACCGGCCACTTAATCAAAGAGAACATTAGAACATTAACTGAATAGATATACACATTATATACATTAGAAGATAATAGACATTTATAAGCACGTTTTTTTTTGTTTGTTTTTTTACATAGGCGGTACCACTTACAAGGACCGATAACCCACTCAAGGATAATGCTTTAAAAGTATAGAGTAGTCAAAAGGACAATATAGTAATCGATAGTAATGGAAGTTCGGTAAATTTGTTAACTAAAGTGGTACGGCTAATCAGAAACTTGTTCACGTTGGACTTGAAGACAACCATATTATAGACAGCTGGAAAGCAGGAAAACGGAAGACAATTCCACAGGCGTGCAGTTCTAAGAAAGAAGCTTTGATCATGGAATCTGTGTTTAGGTTTAGGCACATATAAAGAGTGGGGAAATTATTGATAATGTTTTCAGCTAGTCTAGTGTTTCTTGTGAAAGTTTGGCGAGGAGGGACCATAGATTGAAGCTCAGTCGAACACTTTCCATGAAAATAACGATAAAGCAGAGACAAACTCGCAACATCTCTTCTGTGAGATAGAGGTTGCAGCGAAGAGAAAAGGACATCTCCCACCAGGCCACGAAGTCTATTTTGAACCCTATCAAGGCAGGACAAGTCTTTTCTAGCAGCTCCTTCCCATATGTGGCAACAGCACTCCATCCTTGGGCGTATCTGGCTCTTATATAGATAGAGAATAGCATCAGCAGTGAGATATCTACTGGATCTATAGAAGGATCCGACCATTTTTCCAGCGGCCTTGGCAACAGATTTGATGTACGTGTTCCATTTAAGATCAGGAATAAAGGTCAAGCCTAGAAGCCTGTCAAAACTTGACGCCTCCCCAAGACGAGAGCCATTCATTTCAATTGATGCCAGATGGGGATCAGGAATGCGTACATTTATACACCTGTTATATACACATACGTAATCACACCTATGACCACAAATATATGCACTTGCTATACAGACGGCAATAGAGCACTTCTAACCGTTGCGCAATTTTGTCTCGTTGAAATTACGATGATATTGTTCACACGATTTATTCTCAATTTCTTTACATAAAGACTATTACAACTGAACTCTCATCTAAGCTTCAGCCTCTGTCCAACCGACGAAATCATCTCTCTCCCTGTTCTACTAGTATGTTAACTGTGAATGCTCTGACGAACTGCAAGCACTTGTGCCCCCACGACATAAATACGCTCGACAAACCCGAAAAGCAGCTAAATCCCACTCCTACACAGTAGAGATCCCTAGATGTAAGAGAGCTTTCTACTGCAGTAGTTTTTTTCTCTAGAACTGCTAGACTTTGGAATTACCTTCCGGGCCCCTGCTTCCCCAACTATACTGGCATGAAGAAGTTCAAGTGTAACGTGAACCGACATCTTGCTGCCCAACTCCCTACATAGTATACCAGTAGCTCATCTCCCTGATAGTAGCCCCCTACAACAAAGTGGCAATGTGCCTTGTTTGGGGTGAAAATGTTATAACAAGAAAACAATATACGCTCATGGCAGTTTTTGATTTCATTTAGCAATATGACGACTGATGTGAATATTTTCATGACAAGATCATATCAGCACCATGCATTTACTGGACTCAGTAATGCTTAACCAACTTTTTGATCGGATTTTATTGTCATTTATGCGCAAGATACGGCATATTCACGTTGGCGTTGACACCTGGCATAATTCACGTTGACACATCGGTTTTTGTTGGATCACTGAAGTTAAGCAACGTTGAACTTGGAGTGTAATAAATGGGTGACCATTTAAAACTTCCAAGGGTGTATGTGCTCTCCGCTTATCCAAACATTGTTTCCAATCTTCCTAGACTTCTCCTTGCCACTGGACTCGAGCAGTGTCGATTCAGAAGTGTGGTTGAGGATTGCGCTTCAAGCCCAATGTAAACAAGTTCTTGATAAGCCGTTCCGCTTAACTTAACAAATTTACAGAATTTCCATGACTATATTGTCCAATTGACTACTATACACTCTTTAACCCTTACCCTAGAGTTGCTCCCGATAAGTGCTAGATAAGTGCTGATGCCTATGTGAAAATATAGTGCACAACTGCCCCATATAGGGTGTATCCATTGTCTTTAGAGACTGAACAGATACATTCATGACATATATTTACATATGCGTTTCTTGCAATTATACTGTTCTGAATATACAAGTATCACGTTTTGCCTTAATCAGCAATGTTAGAAAATTCATATATGAATAGGATTTTGGGTCTCCCGACAAAATGAGGGTGGACGTTTGTCCGTTCATTCGCCCGTCTGTCCACACTTTTCTCAATAACTATCGCTTGGAATTTTTTGAAATTTTGCACAAACATTAATCATGATATGAATAAAAAAGTAACAGAACGGATTTTCCGGGAAAACTCCGGCTGCCCCCCCCCGGCTTCCTTTCAGGTTAAAATGTCTAAAATTGACACTTATGCTTATTAAAAAAATTGATCCCTTGGATTTTAAAACTTTCCGAAAACTTGTAACTAACTGATTTCTATATCATTTTCTTTGTCTATACTTCGCGATAACTCTTGGGTGTGCCCCAGGGGTTCTTTTAGTGCTAATAAAAACACTCCGTTTTTCGGGATTATTTTACCATATTTGTCCAAAAATGTTCTGTGTACGTCTATTTAGCAGTTTAGCATGACGCTGAACTCAAATTTAAATATGTTAAGGCCTTGCGGACTTTTGGGGCTAAATGGTGGGGGGGGCAAATGATGGACAGTAATTTCATTTTTGTTTTTGCATGGTGCACTGCCTCGTGCACTGTGCACTCACCGGGGGGGGACCATGCACTTTTTTTTCTATTTTTTATACATCTCAATATTCTTACTACAAAATTCACGATTTTTTAACAAACAGAATTCGTTGCATTTTATTTACCGTCATTCATGCACATATCTTTGGAAACTCCCTTTCTTGCAATTAATATAATCTTTCGAGGTTTACTCTCTGCGACATCTACAGTTTTTTTGTTTAAAAAAAAACTTTGGCCATTACAAAGTTAAAATATGTCTATAAATGATTTTTCTAATCCTTTTCCTCCGAAAAAACAACCCCCCACAAAAACTATAAAAGAAACATTTGAAATTCCATGGAAGAAAGAAAGAATTGATTATATATTGTACTAGCAGGCCAGTTTAACTTGCCCGGTCGTAAAATACGCTTAAATATGATATTTTAATTAATGCAGATTTCGTATGCAGTAGACTAGCAGTTCAACCCTACTTTGCTCGGGCCCTTGTACTGTTTATAACTTTTTGTGCATATGCATATCATATATATATATATATATATATATATATATATATATATATATATATATATATATATATATTAAAAGTTTGACTCATGTCCAGGTAACCTAAATCTTTATTTTCAAGTATTTTTACCCAAAATTGGCAGAGGAGTTTGGTAGAGTCTTCAAGTTTGACCTCTTGGCACCCAAATTCTCGCACAAAAACTGATTAAAAAGCTTTCTGCATGTCCGAATACCCTTTATGTATAATTTTAAATGTGTAGACCCAGAATTGGCTGAATAGTTTGCTAGAGACCACAAACGTCAAATCTTTAAATTTGACCATTTGCCAGTCAATTTGTCGGCCAAAAACCAATTAAAATGGTTGCCATATGTCAGTACACTTTATGTAAAATTGAAAATGTTTAGATCAAAAATTTGCTGTGCAATTCGGTAGAGACTGCAGAGGTTAGAAGTTTTTTTTAACTTTAACCTGGATTTTAACTCTTAACGTTAATTGTTTTGGGCTCAAATCAAATTAATAAAGTTTGATCCATGTCCGACTAACCTACATCTAAAATTTCAAATGTTTAGACCCTAAATTGGCGGAGGAGTTTGGTAAAGTTTTCAAATATCAAATCGTTGAACGCTGACCACTTGACAAACATTTGGCCGAAAACCAATTTAAAAGATTTGTTTCAAATCTACATTACGCCTTATGTTCAATCCAGAGTTTGTAGACTGACAATTGACAGAGTAGTTTGGTAGGGAAATGTACCCACACAGACAATTTCACTTTATATATATATATATATATATATTATTGGACACAATATATAATGATTTTAAAAGTGAAAAAAATGTCTCGTGTGGCCAATCGAGAATCGATAACAAAACTTTTAGTTTACGATTTACCTTGCCTTCAATGTATATGCTTGAGCTATAAAAGCCTTTTTTTGAAGGGCTAAAAATCCACACATTAGCCAATAGTTATTACGTTACGCATGCATATTTGTAATGCCGTCGTTCGACTTTCATCTGGGAAATTCCATTTAAAAAAAAATGTTCACGCTTTTGCATCATTTTTCCACGGCTAATACCCAAGTATAAAGTTTCGCATGAGTTCGATTACCCTATGTATGATGTGTCATATCTAGACCAAAAACTGACAGATGGATTTGCTTGGCAAAATGTTTTAAGTATATAATATATATATATATATATATATATATATATATATATATATATATATGTATGTATACATACATACATAACGTTCTTACGAGAATATTACCCAAAAATAAATCATCTAGAATATCTACTTTTTTTTTTTATTTTACTTCAGTCGAAATTCTCAGAAATCAAGGGGCCCACAACTTGGGGCTAACACTTGAACTCTATATGAGATACATAGATATTAGAATGTTCCATTTAAGTTCTTTATCTCTCAAACACTGAGTTAGTAAAGAAATCGAGAACATAATTTTCCTCTCCCCAATTAACCATTTTCATACGTTGTAGTATATCTTTCATTTTGGTCTCTTGGTATTACTGGATTCCAGGACAAGAATTTATCTAGTCTGGTGGAGTATCCAGCTTCGGGCTATTACCTGAGATAACACCACTTGGAGAAGGTGCACCGTTCCTCGTAAAAGCTAATGTGGCTTAGTCAAAGTGAGGAGATCTTATTTGAGCAGCGAATACTATGTGGTTTTGAATATTTGGTCAGGGTTTACTTCTATGGAAAAAGTATCCTCATGCCAGGTTGTTCTGACAAGCTTCAGTACAGAGAGAACTTTGACATTCGAGGACAGTGTCTAGTAGGCATTCAAGTTCTCCCCAGTAGGCATTACCTGAATATAATTAGATGTGATAGTTAACGAAAAGGTAAGCATCTCATAAAAGCGAAAACATAAACTAATAGGGAAATCATTAAAAGAATATTTACAAGAATATGCAAATTAGCTAGATCTTCTGCAGTACAAACATGGGTGACAATTTTAGTAAAATTTGCTGAATTTGCTATGAATCCTGGAGAATGAATGGATGCTAGTAGACCAATATTTCTCAAGACATGCACCATAAAATAATCAAGCTTCCCCACAACCTCGTAGCGTTAAATAATTCATTTCCTTACTGAGGGTAGGGATTAATTTTTGTAACAACCAGTAAGCTCGAATTATATTTAAGAACGTTTTTACAATTTTACTTCGTGTTTTCATCATCACACTTTCTTCTTTAATTAATGTTGAAACTCTAAACAGAAAACACATCAACAATAAATAATACTGGCACTGCGTCTAATATTATTCAAATGTTTAATAAAATTGTGCACCCAACAAAAATTTATAACGTGTTATTCAGAGAAACACTCAGTATTTCTATGAAATACCCTTTTTTTTACAAATATTTAATCCGTATTAATGTTTATGCGTTCCTTTTTAAAATATAATTTTATCGATTGAAATAGGATTGTTTTTTTTTACGGCATATCAACCCCTTTCAGGTTATTTAATGCCGAATTCAGTGATTTTGAAGAAATTTTTTGTAATAGAATATGTTTGTTGCTTTCTTTCAAGTTATTTTATATTAACCCCATAGTTGGGACCCTAAAAAGTACTACAACTCCTGGCCAGAGTGGACCTGGGAGCAATCCAATGAAAGGGTGGCTCGACTCTCCAAAGCAAGCTGGGGCATCACCATCGCATATAGTGTAAATTCATATCCAAGATCTTGAAAGAGGAAGGTGAAAATAAGAAAAAGCATCACGAAAGCAATAAAGACGTCCCTCTATACACGAAATAAACAAAGTTAAAGTTTAGACTTTAGAGAGAAGAAAGTACGTACGAATTAAGTGAATTTGGGTTAAATATGCCGCATAAAATAACCCCGCTTCCGTACAACCTCGTGCGGTTAAATAAGCTATAAATTATTGAGATTTACTTCAGCATGTGCTTAAACTATTGTCACTTTAACTTTCAAAAAAAAAAAAAGACATCCATCAATATTTCATTTATTAATGACGAAGATGGTCCCAAATGGCTTATCACAAAAAACAGTTTCCATGTAGATGCAGTCACCAGGAAGTCATGATCGTTAGTTAAGGAGAGGTGCGTGCGAACTGTTTCCAGGCAAGCAAAAAACAAAAAAAAATAAACAATGGAAAATTCCAGCCGATCAAAGAACGGTCGTTCCCAGGAAAAGGTGATCTAAGCTACATCTAGGCAAACAAAAATAAACAATGGAATCCCAGGATTTGTAGCGACCTGGATCCATGATGTCAATCGGTCATGGGTCAGACCGAAAACCAGCAAAAGTGGAATAACAAGCTGGCGAGGAAATAGGTTAACAGGTCGAAGAGATATCAATAAAAAAGGGAGAAAAAACAAAGCAACAACAGACAGTCAGAGAGACGGACCGATGGTGGACACAGATTGACAGTTTGCGGCTTGTACTGCAAACCTCCGACCGTCGTCATTGTGTTGAAGTGTACATTTTAAATATATCGTTAAATAAACAAAGTCTTTTTTATAAACAATGTGTCTCGTGTTCATTGCTAAATGAAATAACTGCCCATTTTAATAGCTCGAGGCTCACCAGCCAGACATATATGTAACACCTTGCCTGGATCTGTACACTAACGATTGAGCTTACCTGTTAGAAGGAGTTCAATGGCTTAATTAAAAAACGCAATATACCTTTTTATGTAACTTGGGGTTACCCTCTGATTTTAATTAAATCAGAAGATAATTAATGCAGGTGCATACTCATTCAAGGACACGTTTGGAACGTGTAAGATCACGCTCTTTAATTAAAAGTGTACAGTATTGTCCTAAAGAGAACGACACTACAGCTTTAGTCAAAAACTTGTTTACAAAAAAAAAAAAAAAGAAATTTAGGTCACTTTATCATGTAGTAAAGCTGACATCTATTCAATATAGCCGTCTGCATCCTTAATCGCCACCTCGATATGGGAGCATGCCTTTTCTACAAGAAACGGCAGGAACTCAGCCGCGGATGGAGGCGATCAAGCTTTCTTTGGTAATGTGGGCGTTTATGTAGTTGATGTTCTCAACGTATGACCAAACGAATTAGTCCAGAGGGTTCAGGTCAAGGGGAAAGGGGCTAGTGGGAGAAGGTTACAAAGTGGTATCACTCCTCCTGAAGCCATGCCCATGTCTTCTTAGACTTGTGGGAAGCGAAGAGTCCTGTTGCCACACCCAGGTTCTGCCAGCGACCACTGGATTGCACTGGTGCGTTTAGGCTTATTAGTTTCAGCTGTTTCTTCCTAAACATCTGATGGCGTCGAAGAAATTCTTCTGAACCAAGCCCGTAACAGAAGAATTCACTATATTTTAGGATATTTATGCAAAATACATCCAGCGATACCCTTGCAGTATTCAGGCCAGGTTAACTAAATTACCGGAGCTTTCCGAACGAAAACATGCAGCTTTTCAAAAAAATTTAGTAGAAAACGTGGACACGTGTTTAACATTTATACAGCCGACTATAGAATTTATTTTCATAATTATTTTTTTTTGAATGTGAGTTTATCATAGCTCTGTGATTATATAGCTACTTTTGAAATTTTAACGTACATGACATATTGAAACAAAGTTTAGTGCAAATATTTGCTAAAAAGTCTAATTTCGAATAAAACTATCACTTATACGCTGCTTGCAAAGCTATCTTGCGTTAAGAAACGTTATTGGGGAAAAATATAAACGTGCCGAAATAAAAAAATGTGCTTTTTTTTTTCCTCCGAAAACGACGGCCAATGTTTAAAACAATGGAAACAGTTAACAGAGTTATAATAAACGGTTATTATAGGGTAATTTCAATGAAAGAATTACACTAAAGTTGTAAGAGCGCGTATATCCCGCGTTTAAGGAAATCAGCAGGAGTCGTGACTAGCGAAAAAATTAGCAGCAACCATCATGGCTCATATGCAAATTAAACAAGTGTGCACGCGCTGACGTCACGGTAAGAAGAAGGTGAGAAAAAGAGAAAACAAAGGACAACATGTGGTCGACCAAAAAGTGAAGAAGTACGTTGCGTTCCGGAGAAGTTGGACATAGGAAGTCAAGGGCGAGAAACCGCTGGTTAGGGCTGCGTAATGTGTCGGGGAAAGAGACATTTTAAAAATATGTTGTATGGCAGAGCGTTGTAAAACATACCCGTGCGCGAAAAGACTTATGAAAGATAATGAAATACATTATTTTGGAAGAACCACGAATAAATTTATTTTTATTTGCACTTAAAAAAACAAAATGCCAAATCGGATTTTTTATTTTCATTATTTTTTTTTAGCTCATTTGCGACAATACGAGTGCGAGAAGTTAAAGGTAAGGACATGGCTTAAACATAATGGCACCTTAGAGTTATTTATGCACAATGCTATTATAATTACGTTGTTATTTTTGAAGCCATTCTTAAGATAAAGAGGACCCTTTTTAACCATTTGTAAATTTAAGATAATGTATTGAACAAAATATGAAATCATTTGTTTTTTAAATAAAACCGTTCGATTTCATGTACTCAATGTCTCGGCGCTTTTCAGCGGCTTACCAAACTACCGGGAATATGCCGACAGTAACTCATTTCCGGATCCTGAATAAGAAAACCATTTTTTTTCAGCTGATGAACTGTTTTTTTTAATGTACATTCTATCTTATTCTATTTTTTCGTACACACAATTTTTAATGCTATTATATATTCACTAGGGTGACCTGTGGAAATTCCACAGAGGCATCTTCCATATGTAATATACTGCTGCTGGGCATTATGTGGACATTCACTGTGAATGACCACCCCGTGATATTATTGTATCTCTTTTGTTAAAGCTGTAAAAGTATTTATCAGATATAATATTAATGTAGTGTCAGAATATATCTGGTTATTATGGTTTATCGGCAATATCTTAGGATACTGACATATTTCTATTGTATGAGCGCCCGGCGCGAACGGAAACTGATATATCACTTTTAGACAAAACAGATATTACCCTCGGATTATTTTTTTACATATGCATCATCACATATCAAGGCCAAAAGGTCACTCGAGGATAAGGTTTAAAGAGTATACAGTAGACAATTGGACAATAAAGTAATCGTTAGTAATGGAAAATCGGAAATTTGTTAACTTATATGAAACGGCTCATCAAAAACTTGTTTACGTTAGACTTGAAGACAGCTATATTGTAGTCAGCTGGAAAGCTGGAAAACGGAAGACAATTCCATAAGCGTGCAGTTCTAAGAAAGAAGCTTTCTTCATAGGAATCTATATTTAGGTTTAGGCACAGATAAAACGTAGGGAAAATTATTGAGTGTTTTCTGCGAGACGGGTGTTTCTTGTGAAAGTTTGGCGAGGGGGACCATAGACTGAAGCTCAGTCGAACATTTTCCATGAAAATAACGATACATCTGAGACAAACTCGCAACATCTCTTCTGTGAGAAAGAGGTTGCAGGGAAGAGAAAAGGACATCTACGAGGCTACGAAGTCTATTTTAAACTCTATCAAGGTAGGACAAGTCCTTTCTAGCAGCTCCTGCCCAGATGTGGCAACAGTACCCCATCCTTGGACGTACCTGGCTCTTATATAGATAGAGAATTGCACCAGCAGTGGGATATCTACTGGATCGGTAGAAGGATTCCATTTTTACAGCGGCCTTGGCAACGTATTTTATGTATATGTTCTATTTCAGTTCAGGAGTAAGGGTCGAGGCAGTAGATCAAAAAGCTATATTTTTGTTTTACATACGGCACCAAAGCGACATCTTTTTTATATTGGGTCTATGGTGATCGCGAAATCCTTTTTATTAAAAAGAAGCATAGAAGGTGATAACACACTTCGAACATTTATTTAGCGGGTCTTTATATTAATTTAATGTTCGTAGTAAATCATCACTAAGGCTATGAGAACAGCATATTGTTTTCTATTGTTTTTATTATCAGGTATGTATCCATTGATATCTTATGATTTATGTAGGATGATGAGATTCTCGGTTGACTTATTGTGTCTTTCGGGGTAAGATATATACTCGAGAGTAAAAACAATGAAAAGAATATGCTGTTGTCATATCCCTAGTTATCACCTATCCTCCTTTGCAATAAATAGGATCTCCCGATTGAATAATTCATAACATTGAAACCGTGACACACACACTCACATGCGTTAAATGTGCTACAGTATATAGTTATATATACATCCGGATTTCTCGATGTGGTTCTCGGTTGATTAACTCTGTCGGATATATACTAGAGAGTTAAAACAATAACTATATTCTCTTATAATTTATAACATTGAAACCGTGACACACACATACGTTAAATGTGCTACAGTATATAGTTATATATAGATAGTTATGTTTGCAAATGCGTTCTTGTAAGAGCTCAGAACAAATCTGATCGCATTTACATCCATATTTCTCGATGTGGTTCTCGGTTGATTAACTGTGTCGGATATATACTAGAGAGTCAAAACAATACTATTCTCTTGTCATAGGCCTACTTTTCACCTGATATTCTCCTTGGTAGAAAATAGGATCTACCAGTCGAATAATTTATAATCTTGAAACCGTGACACACGTACGTACATACGTTTAAGGTGCTACTGTATATAGTTATACAAAGATTGTTGACGTGTGTTTGAAAATGCGTTCTTTAATAAGAGCTAAAACAGATCTGATCCTATTTACTTCCAGCTGTCTCGATGCATACTTGACCCCCTCGATAACCATTGTGCTACATCGCAAATATAATTTGGCACTATACATTCCTTCTCTTTGACAAATCGATTCGTGTTCTATAGAATGTAATCACGCAATACAGAAAAAAAATATGAATGGCATCTTACAATAGACTTCTTTACGTCTACTTATCAAATACGATGTTTTTGTCTGCTGGTTAAGAAAAACAAAACATTTTTATATCACATATATAATATATTAAGTTAGGATATGTTTTGGCGATTTTTTCTAGACTATTAGGGAAGGTGATTGACAATCTGTGACCCACAAGGTCAATTTTTTTTCTGATATCCAAGAAAAAAGACAAGGGGTTAGTCGATCCACTCAATTGAAAAGACAGGGTTAGATAAATATAGATTCGACTTCGAGGAAGATAAATAAGACATGATGTAATGGATGATCAAGTAGGGGTATATAGAAGATAGACATCCACTCTAGGGAAAGTTAAACGTTCAATAAATAGGAGTGTAGGATACATATGAGTACTACATTTAATCACAAACTAATATACGAAAATATAATTTCATGCGTAAAATTTCAGTATTTACTTCAACAGTGCTCACTACGTAGGTAGAGCTAGGTACTAAGTTAGGAAAATATATACGGCAATAAAACTGCAAAGAATATTCCGCGTTTCCCTCTCGTGAGCATCCACGAATTATCACGAGAAGTAAACGCGGAATATTCTGTGTAGCTAAATTGCCATATATATTTATAACTTACTTTAAATACGTGCATTATTCACAATTTCTTGCTTATGGAAATCCTCTCATCACTAGTTGGCATTATATAAAGCCTGCTTATATAGCTTCAGATTCATTTAACAGTTTAATCCTGGTGGCCAAGACATCTAAAAAATCAATAAAAATTAAATACGTTTAATAGTGGAGCTTACAGTAGTGCAATTTTGGGGCGATTACTTTTGCGTACGGGGGGGGGAGACTTAGCTACCTTTGCAACCTAAACTCACTGCTACCATGATAAGCTTAAGCCTCTATTCGAATCGTGTGACGATCACTGGCAGTATAGAGGCTTTTACTGGTATATCTTGACTCAATACAACTAAATAGTTCTCGCTGTACAGTTTCGGTCTGTCGCGGCCATGTTTGTATTGACCTTAAGTTGATAATCACTGGCAGTTAACGCTGTTTTGAGGCGTTTATCAGCGGATCTTGACTGTCTGCACAACTGTCACGGACAGCTCCATGTGCACAGTGTCTGTCACTGGTTACCTTGGGCGTGGTCTGATTCTATTAGATTGTCCTTGATTAGAGTTGTGACTGATGATGATGTTTGCACTGTGTTCCTATGTAAATGTCGACCATGACCAGTGTTGAGATTCTGTTAACTGCTTTAAAATAAGTTCAACTGTGGTTAAATTTACTTCACGAGACTGGCTGTGCTGGCACTGCCATACAGCGGCAGGCACTTTCGCCCGTGGTGTTCATTGTTCTTTTAAAGTAGTTAATGTTACTTTATAGCATAGTTAGGGTGTTCAAATTAAATTTAACTGTATACGTTATAAGTCATAGTACTACTATTACTAACAATAATAATTATAGTAAGAAAAGAAAATGATACTCCTTGCAAATAAAGTTGTGACGGTTAATTGCGTTTGCGCTGGGTTACTCTATAAATATCGATCGTAAACAGTGTCGTGTTTCAGTGAATTTCTCTGTAAAGAAATTGACTGTGATTGCTGTCACTTCAGGCCACTGCCGCTCACTGTTGAGCGAATCGGTTGTCATCCGTGGTGTTCATTGCGCTTTTAAGGCATATGCGGCGTGTTCAGATTTGATTTAATTGTATACGTTTTAAATCGTGCTAATCTGTCATCTATACCTCTATAAGTTCTTTTTTTTGTGTATTGATATTCATATTAAACACGCTATTTTTCTATTCATTTAAATAGAAAAGACAGCTTTCTTATATACGGGTCGTGGAATTGCATTCACTAGCAAAAGATAGCTAATTTGCATATTTTTAAACACTCATTTTAATTCCCTATTAGTTTTATTTCGGTGTCATTATTGGATTATCATCTTTAGTTAACTATTGCACGTAATTATATTAATTATTATAATAAATATTGTACCTGATTTATACTTGCGTAATTTTGGAGTAAATGGTATATACTAAACACAAAACACTTTCCATATATATTTATGTATACATATATATATTGTTTAAAAAAGTTTGCCTACAAAACTCACCCTAGAGATTTACATGTACATACATGAAACTTCATATCCAAGATATTTGAACCCTACGAAATATTATATTTTGGTCTTAGCCCGGGAAAATCTTTACAAAAGCATGAACCTTAAAAACAAAAAAAAAATGCCAGGTAAAGTGTAACGCCGGCATTAATATGCATGCATAACGCAGTAGCTATTAGTTCATGCTTTATTTTTTAGAAATGCACACACGTATTAATAGCTCAGCCATTAGCGGCAGAGGCAAAAATAAATCGTAAGCTAAATGTTTTGGTTTCTATTCTCCGTTGGTGTGCACGAGTCATACTTTTTCACAATTTTAAATCATAATTATATATTGGGTCCAATATAATATTATAAATACAACATCTGCATTAATCAGAATATCATATTTAAGCGTGTTAATCACGGGTGGCCTGCTAATATCAATATGAATTGTATATTACTCTAGAATATTAATTGTTTTTTTTTTCTTTTTAATTTTGTATATCAGTAAGCAAATTTGAATGAGGAAAATAGCGGGATCATTTTACATGAATTTTTTATTTGTGATTCACCACCATAAAATTCTAAAATATTTTGAGCCAAAAATTTTTTTTTATGTGTGTTTTTAATTATTCAGGTCTTTAATTATTGACATTATTTTAATTACATTTTGCTATTTTTTTATTATTAGGGTTGTGCAAAAATAATGTCGTTTTTGACGTTCACTTTCAAAAGATCATGACTTCTCGCATAATAATATCGACACATTTTTGCCAACGGGAAACAAGTTTATTTCTTCTATTAGCATAGATTAGCGATGAAATCATTGAAGGCTGATTCGGCATCAACTCCGATTTTGAAGCATTTCTCGCGCAGGAATGAAGTTATCAAGAATGCTTGAAAAGTGATAATCAGTGTGCGAGAGGTCGGGTTGATATGGAGGATGAGGTAGAGTCTCGTAGCCCAATTCGTTCAGCTTCTGCAGGGTCATTTGGGCAACATGCAGGCGAGCGATGTCTATGGAGGAGAATTGGTCCCTTCATATTGATCAATCTTGGGCATATACATTGGAGCTTCTGGTGCATTTCGTCAATTTGTCGGCAGTACTTCTCAGCCGTAATCGTTTCGCCCGGATTCAAGAAGCTGTGATGGATGAGACCGGCCGCAGACCAAACAGTAACCAAAACCTTTTGTTGGTGCAGTTTCGGCTTCGGTAAGTGTTGTGGAGCTTCTCAACCTCCAACCACTAGAGGTTTCATTTATCACAATCCGCTCGAGAAATGGGTCGGTATTTTTGCTCAGAACTAACGTGAAAGACAGCATAAAACGACCGTTTTTTTTACTACCGTTCAATTCTGCGGCACCCATTTATCTTAATTTTTTGGCTTTCTTATTTGTTTTAAATGACAAACGACTGTTGAGTGGTCGACCTCGAGTTCAACAACAACTTCTCGTATGGTTTTGCAAAGACAGACTTCAATTAAAACTTTCAAATGTTCGTTATCAGCCGCAGTCGGCTGGCCGCGACCATCTTCTTATTCACCATTGCGACATTTCTTTAACCACCATTGTGCTTCACGTTCGTTAATGGTTCTTGGGCTAAACGGATCATTGATATCACGAGCTGTCTCGGCAGCTTAAGAGTAAAATTTGAACTGGAATAAGAAAATCGTGCGGATTAGAATTTAAATTTGTCTATGCTGTGGCAAAGCCTGCAAAAAAAAATGAATATAGTGAAGACGGTAACGAATAACAAGATTCGATAGAGCAAAAATGCGCTTCAAAATGACATATCAATGAATTAATACAGAAATTATATATAAAAAATGACATACATGATAAAACGATATTGTTTTTTTAGCACCAACCTATAAAATGATTTTTAAGCAATAAAATGCAAAGGAAATTCTTAAACATGGCTTCTAGCGTAATGTAACTAACACCAGGAAATTCCGTCTGGGATGCAGAATAATATTACGCCAGTAAGGGATTTTAAACTAACGCTGTTTTTTCTCATTCTTCCGTAACGTAAACAAAAAGAAAACCATGCATTTTATAAGAAATATATTTCTATAAGACTAAAACTGATCCAAACCAATGGACCTATGAATTTTCTATATCAGTTTATATGCGTAAATGTCTGCATTATATATTTATTTTCAATAATTCGAAAAGATATAAACTAGCAGGGGGTGCACCCGGCTTTGCCCGGTCGTGAAATAGGCTAAACTATATTTTAATTCATCAAGATTTCGTATATATTATTATAGTCGTGATTTCAAAAGTAAAAAAAAAAGTATTTGGGCACCATCAGCTAGAATCGAAACCGAAAGCAAGTCTGTAGTATTCAAAGCTGGTGGTGTTACTGTTGTACCAAAGAACTGATTAAAAATTAAAAAAATCTAACATAAAAAGCTATATGTCTGTTTGTTTATATTTTTCCAATTATCTCCTTAGAAATTAGAAGTCACAGAGCGGCGCTAGGGGTCTCAAATGATTGGAGAAGCCTTTAGCCGGTTAAAATAAGTTGTAATAGGTTAGAAATGGGTCAAAATTGAAAAACATCTTTATACATTTTGTAAATTCATCTCAGTTTATTTGTATCAGTTCATATGCGCGTCACGTTTGTACAGTGGTGACGTGACCAGCTTTGAATGTTACAGTTTTGCTTTCGGTTTCGATTCTAGCCGATAGCACACTAGTACTTTGTTTTTATTTTATTTTTTAAATTTTATTTTTGAAATCATGACTATAATAATATATACAAAATCTGAACAAAGTAAATTATATATATGTATGTGTTAGTTTATATATATATATATATATATATATATTAGTATAAATAGTAAGAGTATATATATTATTCCTTAATTGGAATTCATTTTTTTGAGATGAGCATTATATATTAATTTATTTTTATTTCGGACTATCTACGGTTCCAGATGAGCATTGTCTGAAGATAGCGGTTTCAATCCCACCCAAAAGCGTGCCAGAGGTTAATTGTTCAAAATGTGGTGAGACGACAACAACTTCGGATGGCAGTGATGGCTGAGAATGCAGTTAGGAGATTCGAAGTTCCTATCCGTCGCGGTTACCACCTGACGAAGGCCAGAGGAATAGTTGGCCGAAACGTGAATAAACAAACCAATAAAAAGATAAAAAAACAACTAATAAAGATGAGACTAATAGTCCGAAATAAAAATAAATTAAAGTAAATTATATTATACAAAATGCATAACGATCTCTTTAATTGTAACCCATTTTTGGCCCTTTAAAACAATTTTAACCGATTAAAAACACCTGAAAAACGGTCCGTATAAAATCCAATCACGTAAAATGCTAAATTTTGCATTTTGTTTTAAAAATTTCCCAATGTGTTAGTAAGATTTTGTTAAAACTACAGAAAGATATGTAAAAATCAAAGTTAAAAACCTCTAGTGACTTTTTGAACACCCTGAATATACATATACGCCCATACACATGAGAACTTCCTTCGGTCTTTACAGAGTGGCTGCACATGGAACTTTTGTGGCCAGAATATCGCAATCTTCAAAAATTCTTCCTCGGAGTAGGAGTTGTAAAACACCAGTGGCAAGTGAAGGTTTAGGACGACAAGAAACAATGCCAAGATCAGTGGAGAGCCCATACAACGCCCAGAATTACTAAATGGTACACTCATCTTGTACTAGCCAGGTTCAACGTTGCTTATATTCGATGATCGGACAACTAGTGCGTCAACGTGATTATGCCGTACAACACTCCTCTCTCTCTCTATATATATATATATATGATGATTGCAAGGTCTTGTCAGACGAGTGCCACTCCCTCAGACATTTAAAATCCATGAGCCCAAATGTCTGAGGGAGTATCTATACAAATATGATGTTACAGAGTCTTAGCTTTGTACGACAGCTAAGTCTCTCTCTCGGTTCAAAATGTTGAGATCCAGTAACAAGCAAGAGCAAGATAGCCAGCAACAAATTAAACTGCAGACCAGCTTAATGCGGGTACTGGTCTTCCGCTTTATGGTTTTTTAAATCAGAGATTTGCTTCTCCTAGAAAGGTTGCCTTCACCACGGTTTACGGGAGCCCTCTCTACCCCAAATATATATATATATATATATATATATATATATATATATATATATATATATATTACTCATATATAAATGGCGTGTCTGTGTGCGAGCTAAAAGTCTTTATCAAACTAGTCTTTGTATATTTAAGCTAGAGAATATTTGATATATAAGGTATTGAGGGTTTTAGCATATTTCCATTTGTTTTTTAGCGGTAAAACTTGCTTGATTGGCAACGTTAAAAGCTAAACAGTTGACGAACCATCGTTACATGCGCACACTTGTATTTAAATGTTAAATCACGTTTTTATTTTTTTTTAAGTACTAGCATGGGCGTCCGGCGTTGCCCGGTGTGTTTGGAGGTGTGTGTTGAGCAAAAAAAAAAAAAAAAAAATGTGGTAGTTATAAGGTAGGCTCGAACCCGTACCGCGAAGGAGGAAAAGAATGTGAAAAAAAACGGCACGTCTTTGCTGTTACGACCACTACCAAACCGGAAGTGACGTAGGTTTAAATTAAAGCTAGACAATCGAAAAGAGGGATGACTTTCGAAAATATCAGCGAAAAAAGTGACCCCTCCCTGTTGAAAAGTGCCCAGTTGAGGGTGAAGATAATATTTTTAGCCAATTTTTCGGTATTTGTGGTCTGAAGGGTCGAGCTTCAAAAAGATGTTGATCTTATGAAACTCTGTCGCCTCTGTCGAAAGTTTTAGGCAGACATGCAAACATACAGATATTTATATATTTGTAGCTTAAATTTTTGACCCAAACCGATTAAAAAAACTTGCCCTATCTCTGAATACTCTTTATGTAAAATTCCAAATGTTTAGACCAGAAATTGGCTGAGTAATTTGGTAGAGATCCCAGAGGTAAATTTAAAAAAAAAACATTGACCCCTATTATAACCCCTTAACATTCGTTTTGGGCTTAAATCAAGTTATTAAGTTAGATCCATGTCTAATGAACCTATATCTAAAATTCCAAGTGTTTAGACTCGAAATTGGCGGAGGAGTTTGATAGAGTTCTCAAAGGTCAAATCGTTGAACTTTTATCCTTTAAGTGCCACATTTCTGGCCGAAAACGGATTGCAACGATTTTTTCAAATCCCAGTACCCTGTATATCAAATTTCGAATCTGTAAACTGAAAATTGACAGAGTTATTGTGTAGGGAAATGTACACAGACGGACAGGCACACACGCAGACACTTTCACTTTTATAGGTATATAGATAGATAGATATGCATATGTGCGTGGTACAGAGGTTAAGGAATGCGGCTGAAAATTGTAGATTTCGGTTCCAGTAATAGCTGATGACACCCAAGTGTTGCTTATTGTTACTTTCGATATCATTGCTATATATTAGAAACAATATAATAATCGACAGGGAATTGCCACTATAATAATAATTAGGTTATCTGCAGGACTTTAATTTAAGCATATATTACGACTAGGAAACGCCAGGCGGCCTGCTAGTATTATATATATGCTAATGACTAAAACAACTGAAATATTCGTTAAAAAAAATAAAACTACTTGTATATGTGTCTATATTTCTTGTTTGTCCTTGAAACAATAACCGTTCGTGACTTTTTCGTTCCTTACCTTGTTTTCTATTGTAATCTGCCCTTGCGGATTGTGTAACGTAATAGTCTTATATTATAACAAACAATTTATCGCATCGCAATGAACGCAAAACAGGCAGACAACAAAACACGATTTTAAGACTTTATCACGACTAGGCGTGAATCCTGAAAAATAAAGGAAAAATTCAATTGTCTCCAAGAATTAGATCCGTCTTATTTTAATTTTTCAACATTCTCAAGCCAACGGCACTGAAACCAGACTCGATCTCGAGCAAGCCTATATATTGTTCAGTCTAAGATTCGCTAACAATTTGGAATTGGTTTTAAGGGACTTTTCTAAACAGTAAATTAAATCACATCAATATACCCATCGTATATCTCTAGAATATGTCCGCGATTTTTAATATATAGAATAAGAAAATAGTATTAAGATGCTAGCTAATTATTACTGTGCATATACGTTTCATACAGCGTAAACAATATCAGTCTGCCACTGGTAGCAATACAAAACAATATAATACAACAGAGAAACTATAAGAATAATTCCTCATCTAACTACCGATTTGCTTCAAGTATATCTTGTCGAACTCAGGAATCTATACTGGCGTAGCAGATAAGGTATTAGCTAAAATTCAGTTGTAACTGTTTCAGGATGGAACTCCAATCCTATGTGCAGGTCATACTCAATATATAGTTGCGGATTACGTAAAGCTAATATTCGTTCATAGCCTAGGAAATGAACGCATGCTATCTCCGTTGATCAAATGAAGCGCATCCGGTTGAATTTACATGTCCATTTCCGGGATCCGCAGAAAGTTTCGCCGAGGTTTATCAAATAAAGTTAGAAAGCGAATATTACATCAGACGGAACGCTGTGAAAATCCTCGTTTCAAATAGTCAGAAATCAGAAAATTGTGGAAGGTTTTATTTTTCTTATGAAATTCAAAATCCCTCTAAACTACATAGGATATGCATTATTTTATTTCTTAAAAGTTTAACGTGCATCCTTTGGCGCAGCCTCAATTTGTATGTATTAGGATAGGAACGTCATAATATCAGGTATATAATATATAGAATGTCAGCCAACACACACACACACACACACATATATATATATATATATATATATATATATGAAAGCGACATTGAATGCCTTCTAATTACTGGCTATTAAATAATGGTATCTTGAGCAATAGAGCGTCTAGCAGTTTTGGAAAATGGCCTGTATAAAGATATACGCTTACATGCCTTAATACATAACTATATCTATGACAACAGCATAATATTTTCCTTGCTTTGATTGACATATATATATCCATTTATATATTATGTTTTTATGAAGAGTGATGTTCTCAGTTGATTAATTGTGTCCAACTGTGATGTATATATACTCGACAGTAAAAACAACGAAAAAAATATGCTGTGGTCCTAGCCCTATACATAATCTATTTGAATTTATTTTCAAAACAAATATCAATGCTCATAATTTAACATTATGATCAGTTAATTCTTACATTACCAGCTTATATACTGTACTCTCTTCCAGGTTGTCCAAATAATAATTACGTATATATTTCAGCATAGAGGAATGACAAATTAAGATTTATATAAATCAAGGCGACAGAAGAGCAATCCTTTTTTTTTTCTTTTAAGATAATAACGTGTGTTCAGTGTAGAAATATAATTATCTAGATTTGAAGTTCGTTTAAAAAATAGCAAGTTTCAATCTGACGTTTAAGGAAATGAAACGTGTAGTAATTGTCTGTATTTTTGAGATGAGGTGTTTTCATTGATTGAGATTGTCGGACTGACTTCCTCATCTTGGTTGTTATCGTCACAACGTTTCGGCAGTTTTGCCCTCCGGCCTTCATCAGGTGTTTTGTATCGAACTGGGGAACCGTTTGTTAGGAGTCTAGCTGGTGTCCGAACACGGTACCCCCGTAATAATAAAGGGTTGGGTTCAAGACTCCTAACAAACGGTTCCCCAGTTCGATACAAAACACCTGATGAAGGCCGGAGGGCAAAACGGCCGAAACGTTGTGACGATAACAACCAAGATGAGGAAGTCAGTTCGACAATCTCTATCAATGAAACGTGTAGCTTTAAAGTATAGTTGTTGTTTCTTTGCAGCTGTGACAAATACTAGCCGTAAGTCCAGGTGTCAGAATCGAGCAGACTTCCGACGAACGCGAATAGTGGTCGATAACTACTTGTATACTGAACAGAAATTCCAATTGAAATCTATCATCGCACGCGGATTCTTTCCCTACAACTAAACTATGACTAAATATTTAAAATCACATTATTCGCGGCCCAAGTAAGGATCACAGTAATTTAGGAAACGAGGCATACCGACTATTACATATTTAAATGGTCGTCTTAGGTGATGGATATTATCTTTTCAGCTTATTTAATCTCACTCTTTTAGAAGTAAAGAAGTTTAAAGGAATATTCGAATATATATGTACTAGCGAGATGTGTGGAAATTCCCCAGCGGACCATTTCATATGTAATATATTGATGTTGGCAGTCAATGGATGTTCATCGTAAATAGAGACGCTCTGGTATTCTAGCTCTTTTGTTAAAATTGCAAAATATTTATCTAACCGAGCAAGACGCCGGTAAAATACGTATATATATATACTAGCAAAAGTACCTGTCGTTGACTGGGTTCAAATACAGCGTGCAGAAAATGGACTCTAATTTATGAAAGTATGATAGGTTATGAAAAGGAAGGGCTGTAAAGACAGCTTCGAATTTGGGGGTATCAAAACCAAAGCAAAATATGATGAAAGTAAAAATAAAATAGATAAACCCCAGAATTTATTATACCATACCTGTTCACACTGAAGCACTTATCACAATATTCTGTGGATCTATATTAAAAAAAAAAACTTGTTAAACTTTGTGACATATTTTCATTCTATGGAGGTCAGGCGCGAACGAGCACCATAATTATATTATACCATATTTCTTCAAACTGAAACATAACTATCAAAGTATACTTACGCAGATAGATATGGAAAGTCTTTATTAAAGTTTGTGCCTATTTCCATTCTATGGAGGCCAGGCGCGAACGCAGACCCCACAATTTTAATATACCATCCCTATTTAAGTTAAAACATACTTATCAAAGTAATCTTTATGTACATCTATATCAAAAACACTTGTAAACATTTTTTATAATTTTAATTTTTTTATTTTCATACTTTGTGGACCAGGCGCGAACGCAGACCCCACAATTTTAATTTAATCACCTCGACAAATACAATGACACCATACACAAAGATTTTCATGTCAAACTGTTGCTAGAACAGATCCAGAACTGGTGCGTATGTAACCTACTAAGGCTATAACAGGTTAGGAATGTGCATATGAATACAAAAAAAATCGACTGCGAATACTAAAACTATATTTTAGCCCTGTTAATATTTACAAATACGTTAGCTGTCGACTTCTATTTTTTCTGTATTCCGCTCTCGTAGTCTAAACATGACCGATAACTGTGAGTACTCTAATTCCAGCATGTTCATGTGTTTTGTTACATAGAGTTTCCACAGGTTAGATAAGGCTGGGCTTTTATAGCTGCGATGAACTAAAAGCCTATTTCCACTAATCTATCTACTTTATGGCTAATAAGGTTCACCACTTCAATCGGCATTACATATGCACTATCAAATCTCTGAACCGTTTGTAATTTTAATGTTTACTGATGAAATTGAACAGAAGCTAATTGTCTGTAAAATAAATTTTTATTCGCACATTTTCCTTGTTGAGCTGATAGAATATTCCATGCAAACCAGTAGTTATTGAAGTTGTGGCTTTTGAGGTATCATTGATAGCGTAAAGTTGCGATATAGAAAAGATGTATTTGCTTTTACTACATTTCTTGTTCTCTTTCGGTGGATGAGAAATCCTTCACGACTGAGACAATTTTTATTTTTGTACCTTTTCTCCACGTTAAAAAACGACCCTGGTGTCTAACTCTGTCCCGTGGGGAGGCATAGTAATTAGGTACATTTAAACCGTGCATATGGCATTCGATGTTATAGAAAAACGCTTAATAGAAAAATGTGCTTAAATACACTATATTGCTTTTTATATAACCATTGCTAAATATAACTAGGATATTTAAAATAACAAAACGCAATTAAAAGGTTGTTCTAATCCTCGTGGCGATTTCTACCTCATGGGGTAGGCATAAGGTCTACGATAGTTTAGTATTCACCTATGCATAAGGTAAGCCAACCGTAGACAATACATGATTTTGTTTTCTGTTGTCTGGAGATTTCTGTCCAAGGAAAATAACTCATCGGTCTCTTCTACAAATTAAGTTGTTTATCTTACATCCTGATAGAACTAGTTAGGTTTTCGCGTTTGAGTTGTGCAAATCAAAAGGTGATCTGATATGTAAAGCTGGATTTCAAGTTCATATTCAGTCTTCTACCTGGCCAACGGGCCAGATACCAGGTGCCTTCAATAAGTTTCCAGATATTTTTCGTATAAGCATTTTCATTGGTAGTCCTCACATGAAGTTCTAGTCCATTTCGAAGTAAACTCATCTGGTTGCAAGGCACTTGGTGCATCGTGACAACAGATTCTAGTAGTCCCTATAGAAGCACCCTCATAACCTTTTTCATCCCCTCAATTGTCTTATAACAACATCTAAGTTTTCCTTGAGCTTAGGGTATAACCAAAAGTCACAAGGAGTAAGGCCTGGACTATAGAGGATGAAAAATTATCTAGATGCTCATATTGGTCAAATAATCTGTAACACAGCTGAAGCATCCTTAGGACAAACATCGCCTATATCTTCTGCATCTTCAATTCCTCGCGAATAATTGTGTGTATAGTACCCACACTGATATCAAACATGGCACATACTTTCTCTATAGATACACAACGGTCCTTATCCATGAACTTTTTTATTTGGCCAATCAACTCTGGTGTTCTGATTTCCTTACTCCTCCCACCCCTTCGTCATCCAGTTTGCCTTTAATTTCTGATGTCAATATATCGTACTGATGCATTATGCTGTGCAGTCCTACCCTCCAGAGATTTTCCCCTCAAGCTTTTTGAAAAATTTGGTTAGTTTACTGATACTCGCAAGAAACGCTTCTGCAAGGAAATGTCTATGATGCAAAGAAATATCTGCTTTTTTCCATAGAGCCGTGGCTTTGAAAATACTACGTTCATGACACCGTGTTTAATTTCTCAGCCATAGCAAACAGAGATAAGTTGCTATTTGTGTTCCGATTGAACTATTTATTTTTATTTTTTACAAGGTGGTCACCACTTATCAAGACCCGGAAGCCCCTCGGGAATAAGGGGTATTGCGTGTACAGTACGTTTATGTTGAGATTTGATAAAGTGTCTACTTAACGGGGCACTTTGTTTATGTTGGACTTGAAGATATCCAAGTTGTAGTCAGGTGGGAAACAGGCAGACAAAACAGAGTTCCACAGGCGTGCACTTCTAAGAAAGAAGCTTTGTTCATGGAATCTATGTTTTGGTTTTGGCACAGATAAAGAGTGGGGAAAATTTTTGACAGTGGTTTCAGCCAGACGTGTGTTTTTCGCAAAAGATCGGCGAGGGGAGAACCAGGGATTGGAGCTCAGACGAATACCTGTCATGGAAGTAAAGATAAAACAAAGACAGACTCGCAACGTCTCTCCTGTGGGGGAGAGGTTTCAAGGAAGAGAAAAGGGCATCCTTCACTAAGCCACGAAGCCTATTTTGTACTCTGTCAAGGCAGGATAGATTTTTTTAGCAGCTCCTGCCCAGATGTGGCAACAGTACTCAATCCTTGGACGTACTTGGCTTTTATACAGATAGAGAATTGCATCAGCAGTGAGATATCTTCTGGGGCGGTAGAAGGATCCTACCATTTTTTTCAGCGACCTTGGCAATAGACTTGATGTACGTGTTCCATTTCAGGTCAGGAGTAAAGGTCAAGCACAGAAGCTTATCAAAGCATGGAGCTTCCCCTATTCGAGCGCCATCCATTTCAATTGATGCTAGATGAGTAACAGAGCGTTGATGATGTAAAGATAGGAGCTTGGTTTTAGATGCATTAAAAGTAATCAGCCACCGCTTCCCCCACTGTACCACACGCTCAAGATCAGAGGAGAGAGAATCAGAGAGAACGTTGTCATTTACAGCCTTTGATGTGTTGCCATAGATGGTTGTGTCATCAGCATAGATGTCAACGAATGATTTAAGTATGTGTTTTGGGAGATCATTGATGTAGATCAGGAAGAGAGTTGGGCCCAGGATGGACCCCTGAGAGACTTCAGTATTAATACTGAGGACATTTGATTTCGGCCCATTAACCACTACTCTTATGAGCCTATCAAAGAAAAATGATTTAATGATCGAGAAAACATTTCCAGTTAAACCGTGGCTGGAAATCTAGTGAAGTAGGCCCTTGTGCCATACTTTATCGATATGTCAAGGGCAATTGCCCTAAAGAGGAAGCCTTAGTTGATAGATTCACTAATCCTATGAGATATAACCGTTAACATATCTGCTGTGGATCTAGCAGAACGGAAACCATAAGAAGGTTATTTCTGCTGAGGTGGTTGACTACTTCTCTATTTAATAGGGATTCCAGCAACTTACTCATGACACACAAGACACTTATTTGTCTGTACCGAGAGGGGGACGACTTACCGCCTGAATTATTAAATACAGGGCATTCTGATGAGGTTTTCCAGGGCGTTGGAAAGCACTTCTCTTTAAGACAACGCTTAAACAGTTTTGTAAGTATGGGGCCAAGTTCTGGTTGAAGCTTTTTCAGCACTATAATTGGAATGCCGCCAGGGCCGGTTGCTTTACTGAAATCAAGGTTCTTGATTAGCTTAGCGATCTCACGCACAGATATTTGTATGTTGCATAGCGTGTTGTCTTTTATAGAAGGAGATGCGGGGATTTGATGGCCTCCGTCGTGTAGGGTAGAATTAGCTGCAAAGTTATTGGCAAATAGTTTGGCCTTGTCTGTTGCTGACGAGATGATCTCAGGTCCATTGATGATGGTTGGGATAGAACGCACACTTCTGTTCAGGATCCTGTTTGCTATTTGCCAAAACTGGTGGGAACCAAGCCGCTGCTCAGCAACTTTGGATTTAACGGACTGAGCATATAGCTCTCTTGCATTTTTTTTATTACTCTTTTACAGTGGTTGCTGGCAGTCCTGAAAGCAGCTCTAGTCTCAGTGCATCTATTACGTTGGTAGCTATGGAAAAAGTGATTCTGTGCGCGATCGTGGCAGCAAATTCTGGGGAGAACAATGGCTGGCTGTTAGGTTTTTGTTGGAATATTTTGGATCGTATGAATCGGTCTATGCCTATAATTAACCATTCGGTCAGGTGTTACATGATAAGGGATGTCCCCTTTTCATGTAAGTATAAAAATAGAGAAATTTAGTTAAAATGAAAATGAAATAGCATAGACGAAATTCGAACCTCGTAATTTAGGTTTAGAAATAGATTACGAGAGAGAATTAGCAAATGGAATGTAAAAAACAAACCATTGTTAAGCTTAGAGATAAAATAGTTTTAAGAAAATAATGTGCATTGTCAATTCTGTTATGAAATTCAATTGAGGAATGCAACTATAAGGTAATTTAATAAACATGTTTTTAACATATTGGAAATATAGGTTACTGGGAATATAGGTTAAAACTTCCTTTTGTAAACAAAGGAAAAAGTTTTGGACACGCATTTCCAGAACACGTGAAAGAAGACATGTTTTAACATGCGTATGGCGTCATGGAAAATGGGAAGTTCTCGATATAGTTAGAAACTTTAGAGTTAAGCAGAGAGAAACAGGAGAGAGTCAGAGGGAGTCTGAGGACGACAGACGATAGTCTGGAGTTGGGAGTCGAACATCTACAAGCGAGACGGTAACCTTTGAAACATAGAATGTGAAACTTTGAATTCCTGAAAGCAAAGCCACCGGCCGGTCCATGGAAATAAACCCATCATGTGTTTTTTATAAACATCGTCTTTGTGTTGTAATTCTACCAAAAAGGTAAAGTGGAAATTATCATTATATGTCTTCTATATCAAGTGGTTTAAAATGTCTTTACATACACAATGTGAACACTAAGACTGTCTCAACACTACCTCCTCACTAACACCTCTAAGTATGCACATTATATATATATATATATATATAAATCTCGTCACAACACGAACACACAACATCTCTCTCTTACTAAGACTCACTTTTAATAAGTCCTAACAACGAACAATATAACAAAAACAAACAATAACAACGAATAATAACAACAAAAACAATAATAAGACTATTATATAACACAGGTCTGATACTATGGAGGGCACATCCGTTTTAAACATGGAATGTAGGGTGTGGATCAGATATAAATGTACGGAAGCTATCCCAGTCAGCCGTAGAGTATCAACTTAATTATTGGCTATCAGAATTCGAAGAGTGCGATCACATTTTTTTTTAAAAATTTCCAAACAAAATAATTCCACGATAACATTTCAATGCAACTATCATTAGCGAACTTTATAAATAATTGCTGCATTTAAATATAAGAACTGAGCATGCAGCTTTCTGAATTAGCCAATAAAAACAAACACACACACAAAAAACATGATTGCACATAAAATAAATTAAACGTAGTTTTTAGCTTCAGGCAAAACAGATTCCAGAAATAATGGAACAAATTGATCTCGCAAGAAAGAAACAAAAAAGAAAAAGAAAACTTGTGAGAATGTAATGATAGAACTCAAGTTGTTACATTTGTATGACCGTTTAAAGTGCCTACAGAGATTTTGCCCGAAAGCTATCGATAAAAAAAAGTCGATTAAACTCCCACAGCTTTCGATTGCAATTATCTCCCTTGTCGCTACTTCCGTGCACAACTCGAGTATTCAATTTTATATGAACGATGTCTGATTAACACTTCTCGATTTTTAATATTTATTTTCATCCATGTTAATACCACCGTTACATGCCGTATTATTTGAATAGTGATGAGATATTTTATACACGATAGCTGTTACCTGTTAAGTATAGCCGCATGCTAATTATTTACATACATGAATCTTAAAATGATTTAAGGAACGTAGTTACTGTACGATACCACATAACGGATAGTGAGAGACATTGAATTAAGGGGCTGAGGATAAATTGAGACAAAGACACCGAGCGAGAGAGAAAGACAGAAATCCATGGAGAGAGAGGGAGAGAGAGAACACCATGAAGGGAGAGGGAGAGAGAGAGAGGGAGAGAGACACCTCCATGAAGGGAGAGGGAGAGAGACTACTCCATGAAGGGAGAGGGAGAGAGACTACTCCATGAAGGGAGAGCGAGGGAGAGAGACAACTCCATGAAGGGAGAGCGAGGGAGAGAGACAACTCCATGAAGGGAGAGCGAGGGAGAGAGACAACTCCATGGAGGGAGAGCGAGGGAGAGAGACAACTCCATGGAGGGAGAGCGAGGGAGAGAGACAACTCCATGGAGGGAGAGCGAGGGAGAGAGACAACTCCATGGAGGGAGAGCGAGGGAGAGAGACAACTCCATGGAGGGAGAGCGAGGGAGAGAGACAACTCCATGGAGGGAGACCGAGGGAGAGAGACAACTCCATGGAGGGAGACCGAGGGAGAGAGACAGCTCCATGGAGGGAGAGCGAGGGAGAGAGACAGCTCCATGGAGGGAGAGCGAGGGACAGAGACAGCTCCATGGAGGGAGAGCGAGGGACAGAGACAGCTCCATGGAGGGAGAGCGAGGGACAGAGACAGCTCCATGGAGGGAGAGCGAGGGACAGAGACAGCTCCATGGAGGGAGAGCGAGGGACAGAGACAGCTCCATGGAGGGAGAGCGAGGGACAGAGACAGCTCCATGGAGGGAGAGCGAGGGACAGAGACAGCTCCATGGAGGGAGAGCGAGGGACAGAGACAGCTCCATGGAGGGAGAGCGAGGGACAGAGACAGCTCCATGGAGGGAGAGCGAGGGACAGAGACAGCTCCATGGAGGGAGAGCGAGGGACAGAGACAGCTCCATGGAGGGAGAGCGAGGGACAGAGACAGCTCCATGGAGGGAGAGCGAGGGACAGAGACAGCTCCATGGAGGGAGAGCGAGGGAGAGAGACAGCTCCATGGAGGGAGAGCGAGGGACAGAGACAGCTCCATGGAGGGAGAGCGAGGGACAGAGACAGCTCCATGGAGGGAGAGCGAGGGAGAGAGACAGCTCCATGGAGGGAGAGCGAGGGAGAGAGACAGCTCCATGGAGGGAGAGCGAGGGAGAGAGAGAGAGCTCCATGGAGGGAGAGCGAGGGAGAGAGAGAGAGCTCCATGGAGGGAGAGCGAGGGAGAGAGACAACTCCATGGAGGGAGAGCGAGGGAGAGAGACAACTCCATGGAGGGAGAGCGAGGGAGAGAGACAACTCCATGGAGGGAGAGCGAGGGAGAGAGACAACTCCATGGAGGGAGAGCGAGGGAGAGAGACAACTCCATGGAGGGAGAGCGAGGGAGAGAGACAACTCCATGGAGGGAGAGCGAGGGAGAGAGACAACTCCATGGAGGGAGAGCGAGGGAGAGAGACAACTCCATGGAGGGAGAGCGAGGGAGAGAGACAACTCCATGGAGGGAGAGCGAGGGAGAGAGACAACTCCATGAAGGGAGAGCGAGGGAGAGAGACAACTCCATGGAGGGAGAGCGAGGGAGAGAGACAACTCCATGGAGGGAGAGCGAGGGAGAGAGACAACTCCATGGAGGGAGAGCGAGGGAGAGAGACAACTCCATGGAGGGAGAGCGAGGGAGAGAGACAACTCCATGGAGGGAGAGCGAGGGAGAGAGACAACTCCATGAAGGGAGAGCGAGGGAGAGAGACAACTCCATGGAGGGAGAGCGAGGGAGAGAGACAACTCCATGGAGGGAGAGCGAGGGAGAGAGACAACTCCATGGAGGGAGAGCGAGGGAGAGAGACAACTCCATGGAGGGAGAGCGAGGGAGAGAGACAACTCCATGGAGGGAGAGCGAGGGAGAGAGACAACTCCATGGAGGGAGAGCGAGGGAGAGAGACAACTCCATGGAGGGAGAGCGAGGGAGAGAGACAACTCCATGGAGGGAGAGCGAGGGAGAGAGACAACTCCATGGAGGGAGAGCGAGGGAGAGAGACAACTCCATGGAGGGAGAGCGAGGGAGAGAGACAACTCCATGGAGGGAGAGCGAGGGAGAGAGACAACTCCATGGAGGGAGAGCGAGGGAGAGAGACAACTCCATGGAGGGAGAGCGAGGGAGAGAGACAACTCCATGGAGGGAGAGCGAGGGAGAGAGACAACTCCATGGAGGGAGAGCGAGGGAGAGAGACAACTCCATGGAGGGAGAGCGAGGGAGAGAGACAACTCCATGGAGGGAGAGCGCGGGAGAGAGACAACTCCATGGAGGGAGAGCGAGGGAGAGAGACAACTCCATGGAGGGAGAGCGAGGGAGAGAGACAACTCCATGGAGGGAGAGCGAGAGAGACAACTCCATGGAGGGAGAGCGAGAGAGACAACTCAATGGAGGGAGAGAGAGAGAGGGGGGAAATGGAGAGAGAGAGAGAGGGGGAAATGGAGAAAGAGAGAGAGGGGGGAATGGAGAAAGAGAGAGAGAGGGGGAAATGGAGAAAGAGAGAGAGGGGAAATGGAAAAA
The DNA here is from genome assembly GCF_053919585.1 of Euprymna scolopes. Lineage (NCBI taxonomy): Eukaryota > Metazoa > Mollusca > Cephalopoda > Sepiida > Sepiolidae > Euprymna > Euprymna scolopes. The sequence goes on along the minus strand of NC_136501.1, from coordinate 103,092,559 downwards.
GAGAGGGAGAAATGGAAAAAGAGAGGGAGAAATAGAGAGAGAGAGAGAGAGAGGGAGAAATGGAGTAATTATTAGATTACAAACTTTCGTATTCCATTTATATTTTTCAATTTTGAAATGAAACCGTATAGAATTTTCGAAATACTCGTTTCTAATGGTGTTTCTACCTTTATTAAATGAAGGTCTTAAAGTTTCTCTCTCTCTCTCTCTATATATATATGTATATATATCTTTCTCTCTCTATATATATATATATATATCTTTCTCTCTCTCTCTATATATATATAGATATATTTCTCTCTCTCTATATATATATAGATATATTTCTCTCTCTATATATATATAGATATATTTCTCTCTCTCTCTCTCTCTATATATATATATATATCTTTCTCTCTCTCTCTCTCTCTATATATATATATATCTTTCTCTCTCTCTCTCTATATATATATATATCTTTCTCTCTATATATATACGTATATATATCTTTCTCTCTATATATATGTGTGTATATATATCTTTCTCTCTCTCTCTCTCTCTATATATATATATGTATCTTTCTCTCTATATATATATATATGTATCTTTCTCTCTCTCTCTATATATATATCTTTCTCTCTCTCTATATATATATATATCTTTCTCTCTCTATATATATATCTCTTTCTCTCTCTCTCTATATATATCTCTTTCTCTCTCTCTCTATATATATCTCTTTCTCTCTCTCTCTCTATATATATATATATATATATATCTTTCTCTCTCTCTCTATATATATATATGTATATATATATCTTTCTCTCTCTCTATATATACATATGTATATATATATCTTTCTCTCTCTCTATATATATATATATGTATATATATATATCTTTCTCTCTCTATATATATGTATATATATCTTTCTCTCTCTCTCTATAGATATATATATGTATATATCTTTCTCTTTCTATATATATGTATATATATCTTTCTAACTCTCTCTCTCTATATATATGTATATATATCTTTCTCACTCTCTCTCTCTCTATATATGTATATATATCTTTCTCACTCTCTCTCTATATATATGTATATATATCTTTCTCACTCTCTCTCTATATATATATATGTATATATATATCTTTCTCACTCTATATATATATGTATATATATCTTTCTCTCTCTCTCTCTATATATATATATATATCTTTCTCTCTCTCTATATATATATATCTTTCTCTCTCTCTCTCTATATATATATATATGTATATATATCTTTCTCTCTCTCTCTCTCTCTCTAGATATATATATATGTATATATATCTTTCTCTTTCTATATATATGTATATATATCTTTCTAACTCTCTATATATATGTATATATATCTTTCTCACTCTCTCTCTCTATATATATGTATATATATCTTTCTCACTCTCTCTCTATATATATGTATATATATCTTTCTCACTCTCTCTATATATATATGTATATATATATCTTTCTCACTCTCTCTCTATATATATGTATATATATATCTTTCTCACTCTCTCTATATATATGTATATATATCTTTCTCACTCTCTCTCTCTATATATATGTATATATATCTTTCTCACTCTCTCTATATATATGTATATATATCTTTCTCACTCTCTCTCTATATATATATGTATATATATATATCTTTCTCACACTCTCTCTCTCTATAAATGTATATATATCTTTCTCACTCTCTCTCTCTCTCTATATATATATATATGTATATATATATCTTTCTCACTCTCTCTCTATATATATATGTATATATATCTTTCTCTTTCTCTCTCTATATATATGTGTGTATATATCTTTCTCTCTCTCTCTCTATATATATATATGTATATATATCTTTCTCTATATATATATGTATATATATCTTTCTCTATATATATATGTATATATATCTTTCTCTCTCTCTATATATATATGTATATATATCTTTCTCTCTATATATATATATATGTATATATATCTTTCTCTCTCTCTATATATATATATGCATATATATCTTTCTCTCTCTCTCTATATATATATATATGCATATATATCTTTCTCTCTCTCTCTATATATATATATGCATATATATCTTTCTCTCTCTCTCTATATATATATATATTTATATATATCTTTCTCTCTCTCTCTCTATATATATATATATTTATATATATCTTTCTCTCTCTAGATATATATATATATATGTATATATATCTTTCTCTCTATATATATATCTTTCTCTCTCTATATATATATCTTTCTCTCTCTCTATATATATATATATATATCTTTCTCTCTCTCTCTCTCTATATATTTTTTTCTCTATATATATGTATATATATCTCTTTCTCTCTCTATACATATATATGTATATATATATATCTTTCTCTCTCTCTCTATATATATATCTTTCTCTCTCTCTATATATATATCTTTCTCTCTCTCTATATATATATCTTTCTTTCCCTCTCTCTCTCTATATATATATGTATATATATATCTTTCTTTCTCTCTCTATATATATGTACACACACTTGAAAAAATCTATTAAACATCCGCCGAATATATGTCAAGCTATGTCACGGTAACATATATTGAGCGAGTTTTTAACAGTATTTTATCCAGTTTTTTATTTATAACACCTTTTCCCAAACTTTCCGTGTTAAAGAGGGAGTCAGACGCCATTTTGAATTTTCCAATACATCGGTAAACACTGTATGGTTTTCGAGCTGAATAAACATGTTACATTGAATAAAAATACGAAAAATATGTCCAGTTTGGTAGAAAAGTAACTTATCTTGCCTTTGATAACAGTTATTTGTTATATATTTGTTTTTTGAAGGTGGGGTTGGGGATTATCTCTCCCTGAAGGGGGGAGGCCGGCACCAAGCATGTAAATCCAGAGGGGTGACTTTTTTTGTTACCCCTCGGAGTGGGAAGGGGGCCGATCACCCAGGCAACGCCTGGTAACCCCTGCTAGTATATATAAGAGAGAAATGCATATATGTAAATGAACACATCTGTAATTCAGCATGCTTTTAGAAATCATAAAACTCCGTAAGAATTTCCACCTTCCACAGGGTGAAAAACAGTGAAAAAAATGTAATTCTCAAACATTATATATGCCATATACTGCATGGGTGTTAGACATCGTGTCTATTTACAAGAAAACAAAATTAGCATTTTCAATGTTCATAGGAATTTCAGAAATTTTAGATTCATGCCCCAAGATTTTTTTGAAAGAATGAGATTTAATGATTTAAACCCAAATGAATAAAAAATGCATAATCTAGAACAATCTTCGCTATTCTCTGTCTTATACGTCATGTGTGCGTGTTAGGTTTTATCCTAATGTCTGCACGATAGTACACGATGTAGAAAGTATACATAAGAATTAAGCGTAATAGATAATTAAAACTAATAGCATAATTAGAATCATAAAAATGAATAATTTGTGAACAATGAATAATTAGTGAACGCTTGTTTTTCAAAGGAATATGAAAATTATTTTGTTCGTTTTAGTTATTTTAAATAAAACAGGCTTTTACTATCAAGGACAGAGCAGAGAAACTCTTCTATGTAAGTGTGACCTTAGAAGAGTCAATTGGTTGGTTGTTTGGTTGTTTTTGTTTTACGGCATATCAACCCTTTTCGGGTTATTTAATGCCGAATCCAAAGATTTTGAAGAAAATTTTTTTAATAGAATATATTTGTTGTTTTCAAGTCGGTTTCTATTTAACCCATAGTTGGGACCCTAACAGGTACTACCACTCCGGGTCAGAGTGGACCTGAGAGCAATGGTAATTAAAGGGTGGATCCACACTCCCCAAAGCCCACAAGCTGGGGCCTCACCACTGGATATAGTTTAAGATCATATCCAGGACTCCCATTGAGGGACTTTTACCCTCTGGAGGGGGGAAGTCGGCGTATTCTAATGCCCCACCGACAGGGCCGCTAGAAGAGTCAACAAGGAAAACATGGACACGGGATTGCTTTGGATAGTTAAATTCTGACAATGAGCAAAAAACCGTAAATATATATTGACACAAAAACAACGTATACATAGAGCAACCGCCGTGGTAAGTACCGCCAAGATGGCGGACTAAGAAAATACACTGGCAACACCCCGATAATTTTAACTCCCAGTTAATTTATGCAGTTTGTACAAGTTCATGTTTAGTTCCTGCGTGAGGCCCTACAACAGATATATAATAGCGTGTTATGTATCGCAATAATTTATTTTTTAATTATATTTGTTTTACTATTGTTTTTTAGTTATTACGAACTAATTCCTTCTTTTGAACCTTGTCTAGGAGCGAGATACTAGTAGCAGATGCACCAGCGCATTAGTTTACTTTTAAATATTTATTAGTCGATAGCTCAAACGGTACGGAAGCGACTGGAGTGTTAAATGCTTTGGTTTCCATTCTAGCTGACGGAACCGAAGTCACTTGTTTTAACATTTCCAGTACAAAGTATATATGAAATAGAGGATTGGCTCTGTAATAATACTAACTCCGCATTAAACAATGTTTAAGCATATTTTACGAACGAACAAGGCCGGGCGCTTCCCCTCGTTCAATAATGAATGTGTATGTTGTTATAGAAAGCGTACAATAGAAATAGAAGGGCAAGAAAACAATTTGAGTCAGCTAATCTTTTAACCACACAAATGGTTATGAAAGAGACACGTAAATAATATTATATATAAACTGTTCAATAATTGTGATATGCACTCTTCAACAGTTGTGAAACTATAAACATATTTAAAGCTGACAAAACATTTTTCGTCGCAGGAATAACAAACACAGCGGGAATATAAAAGCAGACCTTTATTGGCTCGGCTTATAAGAAAACATTGGCTTTTGTCCTTTCAAATATATTTTCTTAGAAAACCATTTAAACGTTCAAGCACACATTACTGGAATATATTGACGTGACCAACATTCAGGAGAATATTATTACCCAAATTAATTTTTTTTTAATTATTCTTCTTATTACTTTTCTCATTATATACAGCTATACTCCTATTTTTTGTGTGGTGAGATTCAGATTATAACCTTTTTTATTAAAAAAACAACTTTGTTATTTATTTTTTTTATTTTATTTTTTTTTTACATAGGCATCACCACATTATCAAGGCTAAGAGGCCACTCAAGGATAAGGGTTAAAGAGTGTACAGTAGAAATTGGACATTATAGTAATCATTAGTAATGAAAATTTGGTAAAGTTGATAACTTATATGGAACGGCTCATCAAGAACTTATTTACGTTAGACTTGAAGACAACCATATTGTAGTCAGCCGGAAAGCAGGAAAACGGAAGACAATTCCGCAGGCGTGCAGTTCTAAGAAAAAAAGCTTTGTTCATGGAATCTACGTTTAGGCTTAGGCACAGATAAAGAGTGGGAGGAATTATTGATAGTGTTTTCAGATAGACGAGTGTTTCTTGTGAAAGTTTGGCGAGGGGGGACCATAGATTGAAGCTCATTCGAACACTTTCCATGAAAATAACGATACATCAGAGACAATATTATAATGTTATATATGGGTCATGAAATTGAATACATCTGTAAACAGAACTAGCTAATTTGCATATTCTTGAAACACTCCCCCAGGGTTCAAACCTTGGTAGAAAAAAACTGGGTGACTCTAAATAGAGCCAGAGCAGGCAAAACAAAAGACAATCTCCACAAGTGGGGCCTAGACACCTCACCTTTATGTCCATGTGGAGAGATACAAACGATGCACCACCTTAGGTTAAACTGCCGATTGGACCCCCATTGCTCAAACCAAGACCTTAAGGAGGCAAACAGCTTCGCCATGCGATGGGTTTATTTCTAATGCGATAAGATATGAGATATGGTGACCTTTTTCATTAAAAAAATACAACTTTGTTATATATGCGTCATGGAATTCAATAAAACTGCAAACAGATCTAGCTAATTTACATATTCCTTTAAACATTTATCTTAATTCCTATTAGGTTTTTGCTTTTTTATGGTATGATCATCGAGAGTTTACTATTACATGCCGATATTATACATGATTTATACTTGCAGAATATATGCGTAAAAAGTTTATAATAAACAACACCTCTTTCTATATATATATATATATATATATATATATTATGTATGCGTATATATATATATATATATTTCTTTAAAAAATGTTGCCTACAAAACTCCTGAAAATTCTTGCTCTACAGGCATGAAACAGAATACATAAGATATTCGAACCAATGCGAAACTTTACATTTGGATTTCAGCCGGGGAAAATCGGGGAAACATGTGACAACATAAAAAAAAAATGAAATTTGCCAGGTGAAAGTAAGACGACGGCATTACGAATATGCATGCGTGATGTAATAGCTATTGGTTCATATTTAAATTTTTAACCTTGCAAAGATGTCTTTATAGATCAGGCATTAACCTCAAAGGAAAAAGTAAATCGTAAGCTAAACTTTTTGGTTTCGATTTTCTGTGGCAGAGCACTTTTTTTTAACTTTAAATCATTACTATATATGTATCCAATGTATTATAAAATAAATACGAAATTTGCATTAATCAAAATATAATATTTGAGCGTATTTTACGACAGGGAAATGCTGGGCTCCCTGCTAATTATATATATATATATATATATATATATATATATATATATATATATATATGCACCCACACCATAGAAAAGCATTTCATCCAAGACCTGAAAATTGTTAAAATGTTTTTACTATAGGCTTTAAAAATAAGAGGTACAAGATTCAATTTGAAATTTATTTTTCTTCAAATGCACTTTTATACATTTTACAAAGTAAGGTATAAATATGTAATTTAAATTGAATTCAAAAATTACCTTGGATTTATTTTATGCAATGTACATTCTTTTGCACTTTAAAAAATCATTGACAATTCTATATCTATATCATTAATTGCTAGATGAAAGGTTTTTGAAATTGCAACAGAATGTACATTGCATAAAATAAATCCAAGGTAACTTAATTCAATTAAAATTAAGTATTTATACCTTTGTAAAATCTATAAAAGTGCACTTTGAAGATAAATAAATTTCAAATTGAATCGTGTACCTTTATTTTTAAAGCCTATAGTAAAAAAAAAAATTGTTTAACAATTTTTATGACCTGGATGAAATACTTTTCTAACTTGTATCTTATCTTTTTCAGATTATATTATAAAACTCTCCTTCTCTCTATTTCACTTTGTATTTTTCCTCACACCACAACTCATTTTTTGCAACCCCCTCTTTGTAATGCAGGTCTGAATAATGAGAAAATCTGAATATTTTTAAACAAAAACTTTAAAATAACTTTTTAGATTAAATTTTTTGAAACTTCTTTCAGAATAGAACACCTTTGAAATTTAATAAGGAACATATTTCATACAGGTTTCATTAACAAATATTCAGTACATAACGAGAAAAATAGAGCTGAACATTTCAAAAGGACTGAATAACTGGTTACGGTCAATAGTAGTCCTCGCCAGCGAAAGTCCTTGTTATTGTTATTCTATTATTATTATTATTATTAGTAGTAGTAGTATTTAAAACATTTTTTGTCCTGCTCTTTCGCGCGAGGACTAATATATAATTTTTAATTATCTTTTCTTAGCACATTGTACGTGCCAATATTGTTTTAATGCCTAGTATTACCTCTTATACTGAGGGCGATCGGAGGCTTTAAAATGTCTGATTCAGCATGAAACATCTTTTGTATATAAGAGATAAGTTTCCAATACATCTATTTGAAATTGGTATATTTAGGTAGCCTTTCTTATTTAAGCAAATATGCAACAGAAACACTTTGCTTTGTTTTTTTTATTAGTTGACTTTTAATTCTCATTTTCGCTCATTCGCACTTTTACTTCAACACCAGATGATTCGTGAAAGAATCGAAAGCGCTCGTGACAGCAACAACTATGGGATTTTATTAATATTATTTTATTTTGATACAAAAAAGATTATATGGAAAATCGAAAAATTAAAAAAGAATCATAAAGTAAATTGTCTCCGTGATATTTTATAATATTTGCTTGAATATATATATATATATATATATATATATATATATATATATATATTAGAAATGGTGCTTAATAAAAACCGAAGAAAGTGCTCAATACTGTTGTAGAGCAAATATGCGTTTTATTTTTAATTACCGTATCTTTACGTTGTATTTTTTTATTACCGTATCTTTCTTTTAAGTTACATTATTGTTTCAGCTACCCGGCCGTTTTTGGGCCGTCTGTAGCTTCCTCAGACTTTTACAGAAACCTGTCTGTAAAAGTTTGAGGAAGCTTCAGACGACCCCAAAAAAACGGCCGGATAGCGGAAACAATAATGTAACTTAACAGAAAGACACGGTAATAAAAATACAACATATATATATATATATATATATATATATATGTGACTACTTCATTTAATCACAAATTAAATTATGAAAGTATTATTTTATGCATAAACTTTATGTACTCGAACAGTGCTCAATATACAGGTAGAGCTAGGTAGTAAGTTATAAAAATATATATTACAATTAAGCTACACAGAATATTCCGCGTTTCATATCCGCTAGGATTGAAGTATAAGCCTGACGAATCCTAGCGCGGATGAAACGCAGAATATTCTGTGTAGCTTAATTGCTATATATATTATTATATATATATGTGTGTGTGCGCGTGTGTCACAATTACTCATTATTACTGTCAGAATTTAAATATTAACAGCAGGAGTATATGACTTGTTAGCATCTATTTTCTTGACTCATACCGGAAAGTGTAAGCTCTTTAAAAAGCGTAATAATCAAGTGGCCCCACCTATAAAATATAGAGATTGTGTGTGTGTGTGTATTTTTTTTACAGTTTGCCGAATATAACAGTGCTACAACGTAAAAGGAAAAAGCGTATCAATATTTGATGCATTTTAGGCCAGAAATGCAGTATCTTCAGACAGGTTGATTTGATAGAACCACGTACCGTACAGAAGCTGAGAGTAACGGTAAGTAACGCCCAATTCCACAAATAGCAAATGTGTTCTGATAAGTTTTTTTTATCTTCAAGTAATACCAAGACGCTTCAAAGTGTAAGTGTTGCATAGATGCATGTTAATTAAATATTCTTGCCTACAGAAATAGAGATCTAAATGGAGATATTGGGTTGCAGGATATAAAATAATACTGGACAATAGATATAAACTAACAATATTATAATATCCCTTCTCTATATACATAAAATGAACTCATTTTTTCCCGTCGGATTTTGACCTTAATAGGATTACAAATCAAGATATTTAATGCAAATAGAATATGCACAAACGGCAGAACAATATCTGAGATGTGTTATAGGCTTATTATTTCTCAAATTCCTCGATAATCTTAGATTTCTATACTTTTTCTACTGAGAAGTCACGGCCAAAATCGGTTAAGATCAATGGAAGTGGTAAAATATTTTCTCTCTAATAAATCCCTTCCCCCCCCTGCCACCACTTAACACCGTTTGGGGATCGTTCACAAGGAACAGTTAAGAGAACACCGGTTTGGCTTCGTAGTTCTTTCATGTGAAGTTATTTAAAATCACTAAACTAAGCTGCAGTGCTCTGTGGCGTAGTGGTTAGCGTGCTGGACAATTCACATTGTATTTTCACGTTCGCGCCGACCTACCGTCGTCGTTTATTTTATTTTATTTTTTTTTTTCCTAAACAACTGGAATGGACTTTTCTTGGTGGCCGAACTGTTAACGTTGCAGATGTTTTTGTTTTTTTCACACTTAATTTTCCTACTTTTACTCATGACTCCGGGTTTGATCCTTCCTACTTACCTACCATAACATTTTTTAAAACTCCCCCCCGTCCCGGAAACAAACACTCGGCAACGCCGGGTCCCCCCGCTAGTTGTTAATAAAGTATACGTATATGTCAGTTGAAATTTGAAATGTAGGTCACTTCTTCTTGTGTACTTTAATTCTGGAAAAAAGATCTTTTCTTATCTGGAATAGAAACTGCACACTCGGTATGTATAAGAAAAGAAAATATATATCTATAATATAAAGCTGAACGTCTGTGTGTGTGTGTGTGTGGTCACGAATAGGCTCCTATATGGTAAACTATTATAGAAAACTGATCACACAATGATAGATGTATCGAGACACAGAAATGGCTATGTTTGGTCTGGCATAATGATGATTCATTAAAATTGTGGGATCTGCAAGTATGCAAGTAAATTTAAAAACATTTACAAGTGTTTTTGATATAGATGTAAATAATACTTTGATAAGTATGTTTTAACTTAATAGGGATGGTATAATTAATTTGTGGGGTCTGCGTTCGATCTTGGACTCCATTGAATGGAAATAGGCACAAACTTTAATAAAGACTTTTCATATCTATCTGCGTAAATATACTTTGATAATTATGTTTCAGTTTAAAGAAATATGGTATAATAAAATTATGGGGTGTTAGTTCGCGCCTGACCTCCATAGAATGAAAATATGTCACAAAGTTTAACAAGGTTTTTTTAATATAGATCCACAGAATATTGCGATATATGTTTCAGTGTGAACAGGTATGGTATAATAAATTATGGGGTTTATCTATTTCATTTTTACTTTCATCATATTTTGCTTTGGTTTTGATACTCCCAAATTCGAAACTATCTCTTTACAACCCTTCATAACCTATCATACTTTCATAGAGCCCATTTTCTGTAAGCTGGTTTTGAACCCAGTCAACGGCGGGTACTTTTGCTAGTATATATATATATATATATATATATATATATATATATATATATATATATACACTAGCCTGGTTGCCCGGGTTTTCGGAAGTGTGTTTGGAAGTGGAAGTTTGGCTATAGGGAGGCAGGCTCGAACCCGTATCAGGAAGGAGGAAAAGAACGTGAAAAAATAATATGACGTCTTTGCTGTTGCGTCCATGGCCAGACCAGTAGGGATGAAGGTATAAATTAAGGCTAGTCAATCGAAAAGAGTGGATAACTTTCGAAAATATCTGCGAAAAAAAAAACGACCCCTCCTTGTAGAAAACTGCCCCGTTATGAGCGATGGATTTAATGTTTTTGGCCAATCCTTCGATATTTGTCGCCCGAAGGGCTGCCCTTCCAAACAATACCGATTTCGTGAAAATATGTCGCGTCTGTAAAGTTTATTCAGCCATATAAACATACATACATTTAAACAGACAAGTAAGATTTATATAATAGAAAATCCTGGAAAATGGATATAAACTAACAATATTACTATATTTTCTATTAAAGTATGCGTCAGTTGAAATGTAAAATTTAGGGCACCTCTTCTTGTGTACTTTAATTCCGAAAAAAGTAATTTCCCATCTGAATTAGAAAGTGCACAATCGGTATATATAATAAAAGAAACCATATATATGAGACGGAATAGAAAATATCTTAAGATTTTGTTTATTTGCGTGCTGCCGTATATATATATATATATATATATATATATATATATATATATATATATTATGGAACACAAACGATTCTGCTATCTTATTGCTTCATCAGCTGTAGTTTCTTATCTTATGGTAATCCGTTGCTGCGTATTTCTCCCTTCAGGGGAAAAATAGATATTTTTATAATCAGTTGCGCCTGCTTAAAATAACAGCAATTCAACTGCATGAAAGATGGCGACAATATATTTTTCGTTTTCTCTACAGAAGAACAAGCGACCTCAAGTAGAGTAAAATAAGCCAGCACATAAAAAGATGCATCATGAATAGGGATTTGACAACATGTTTTCATTCTTTTTACTCTCAAGTATATATATATATATATATATATAAAATAAAAAATTACAATTAAATTTACCAAAATGATCCAAGACGGTAAAATTAAAGTATATTATAAATATTAAATTAATATTTATAAAATTATTTCAGCCAGATGTAAAAGCTCGATGAAACCAAATAGGAAATAGAGCTTATAATATGAGCAAACGGTTAATAAAATGTTAAACACTTTCAAATGAGTTAAAAACTTTTAATCTGAAAAGGAAACACTAGATAAATGGATAGTCCTTAATACGCGGAGTTTGGAATAAATACTTTCCTTCTCATCAGAGGGTAGGAATTAGCAAAATGCAGGATCGGATTTTGCATGCAGAATATTTGATGAAATAAGTCAAAGATCTTACTTGAAAACAAAAAAAGGTGAAGAAGAGGGAATATGGTGAAGAAAATATTTTTATTTATGTCTCGGAAGTAGAGTGAAAAGCATATCTTATTTTTCTTTTATTAATATTATTGGAATATTTTCTTTATTCCTTGTACACATTTTTGTGAATTATTCCATGGATTTCTGCCTTTGGATTATTATGGACCATCTTCTTCCAATTACGGGATTTCCTTGGAGTTACTTGTACAAAGGGAAATTGTTTTGTCTTTCTTGAAGTTTTACATTTGGATTTTACCGTCACTTGATTTTTTATCTTCCATCAGACTATCCATTCATGTGTAATCACCTTTTTCTTCACCATATTCCATCTGCTTCACTTTTTTTGTTTTCAAATAAGATCTTTGACTTACTTGTTGTTTCATCAAATACTTCTGCACGAAAAATCCGATCCCGCATTCTGCTAATTCCTACCCTCTGATGAGAAGGAAAGTATGTCTTCGAAACTCCGCGGACAAAGAACTATCCATACATCTAGTGTTTCCTTTTCAGATTAAATATGTTTTTAACTCATTTTAAAGTGTTTTCTAACATTTTATTAACTGTTTGCTCATATATATATATAAACACAGTAAGACAGTAAATCAACCGAGAACCATATCAGTCCATATAAAAATATAAGATATTAACGGATATATACTAAAGAGTGCAAACAATGAAATCAATGCTGTTGTCGCATCTCTAATCATAGCCTGTAAAAATGCCTGAGCATCTCCCAACACTTTTCAGCACTTGTGCCACATCAACGTATGTACGTCTACACTAATCTGACAGAAGCAAAATTTCACTCTTTCTACTCAAATAATTTCTTTCATAAGATCAACGACTCCCCTCTTTTTATCGTTTTTTTTTAATAGACATCTTCATAAGTGTTTATTATATAAACTGACATCTTGCTCTTTAACTTCCTGCAATTCGCTAATACAAAATAGTACCTATTTACAATGCCTCCTCACGGGATAGAGTTGGACATCAGGGTGTTTTTTAACGTGGAGAACAAGTACAAAGATAACTATTGTCTAAGTCGTGAAAGATTTCTCCTTTATTGAGAGAGAACAAGAAATGTAAGTGCAACATCTAAAGAACAGATACTACACTTTGATTTTGGTCAAAAGGCCAAGAACGTAGTATATAGGCATCTATTTTCTTCCCCACGAAATCAAATTAGACAAAATCGTTTTTAATGTGGGGGGAAAACCAGCTCCCCCCAAAAGGAGGCACTCTGGCAGTATCCAAATAAATAGTAATTGTTTCAGTATGAAGCGGTTTCCCTACATTTGTTGTATTAGGAGTCCCAGCTTAAATGCTATCTAGGTAGTTTTTAGAAATAAAGACTATCTAGGTAGCTTTTAGAAATAAAGACTATCTAGGTAGTTTTTAGAAATAAAGAAAATAAGAATGTTTATTTTCTCATTAGCTTAGAAATAAAGAAAATAAGAATGTTTATTTTCTCATTAAATAGTTTAGCAGGGTTAGTTTTGACAGCTGTCAAACTCAGTCACCTTGAGTGGCCCAGATAGAGTGCACCGGAAATAAGGTGACACTGAATTCTGGGTAACTTCCGGTGATGACGAGACGGGGAGAGAAGGTCTAGGCGGCAGATTAAGCGGACGGGAATTTGAGTGCCTCCCGAAAACAACCAGGATCCGAGATGTAGAATTTGCCTTGAATAAAGATTGAAATTTCAAGTCCATCTTGTTTGTTCATCAATGAATCTGTCTGCAGTGACCCGACTCCCAGCAAGAAGGAGAACCAGCGAAGTAGAGAATATCATCGCTGGCCAAGGCAAATTCAGATATGTTCGCATTGCATTTGTTGGCGCATACACGTCATCGGAAACATCCCTAGGCAAGGCAAAAAGACATTAGAAGAATCACACCCACACAAAAAGAATATTGATAAGAACACACCCACACACGTATATATAAGGACCTTTATGCATAATACGCAAAGACACACACTAATGAATGTACTTCTAACAGATCCCTTCTAATATAACCAATATGCAACACGTTGACTAACGACCAATTTACCTAATTTAAGTGAATTAGGAGACATACTACCCTTTGATCTTAGCCCAAAGGCCAAACACGGAGTAGAACGTTACCTTTAAAGGGTAATACCTTTTAAAAGAATTTCAGTGAATAATAGGAAGTAATGAGGGTGTAAACCTGGAGCAATAGTATAGAACTATATCACTGACCAACTGAGTAAACCAACCGCCGTGACAATTGCAGATACTCTGCAAGACTGATTATGGCGAGCTATTTCTCATTATGCTTGCCGTCTTAAATTGCAACAATTAATTTATATCATTTTTATCCATTTGTTTTTATGGATTTTTATTTTTTTTAAAGTAATTTTTATATCTTGTTATTTTTATAATTCTTTGCTTCTTTCGAGAATCTGAATGAATTACGTAGTTGATATTTGGTTTAACAGATAGTGAGACTAATGTATAAAGTACTTATCTGTCGACTTTTTAAGACGAGAAGACATGTTTTTATAGCAAAATGTTACAATACTTTATACCCTCGCGAATATTTATTTTGTAAATATACTAGCAGGTTGCCAACTAGAAAATACGATTGAATATGATAGGTTAATATATAAAGTATGTTCTATATTGATTACTAGCACGAGTACCCAGCGTTGCCTGGGTTTACATAGAGTTCCGTTTGGAACACACCTGCTACACTAATCATTTTCATCATGGGTAACATGGTATCCTAACAACAATTCCATAAATAAAAGAACGGATAAAAAACATGTAAATTTAATCGTTCCTTAAAAGAAGAAGTACCTGATACCCTATCCACCAGATATTTCGGCAGAATGGATACAGATAGAAGAAACTGTTTCCCGGATATTGAGTACTATAAATACCCACCCTAAAAATAAATAATTAAAAATAAATCATTAGAACTTTTGTTTCACTAAAATTAACAGCGAATGCCCGCGTGATCGCAAAAATAAACAAATAAATAAAAATAACCAAGTAGATAAAACTCCTAAAAAAATGAAGATCAACAATTAATTTCAAAACAATTAAATTTTTCATCATTTTATGCTTCTAATGTAATCTACCTCCAAAATAACAAAAATGAATTTGTCATATGTTGGGGTTCATTTTCTTTATAAAAGTGTAAGGTGAAAGTACAGAATGGTGTCATAAAAATTAATTAAATTTATAATTATTTTATGTTTCAAATGTAATTCCCACGTCCACCAAACAAAAAAACTGTATTTGTCATGTTTTGCCCCATCCATCTCGATCGCTAAATCTTAAAAAAAAAAAAAATGCCAGAGATGATATATCTCGTTGAATGCTTTGTGGCCAAAAATGGGTGTTCATTTTTACGTACAATTTATATAGAAAAGTGATCCCTCACATTAAAATGTTTTCTTTTTTTTTCGAAATTACTTCTTTCATATTATTTATAAAGATTGTTTAAACGTATTAGGGCCCCCAAAAAGTTGGTCCTAATTTTTTTAGAGGTTAAAAGAAGCCGAGTCACGTCGTAAAAATTTACCTTTTTTTTTAATTAGAAATTAAAGTTTGTAATCGATGAGATTAACGTGAAAAAAAGAAAGAAAAGTGTAAATTGTGGAATTCAGAGGGGGGCTGTAGATGCTATTTTTAGGTATTAAACAACGATGGGTCACATCGTAAAATTTGTGATTTCTGTATAGCTGTTTAAAGAATAATAACAACAAACAAATGAAATGATCGGAAGATTCTATGGTGCAAATAACTCTAAAAGTTTTTTAAAAATTCGATGGCGAAATAATTCCCCCCAAAATAAATGTTATCAATATAATTATTGTTTAAAATGTATTAAAAACAATTTTAAATAAAACACTGAAAACATTAATTAAGATACCGCTATTTAATAAAATCGATTTTTCTTAATGTCATATGCAAATTACAATCTTTTTATTGTATCTAGTTTCCAAGAATGAAGCTATATATATAGAAATAAATGAAAGAATAAAGTAAGGAAACTTTTGTATATATTAATCAAATTGTGAACAAACAGACAGGGTTACGAATTTATATATATAATAGATAATGTATCAAGTATTGAGTAGCGATTTCAAAACTTAAATATGACATGTTTGTCATTAGCTAGAATCGAAACAGGCATTTACCTCTCCAACGCAATTTGTTATCATGTAAGATAAAGCAAAATACTTATCAAAACTTTATAAAGTATCTCACATAAACGTGTTAATCTATATCTGAATATACACCGCTTGAAATATGCCTGCAACGGAGCAATTTTTGAATATTAGCCACTTGGGATTTTTCCGAGTAAAATCCACATCGAATTTATTAGGTTCGAATAGCTATTTTGCAGTCCGTAGGCAAAAAATGAACAGTAGTTTATTAGAGGCCGTTCTGCACAGACATGAAGTATATATTTGTATCCTTTTGTAGCATGTCATTCAAACACGTCTGGTTGAACACGACAGAGTCCTTTTTTTCTGATTTTGTCGGATAACATTTCAGTTCGCCAAGCGGTCTTTTATTTCGGCTGGCATGTATATTATGGTGTCCAATACTTGTTGTTCGGTCATATTCTTCTCGAGTGCTTTCAATTGGTACATCCAACTTCATAACTAATAAGAACAATAGCAGTAACAATAAATACACCAAGCTCCAATAAAGAAAATGACAAAAACAATCACTCCTGAAGACGATCGAATGTATCGATCGAAAGTGATTGAGAAAAATATGGCCGAACAAATACTGGGCACCATAATATATAACATGCCAGCCAAAATAAAAAAAGACCGCTTGATGAATCGAAAAGTTATCCAATAAAATCAGATAAAAGAACTCCATCCTGTTCAACCAGAAGTGTTTTACTATATATATATATATATATATATATATATATATATGACGATTAAGCTACACTGAATATTCCGCGTTTCATCCACTCTAGGACTCTTCAGGCTTATGCGCATTATATTGGGACCACTAAAGTACATTCAACAATAAACACCGTATGAAAACAACGCTAGCTAATAAATACTGGGAACTCAAGAAAAGCAGATATTCGCCAGTAGTCGAATGGAAAATTAGACAAGATACCACATGTAGAGACCTAGACGACCATGTAGATTATGCCTTCATGAAAAATTTGCTATCCTGTACTTTAAAGAACCCCAACATCTATTAAACTGTAGAGGAGAAATAGCGAACAACTGTGTTCACAAGTTAAATTTACTCTAGGATAGCGATACAAAATAATGTTAAAACTAACAAAAATAGAAAATAAACAAATAAAATAAACATGAATATACATAAACTATCACACACACACAGACACATATATAAAAACTAACATAAAAACCCTAACCTAGATTTAAAACAGGTCAAGAAACTAAATATCCAGGCTAAATAGAGCACACACAAAGGAACAAGTCAACCAGAGGTCAAATAGGCCTTTGTCCGGTAAGTGCATGTTCATTGGCTGATAGGAAGGGCGTGGTGGATACTAGAAAGATGATTGGCGTACTAAAATCTCAATAGAAGGTGCGTATATAAAAACGACAGACAACCACAAAATTCGTGCATAAGCTTGAAGTGTCCTAGAGTGGATGAAACGCGGAATATTCAGTGTGGCTTAATCGCCATATGTATTTTATAACTTACTAACTAGCACTAGCTACGTATTGAGCACTGCTGAAGTAAATACTGAAAGTTTACGCATAAATTTATACTTTCGTATATTAATTTTATGTGAGTAAATGAAGTAGTTATACTTAGCTCCTGAAACAGTTGAGCACTCTCAAAAGAATTTATTTCAACACATTAAAAATAGATATGAGAAGAGTTAATTTCGAAACATCGCTAAAAAACATCCCCACACCTAGCTATATTAAATTAATTCAAAAAACAGATGAACTAATACGCCGAATGCGATGGCGAGCAAATTTCTTCCTTAAAAATGAAAACGTAAACAAAAAAGAATCCTATGGTTTTAAAACTCTTAAAAATGCGAAACCAGTAGACCTTTTGATAGACTTTGAAAATGACCTTTTAAACGCAATTAAAACTTAGAATTCCACAATCAGCCTAACAATTTCCAATAAATATATATATATATATATATATATATTATTATTTCTACTAATTATTGCAATATGTTTTGTTTTTGTAAAATTGACACTTGCCGTAATGTATGAAGTAACTAAACACATCGGTTTAATATGACGGTTTTATTTTGGAATCGACGCATAATTTAATGTAAATAATAAAAAAGTAAACGAACTCGTTAGAAACATAAGCAACTAATAAAATCTTTGTAAAAGCAGATAAAACTAGAAAATTCTATAAAATAGATAAACAAGAATATAACAAACTAATCACAGAAAACATTACAAAAAACTAAATACAAACGAATGCGACTACATATAATCATTTCTGAAAGTAAACAAATTACCGATAAATTAAAAATTAGCGATAAAGTTGGAAAATTAAAACCTAGAGGCATACATTCTGCTTAAAGACCACAAATGATAATAATCCCAGCACCCGCTTGATAAACTCAACTAAACCAGAAATGGATAGAATTAGCAAAGCAATACTTTCTAGGGTAAACACACCAATCAAACAAGACCGAGAATTAAACCAGTGGGCAAATACTACCGAAACAATCACCTGGTTTAAAAACATAGAAAACAAAGATAAATGCACGTTTATACAGTTCGACATCATAGACTTTTATCCCTCGATATCCGAAAAACTTTTTAACATTGCCCTAGAATTTGCCGATGCATACACTGATATATCCTATGAAGAAATCAACACCATTAAAAATGTAGACAATCAGTTCTAATAAATAACAATGACCAATGGATAAAAACTAAAATGACAAATTCGTTTTATTTGGCGATGGGTGCCAGGGATTCTGCAGAGGCATCAGATCTTGTGGGATTATTCATTCTATATACCCTCACACGCATATTTGATACTACAGATATTGGCCTATATAGAGACGATGGACTAGCTATAATGAAAGACTCCAACACACTCAAGGGAGATAACTTTAAGAAAATCATGCACAAGGAAATGAAATATTAGCCCTAAAAGCAGACGTATCAGCTAACACAAAAATAACAAACTTCCTTGACGTCACGTTAAATTTAGATAAAAACACATATGAACCCTACTTAAAAGATAACGCTACTCCAATATACGTAAACCCTAAGTCCAATCACCCACCATCAATTATAAAACATATTCCTAACTCGATCGAAAGTAGACTCAGCAATAACTCAAGCGATGAAAATGCATTTAACAGGTCAACCAATATCTATGAAACAGTCCTAAAAAACAGTGGATACAAAAATATCGATATCAAATATAAGCAACAAAACACCAATAACTATAATAAAATTAAATATAGAAGAAAAAGAACTATAATTTGGTATAGGGCCCATACAATCAATTGTTAAAAACAAAACTTGGCAAGACATTTCTAGATCTTATTGAAAAACACTTTCCCGCAAGCAACCCCTTGCACAAAATTTTCAATAAACATACCTTAAAGTTATCCTACAGCTGCTGCGAAAACTTAGAGATGATAATTAAAACACATAATAATATATTAATAAAAACCATGTAAGCAACAACAAACAATAAAAAAGTAGACACCATGACAAAGATAAAACTAACACTAGCAGAAATAATAATAATAATAATAATAATAATAATAATAATAATAAACCAACCCCGGACAACAACAACCATACTAGATATTAAAATAAAAATAATAACGAACAAGATAAGTGCAACTGTAGACACCGCCCACTTTGCCCACTTCAAAATAAATGTCTAACCAAAAGCATAGTCTACCAGGCCACAATATTTGCGAAAGAAAACCGGAATAACAAGAAATATTACGTAGGTATGACTTCCTTAGATGTCAAAACTCGATATTATGACCACAAAAGTACATTCAACAATAAACACCGTATGAAAACAACACTAGCAAATAAATACTGGGAACTCAAGGAAAGCGGACATTCGCCGGTAGTCGAATGGAAAATAAGACAAGATACTACATGTAGAGACCTAGACGACCATGTAGATTATGCCTTCATAAAAAATTGCTATCCTGTTCTTTAAAGAACCCCAACATCTATTGAACTGTAGAAGAGAAATAGCGAACAACTGTGTTCACAAGGTAAAATTTACTCTAGGATAGCGATACAAAATAATGTTAAAACTAACAAACAATAGAAAATACAAAAATAAATCAAATAAACATGAATATACATAAACTATCACATATATGTACATATATATATATATAAACTAACATTTAAAACCCCTAACCTAGATTTAAAACAGGTCAAAAATTAGATATCCAGGCTAAATAGAGCACACACAAAGGAACAGGTCAACCAGAGTTCAAACTGGCCTTTGTCCGGTAAGTGCATGTTCATTGGCTGATAGGAAGGGCGTGGTGGATACTAGAAAGCTGATTGGCTAACAAAAATCTAAGCCTGAAGCGTCCTAGAGTGGATGAAACGTGGAATATCCAGTGTAGCTTAATCGCCATATATATTTCATAACTTACTAACTAGCTCTACTTACGTATTGAACACTTTTGAAGTAAATACTTAAAGTTTACACATAAATTTATACTTTCGTATACTAATGTTATGTGAGTAAATGAAGTATATATATATATATTATTATTATTATTATTATTATTACGGCATAATCACGTTGACACCTGTTCTCGCTGGATCACCGAAATTAAGCAACGTTGTATCTGACCCATACTAAATGGGTGACCATTTGGCACTTACAGGTGCTGTATGTGTTCCCCGCTTATCTCTGCATTGTTTCCAGTCATCCTCGACTTATCCTTGCCACTGGACTCAAACAGTGCGTGTTCAGGAGAGGTGTGGTTGAGATTGCGCAACCATTACCTCACAATTACATGCGCAGATATCCCTACAAAGGGTATCCTTTGTCTTTCGAGACTAAACGGAGGCATCGAATCTCTCTTTCTCTCTCTCTCTCTCTATATATATATATATATATATATATATATATATATAGAGAGAGAGAGAGAGTGTGTGCCAGTTTTCGGAACTCGTAGTAGAAACCCACTTTACAGACGTGGTAGTAATATTCCAATTAATTACGTTTTAATGTAAGGCCGAAATGTTGAACTCTCTAGAATTGTGCTACTCGGTTCGGCAATCAGTAATTTTTAGGGTTTCTCGTAAATGTTCACTAAAAAGAGTTTTGCATGGGAATCATTAAATGTAATCATCTATTTTTGTATTCGTTCCACTATAAGTTGAAGGTAATTTCTAAGAATTCAGAGACTGCCCTGCGTGTGTGCGCCACGCGCGCACGCACGATTTAACAACATCTCGTGAATGTAACGCACCGTTATCAGCAAATAATCCATCTAGGACCCGGTTGCAACAGGACATTTATTAAAGAGTCCGTATGTGTGCGTAATTCCCTTACCTCATTACTGTCGAGATTATCCATATAAAATTATGACAGCCAATTCAAATGAAATTACAGTACAACTGTTTTTACCCGTAGTAGTGATATTCTAATTTAAAGATTCAACACTAATTTCTAAATATGCCATTAAATTATTCAATATCCAAAGTGAAATTTGCATTTAATAGAAGGTAAAGGTGATGAGAAGCCCAGATTCCTTTGTTATTCGAGATATCATTAGCTATTACACACATCAATGTCATATCATTATAGCATATGTAACAACTTCTACATTTTGATGAATGATAAAAAGAAACGTCCAGTTAAACGGTTGGTTTTAGATATTTTAAAACCTCTATACATCTTATTCATAGTTGATATACGTACATATAATTGTACTCACATACACACACATACATATAGTATGATTATTTATAGGTAAGCAACCATTGATAAAATAAGTATTCCGTTTAATTATATACGATTTTTTAAAAACTCTTTTAATATCGTTTCAGGAGGAACTACAAACGGTTTCAGTTGCTAGTCGAATCATCACTAGGCGTAAATGAAAATGCACAAGGAAGCTGGATAACAGATTACTTAAAGGCTAACAAAAGAAACGGGCATGGTAATTTAGATTTCAAAAGAAGGTTTTTCCACCGTGCATGGAAAAACGTCAACAGTTTTAATTTAGCGATGCACGAAATTTCAGCACATAATATAATTGCATTAAGTAAATAATCCAAAACGTTTTATTGATTTGATACGTGATACTATTAATTATACCACGGTTACCGAGAGAGTAGGCCAGTGAACATAACAGCGTGACGTCATTTCCTGATACACTTTTAGGTATAGAGAGTTTCCGGTTTCAGCCACGTGGTCACGCTAACAGGAATAAAAATATGGCTCCGTTACCGAATGTCCATGTACGTTCTTCTAAAGAGAAACAACAATTCTCCATTTGGATAATTATTATAATTGCACATTGAGATAATTTTAATCTAATAAAATATAGAAAGTGTACTCGTTTTTGAACTTTTATTTCAACCGAAGAAATTCGAATATTCAATTTAATTTTTTTTTTCTGCAAAACAAACCATTTTTTATATTATACTTTTCAGTCCATTCTTTTAATAATAAATAAAACTTTTCACTAAGTATTTCCAAATATTTTAAAGTTAGCATTTTTCAGGACAGTTTTTCTTTTAACAATCGATGAATCTTCAATATTTTAGCACCGGGCGTAATTTATTTCTTTGAAATATATTTAAAACTAAATTGTTTTTTTTAATAACATTTTAACTGTAAATAATTTACATGAGTGAAGCGGGAAATGAAATAAATTTTCTATTCTCACCAGAGATATACGAACAACACAAATTAATTAAAAATTAAGTTTTTATTAATTTTGATATGCACTAAAAATAATTAGTACATTACATATTTTCTGGTTTTATCTTAGAAATAGATGTTTGCACCATGCTGAAATGTTATTGAGAAAGCTATTTTTAACTGGGGGTTGTTCTAACTATTCTTCACTTTCACCTAACAATTAAATGAGAAAAAGGGGGGATGGTTTTACTATACACAGATTCGAAAAATTGTCACAAAAACAAATATATAACAAATAAATGTTATCAAACGCAAGATCTTTTCTATCCAACTGGATAAGTTTTTAGTGATTATTTTTTATGTAAAATCTTTATTCGGTTCGAAAAACATGGTGTTTATCGATATATTTGAAAAAGAAATGGCGGCATGCTCGCTGCTGAATACATGAACTTTGTGAAAATAAGTTCAAACCAAAAAATATACAAAATACTGTTAGAATCTCACTCAATATATGTTACTGTGACACAGACTGACATATGTTGAGCGTGCTTCACATATTTTGTAATACAAACCCTTAAATTCTTATGGTATCCTTTGTTTTTTTTTTTACTATGCACAGATTCTAAAAACTATACAAAATAATAAACATGTTATATTAAATAAAAACACTAAGAACATATCCAGTTAGGTAGAAAAGTAGCTTATCTTCCGTTTGATAACATTTATTTGTTATATATTTGTTTTATGACAAAGTTTTCGAATCTATGTGTACAGTAATACAAACTCAAATTTTAATTTAACTTGGAAATAATATTTAAAATACACGGGCGTACACAACACAAACACCCTTATTATTGCCATAATTATAATTTAAAAAAAAAACTGGTGTAGATGACATCGACTGGCGCCACACCAACTAGTTGTGAAGGGTCAGGGAGGATGGAAAGACATAGGTTGGAGAGTACTGACCAAATCTCCACTGGAAGTGTGCAGTCCAAATCTGGTACCTTGGGGAGATATTTTGTCAAACTCCAGAAAACACCACTAGCCGATGCTAACGAGAAATCAGTGACAACGGATGTTGCGATAACATGCAAATTCTGTACAAGTGGTCAAGAGGTGAAGAGCACTGGAAATCTAGGGAGACTTTTTACTTGGTCTCCAGGGAACACCACAGGTTACTGCCAGTGAGCGATCACTGATGATGGCTTGTGAGACAACTCCGAATGAGTGAAATATTAATAATAATAATAATAATGTTCCTTCCCAAATTCACCACGACCCTGATTTAATATTGTACATGTTTACTCTGGATAGGAACAAAAATAATCTCAGTCATGAAAGATTTCTTCTCCACCGACTGAGGACAGAAAAGGTGATGTGTAGCATCAAAACAGATGCTACACTGTGATTTTGTTCTGAAAACCAAGAAACGTTTGTGTTTAATATTTCTTTAATTTTTTTTCCCTAAATTCATAATTCAGTTTTATTAGTATTAGATTGTATATTGCTTTAAAATTACGTAATTTTACATACTATTTATATTTTATATTGAATAAAGTTTAATTATTACTCGAATTGGGCTCCTTTTATTTTCTTTTTTAACATGTTTTAAATCTTTTTAAACATGCCCTCGTATAGTATCCGGCAGTGATAGTTTGACAAATCTAACCTACATTGCTAGCAGGCATTTTTCAGTTAACAGGCCTTCTATATCTCGGTGGTGGTGGTTATACACACATTGCTAGTTACAAACATTATTATTACATAACATCCCATATAAAGTACAAAATCCACACACTGGAAAATTTAAAAAAATACTACTTCTGACTGTTGCTTTCATGACTTTTCCGGGTACTACCTTGTAAGTAATTATATAATCTCTTACATGGGTGGTCAGTAGAAAAGTGGGAAATTGGAAGGTCAGCTTCGATCATGAATAAGATGTGTAATTGCTATTTTTTGATTGGTGCCGTGTGAGTATTGTAAAAATAAATCGTCGTTTGACGCTGCAATGAAGTGCACGGACGACATTTTGAATATCTATGTGTATAATATAACCTTTGTCTTTGTAAAAATTTGTAAAGATAAATCGCTGTTTGTCAACTTTCCCGATTTTCTCGGGCCACCCTGTATATATGTTTTTATTTTAAGGAACATGATTCTAATTGATGTATTACATTGGTCAATTACAAATTTATTTCTGCGTTTTTCCAGCTGATTTAAGAGGAATCCGATGCGCTAAATCTAAACGGTACGTGTTTTACTTCATGAATGTCAAGTTTTCGAGCTATGACCACATGTTTATTTAAAGTTTTTAGCTACATATTCAGAAAATTTTTAGAATTTATTGGAACAAATTACCATGTCGAATAAATGTTTTTATTGGACATGATTTTTTTTAATACCAAGAAGTACCCAAGCCTATTGTTGTGGGTGATTATGTCCAAAACAGCTCAGCTTGAATTCATAAAACCTCGGAAATTTGCAGAAATTGATGCTCAGTATACACACAGTAGGATTGACCTGTTCGGGAGGAATTAGTGCCTTGCAAAGAAAGGAAGGTAACTAAGGACTTTGTGGAGAGCAAGAAAGAGGGAGAAAAGGAGAGAGAGAGTATCCTTTCAACCGCTGCACATTAAGATCAGTTAAACTTTTCACGATTAGGCTGGACAGGTATGACTGATTCACTTACTTGTGCATGACTTTTCTAGGATTGAGCATGGTGAAGTTTAAATATAAAATCTTTGACAGTCCTCAGATCTAGCAGCTCATCAGAGATAGAGATTTCGAAAACACAATGAACGAAGTAGAAATGGAAGCGTGGAATTCATTTGTTCTGGCAGTGACGAACTTTCTTGGAAACTATAAGTCCAGAAACTACGCAGAGATTGTCAACAACATTCTGACTGCGTTTATAAATTAAAGTTACAACATGAACTTAAAAATATTTTAACATATGGACCGGGTTTCTGAAAATCTGGTTACAATGAGTGACGGGCAGGGAGATAGATTCTACCAGGACCTGAAAGAGATTGAGACTAGGTTTAAGGACCGTTTATACGCAACAATGTCTCACAACTCTTGATCTGATTAGTGGCCTCCTTGTCGGTTGGCAATCAATATATGTTGTTGGCAATATATTTCACGTCAAGTATATTTAGGAGGATATGTGTTGATGGAAATCTCCTGAGATTGCTGCAAAAATATAATCGATATTTCCTAAGAACTATTTTTTTCAGATCAACTTAGCACAAAAAACCTATGATGAAAAAAAACCTACCTTTTCTGATGTAGCCATACAACAGTACCTTGAAACAACTGTCGAAGTCTAGACCGTTGAAAAAGTAAAAAAAAAACAAAAACAAAAAGAAAGTTGTCCAGTGTTTATATTTCCTCACATAAAATATAGATGTATGTTATCTAGTAGTTGCCATTGGTTTCTAAACAGTGTCCGTTTCACTGCAATTGAGTTCCACATATAGTCACTTGCATGGGAGCTCATCAGACTATATTTCTGTTGCCGGACCTACCTTCCTCCAACTCAATTTCACTGGAGCAATTGTTTTGAGTGGTCGAAATTTGTCAGTATTCGCGTATCAAAAAATAAAAATAAAAAAATAAATTAAAAAATATCGTCCACTACTCGATAGACACCTGTCAAGCTACATCTCCTAGGAGATGTATTTTCCGCTCAGCAGATATCGTTCATTCGCTGTGTTTACTGTTGTGCCAACGCATCTCTGAAGGTCATTAGTAAGGTTTGAGAATTGCCTTGTGTACAATGACTATCTATAAGTTACCGTATTTCTAGCTGTTCGGTACTCCAAGTTTGCTCACCTAGATACATATACACTGCTCGAAATATCAAAATCGGTATATACAAGCTGTCTAAAAAGTCACCGAAGAGGTTCGAAGTCGAATAGGTTACTTATTTTTGGAGATATACTTCTGTAATTTTAACACAATCTGACTAATATATTGGGAAATTTTAAAAACAAATGAAAAATTGAATATTTATGAAAAATGCTTTATAAAATGTTGCTCATTTACACCTCGGCATATTTGTGCTCTTTCTAAAAAAGTTATTCATGACAAATTACAGAATCTCTAGACAGTGATTTAACTTCCTTATTTCGTTCCTCATGCTTTCCTTCAATTCTTTCAGGGTTTGTTAACAGACATTCTTTAAGAGATCCCCACGAGAAAAAAGTCAGGGCTAGTCAAGTATGTTACGGAAAGAGAACAAGTATGCAAAGCTTAAAATAGGCAACAATTAATAGCATTTTTTTCGTGAATGAAATTGGATTTAATTTTGCATTTAAAAAAAATACAATATCTTAGTCAAATGGCGTTAAAACTACAGAAATATATCATCAAAAAAATCTATTCAGGTTCAAAACACTTCAGTGATTTTTTAGACATCCTATTAAATCTTTATTACACATGTATCCAATTTATTATAAAAATAAATACGAAATCTGCATTAATCAAAACATTATATATAAGCCTATTTTATGACAGGGCAATGCTGGGCAATCTGCTAGTATATATATATATATATATATATATATATATATATATATAATTTTAAATTCTTATTTGTTTTCTTATTATATTGTACGTGCCAATATGGTTTAATTTCTAGTATTTCCTCTTATGTTGAGGGAGATCAAGGGCTTTAAATCTCCGATTCAGACATCGGTTGTATATACGAGATAAATTTCCAGTATATCTATTTGAAATTGATATATTTAGGCAGCATTTTTTCATTCAAGCAAATATTAAATGCAACGGAAACACTTTGCTTTATCATTCTTTTTTTTTAGTTTTAGTTTTCACTTTTAATTCTCATTTTCGCTTCTTCGCACTTTTACTTCAACACTTGATGATTTGTTGATGAGTCGGCAACGCTCGTGACAGCAACAGCTATGAAACTTAATAATGTTTTTCATTTTGATACAAAAAGATTATACAGAAAATCGAAAAATTAAAACAACCATGAAGCAAAGTGCCTCCGTTGCATTTATTATTTGCTTGAATAATTATATATATATGACTACTTTTCTAAGTAGTCAGTGTTAAAAAAATGACAATAGACAGGCTTGAGTCTACTTCCATATATTTGCTGGTATACGCAAATATACGTATATACTTCAAAGTCGTTTGCTTTTTTTAAAATTATTTCTAATCCGTTTAACGGAAACGGTACTGGCAACGAGTGGAGAGTTAAATGTTTTGGTTTCAGTTTTTATTTTACTTGGCACCACCACTTATCAAGGCCCAGAGGATTAGGGTTAAAGAGTGCACAGCAGTCAATTGGACAATATAGTAACCGTTAGTAATGGAAATTAGGTAAATTTGTTAACTAAAATGAAACAGCTCATCCAGAACTTGTTTACGTTGGACTTGAAGACAACAATATTGTAGTCAATTGGAAAGCAGGGCATGTCAGTCTAGAAGTTATTAAGTTGTTACTGTAGAGGTGATTGAACATCGTCTTTTGTGGCTTAATTAAACTTCTTTCGATCTACATTTCCCGTTGCAAACGTCGCAAGTGTAGGTCCGTGCATCGTATTGGTGGTCTATTGAATTTTGTTTACTGGCCTTCCTAAATAGACTTTTCGTCTCCGCCTGTTCTGCGATAGACCTTTCACTAAGGGTCAAGCTTTTTGTTACCATTTGTCTCCAGATGTTACGGACTTTAGTTTTATACTCCCAGCTGATAGAGTAAATATGACATACTTTCATGACGTGTTTGAACACGTCGACATAGCGGAGGTAAGGCGACCAATTTTCCTTCTGTCAGTGGTGTTTTTACTGCAGATAATTTCTTTTGCGATTCTCCCGTTTTCCATGAGGTGCACATGACCTATCCAGCGTAGGCGTCTTTTGCGAAGGACTATGAATATGGAAGGGATACGAGTGCTTGTGAACAACAATTTTCTCTAAGAAATTTCAAGAATTATGGCACACTATACGTACTTATCCATACATAATTTGCTTTATAATTAACACGAATCTTTATTCAATTTAATTATTATTAAAGCGTATTCAATTCACAATTTTTCTTTATTCATTTAACTCGATAAAACAAACGAATATTTTAAAACCCGGCAATTACTTAAATCGGAGTTATTTTAAACACTTCTTGATGAGTTAATATTGGGTGGTTATTTATAATTTTACCGTTATAGATATTCAAAAGACTGGAGCCACCAACATATTTTTATTACATACATGTTTCTTTTTTCAATTATTATAAAATTTAATATTTATGACATTTCGAACACTCTTGTTCTCTCCAGATAAAACAAATTGAATACACTTTGCTGGTCCAACTCTCTTTGACGAAGTGAAATGTGTTTTTGAAGAACCAATATAAGTTTAACACCCAAATTTGTTTGTTTGGGGTTCTTTCTATATATTTAAACACATCCACATACATTACTGTTAACTAACACAACACGGCTACACTAGCACCTTTCCCTAATGGAGTACTTAACCTACAACCATTGCGTTGATAGTTAGCAGTTCTAAAGTCTAGAAATTTTTTTATATATAATTATGTATATAATTTCTACGAAAAGCCATTATATGAATAGGCCGAATTAATATTTCCTCACATCAATACATCAAGTACACGACGAAGTCGACACTGACGATTACTTCAATATTTACGATGACACCGATAGTCATGTTAACGTCGAAAAGTAGTCAAACATTACCCTAAAATATATAGATGACCCAATCAGCTATGAAAATGAAATATACACCTCAACAGAAAAAAAAACCTACGCGGTAGTGCCTCCACCAAAATGAGAAAAATGTCATTTTTTCCCATGTTTTTTTTTTTTTTTTACAAGTAATACACTTTATTGCCTGGGGTGTAGTCTGAGAAAAGATTTGTCGCCAACGGATTTTCTCAAATTTGTGTGATAGAATACTTATCGACTGTACCGCTGACACAAATTTAACGAGATTCAGAATTTTATTGCAAATCGAATCGCAGTATAACCTTAATATCAAATGAAAGAAAATGCTTATTTAAATTTTCCGATAGATTGCAATTTGCAGTACCCCTACAGAGTGATTTAAAGTTGAAAATGAAAATTTGGTTAAAACAAAGAAAACATTGGAATCAAATATTTCATAATTATTTTGTTGGACAATCATCCAAACAGTAATTAGAAGTAAAGGATGAACTAAATAAACAAATCAAATTGATTTTTTTCAGATCCGTTAGTTTCTGAGCATACGATTGACTAATGAAAAAGAAATTATAGAAGAAAAAAACTTATGTCTTGTAGTCAATTCAAGGTTGCACTAAAATGTCACGAGGGGATTTGAAAAAAAAGATAATGCATAATAAGGAATCAACGAATATCACGAGATTTATATATGCTTACATAAAACAGCAAAAATCAAATTATACCTTTACCTTGAATAAACCCTTCAACTTTTCAAAAGAATTTTTCACTTAAGGAAAGGACGAATAGCATAAGCTATAATGATAGGTGACCCAATGTTTTCAATGTAGACACAAAGATTCAAACAGGATTCGATAAAAAATGTAGACAAATTATTTTCATATACGTTTCATAGTTTTACAACAAAAAACGTTTTTGTCGATTTTGGTGCATCTAAT
This sequence comes from Euprymna scolopes, assembly GCF_053919585.1. Classification (NCBI taxonomy): domain Eukaryota; kingdom Metazoa; phylum Mollusca; class Cephalopoda; order Sepiida; family Sepiolidae; genus Euprymna; species Euprymna scolopes. Next base: position 103,061,852 of record NC_136501.1, on the reverse strand, counting down.
TACGAAGGAATCAAGTTTTATCAATTTTGATCCCAGCTTTAATCCTCAGAGTCACTTTGTAGAACTAGCCGATGGCAGTCAAGTAAAACATATCGCTTGGAAGAAAGGCGATGCTAAAATCTTAATGGATAATAACGATGAAGCTTGTTTCTGTAGTCTAAAAAAAAATTAAAAAAAGCAAAAAACAAAACAAAAAAAAACTAAAAAAAAAACTAAAAAAAAACTAAAAAAAAACTAAAAAAAAACAAAAAAAAACAAAAAAAAACAAAAAAAAAACAAAACAAAAAAAAAACAAAAAAAAAACAAAACAAAAAAAAACAAAAAAAACAAAAAAAAAACTAAAAAAAAACTAAAAAAAACAAAAAAAAACAAAAAAAACAAAAAAACAACAAAAAAAAACAAAACAAAAAAAAACAAAACAAAAAAAAACAAATAAAAAAAAACAAACAAAAAAACGCTTTCTAATTATAAAATGTAATCAAAATGTTCTGTACAAAATGTCATTAAACAAATCTCGAATAAAATCTTTAGCTTCAATAAATAAAAATCGGTTCACCCAAATTCGATGTTAAAGAAAACGTGAGATTACATTATTTAAAAAGTATAGTCCTATCAAAACCCTGAAATAATTTGATAACATGACAAAATTATTGTGCACTGCAATAATCTAGACATGAAAAAGTCGCTATTTGTGGTTGACAGAATTAAAATAAACACTTATAAATGTTTGAGAAACTGCGATATTTATACACAAAAAAATGGCGAAATAAAACAAAATTCTGACAGAAAAGACTAGCAAATGCACTGGTGCATTGACACTGGTTCGCTGGAATCGAGGAGCACAGAAAAACTTAGGTATGCATTGGATTTTGTAGTCAATTATTCCTGTTAAATAATTGGTATATTTTTCAAAACCTAATCTGATAGATTGCTAGCAAGTAAAAATATATTGCTGGTATGCCCCCTTACAGCGCAGCAAAATGTATCCGCTCTGATAATGGAATGGGAGTTCTTAATTGAGACTTCGAACTTTAAAATTTCCAGACAAATAGCAAAGATTTTTTTCACGTGACCACGAAAAATTATGTGCAGGGACAATAACACGTCCAATATTTCATGGAACGATTCCAGTTTCTAATTGGTTGCTAGCACAACGCGGCTCCATTTAATTGACCTGTTCTTCTCCCCAGTATCTAAGTAAAACCTTTAAATTTTCTTCAATCATACTTTCTGGTTATATAATTTTATAACATTTATATAAACATATTTTTAAATGAGAAGTCAGATACCGAACAACTTGTTAGCATTTTTATCGAAGCTTAAAAGCTGAGGAAGGAGCCCAAGTCAACAGAACATTATAAACTGATAGTAAGACGTGCTTACATTAGCGACTGACAAAACTCGTATTCAGAATCTCTACGGGTTTTTTAGAAATATTTCGAGAGCATAAAGTATTTTATTAATAAGTAAATATCCTCAATAGTAAATAAGTATTAAACTAAATATATTCCTAATATGTAAAATGAGCTAAATTGGCGAAAATATTTAGTACCGAATGCCTATTACCTTCCGTCATTTACATATAATCTTTCGAATAAGGCTCGCTTAATGTGCGTCTCCTCTTGACAAAAATTCAAAATAAAAATGATTACTGCGATGATAGTTCTTCAAAATGACAACCGAGCACGAATTCAGTATATTTACATTGTAATATATACATACATAGATACATACATACATACATACATACATACATACATACATATGCATCTATATGCACTCATGAGAAAAAAAATTGGCCAAGAGTGGAAGAAGGAAGAAATCGATTTTTCCATAAATGTTTGTTTATTTTAACAGAAAATTTCTATTTTGCAGATTATTATTATAGCATATAAATTAATCCTCAAAATGGTAAGCCCGCATCTTGGCAAGGATATAAAAAAAACGAATTGCAGTATTAAGGCAATCCAAAATGACTTACAAGCAGATTTTTTATATATTTAAAAAAGAAAATGTGAAAACATCTCTTTCTATAGTGAAGTGAATTGATCAAAGGTTTGAAGTCGAACGCTTGGTAAAAAGGAAATCTGGATTTGGCCGCCCTTGAGCATCCACTTTGAAGGACGACCACAGGAGTAAATTAACTGTTTTGAAGAATCGATAGAAAACTTATTTTGACCATAAAACAGGGGCTGGAAATTCTCTTTCTCGATATACAATATCTAGACGGATGAAGCAAATGGGATTTTCTTCTAAAAGATGTGCAAAGAAGCCAATTTTATCTTAGAAGATCAATGATAGAAAGAGATTTTCCTCATGTTATGGCAAGAAGGATACAGACTGGTTCAGAAATGTTTTCTGGTTAGATGAATCAAGATTTTGTGTTGTTAGTGATGCTCCCGAATGGTGCAATCGAAAGACTGGAGCATGGTTTTCACCAAGTTGCTTAAAATCGACAATTAAACATGGGAATGGAGGGATAATGGTATGGGGAACTTTTACTGCAGCAGGAGGTGGGGAACTTATTAGATGAGAGAAGTCAATCAATGCAAAGGAATACCTTCGAATATTAGAAACAGGACTGTTACTAAGTATCCAGAAGCTGGCAATATCCCCCAACATTATTTTTCAACGTGATAATTCCCCTGCACACACTGCTGAAGTCACAAAAATTGGTTGCTGATAATACAATTGATGTTATATTTTGGCCAGGTCAAAGCACTGATTTAAACCCAATCGAGAATATTTGGTCCATAAAATCTCGTGCATTAGCTAGAACTTTTTTCAAAATTGACAAACTGTGGGAAGCTGTGCAAAGCGAATGGAATAGCATTTCCTCTTCAGTGTTCCACTTTGATTGAGATCATGTCTAAATGGATTGATCTTTTAAAGAAATCAAAAGAGAATGCGATTCTCCTTGATGTGCGACCTTAAGGACACATAGCCCACTACATAATTCAAGTCATTGCCTTTCCAACGAGCATTCATGTGTTTAAGTATAATAAATAGTTGCCAAAATTTGGAACTTATTAAAATGCCAAAGAAGGATATATATATATATATATATATATATATATATATATATATATATATATATACACATTTACTTGGGTGTCTCTCTGGCAGCTTTGCAAGGCTGGCAATATATATATATATATATATATATACATACTCTTAGCCTAATTGAATACTTAAATGCTCAGAATGCATCTGTTGGACGAAACTACATCAACATTTTCAGGTTTTTTGAAGATTATAATACAATTATATGATTAAAATTTATAACAATTGGTATAAAATCTATATTGTCAAATCAATAAAATATGTCAAGATTTCCTATGTTTGAGACTATACAGTTTCCTAGAAAGCCAGCATTATGTTTGCTGCTTTAGGGTGAATTTTGCTTGGGTGTGTCTCTTTCGATCTTGCATATATATATATATATATATATATATATATATATATATATATAGAAACGCTATATTAGGTTGCTTAGAACGTTCTCGCGAAACTTAGTTTTGTTTTCTTTATAATACCTTTACTTTATATACTATTTAAAGAGCGTTTTTCGCTTTATCTAATCGTTTAAATAAAAACCGTTATAACACAATTAGGTCTTTACTTTTATTGAATACAAGATGCATAAAAAAGCAAATTCGCACAATTTTCTTATTTCAATTCAAGCTAGGTCGAAAAACTGCTCGCTTTTTCAAGAACCCACTACTAAACACCCAGCAAAATAGTGGTTTAGCAAATTTCGGGCTTTGACGAGAATCTTTAAATTAATAGCGTATTACTCGGTTACCGGATGTTGGCAATGATTAATTATAGCGTAGTCGAATCCAACCTATGCACAAGTTTTTAGAACTGGCTTCCAAATTAAATCGGACGTATACGACGATTTCCAATTACTTAAGCGATCTAAAAATCAAAACACACTTGAAACCAACAATAAATAAATCGAGGTTTTGAAGTGTCACCTTCCCTTCTTTTTACGTAAGAAACACGACACGTTTCTCGCCCGGCTTGTGACTTGCGATGAAAAACGAGTTCTTTACGAGAACCGGCGATACTCATCCCATTGGTTAAAAGCTGACGAAACTCTACAACACTTCCAGAAGCCGAAGTTGCAGAAAAAAGATAATTCGGATTGTTTGGAAACTGGACTTGCTACTTTAACATCTACTGATCCAAAAACTTATCCATTCTTTGATCGAAGCCATACTATCAAGGTTTCCTATTCTGCGCTCTTTATTCATAATATTTAATCATCCTCTGAGATCATCTTTAAGGCTTAAATTATACATCCATCGTATCATTTTCTCCATGCAACACACTTTCTTCACCTCTCACAGATTGAACTTTCATACTCATACCTGACAAGTTTTCCTTTTGTCAACACTGATAACACTCTGCTGATTAGTTATGACAGAGGTTCCCTGAACTCATCCATTCCTAACACTTGCAATAACACTAGCACCTTGTGCTCCAATGGTACCACCAAGGTAACAAAACTTCTCAACAATCTCAGTAGCATCACATCATGATATACTTTCTTCACATCATTTCTTCACCAATTAGTTTTTTTTAATGCAGGCAAAAGCAAATACTGTCCACAAATGAATGAACTGAATCAAAATCTTTGACAAAAACACCCTGCATAAGTCAAGGAAACAACTCCGTTCTCCTCCACTGTAATGCTCAACCACACGCTGCAAAACCGACCTTGCAGAAGTGGAAGGTATTGGGATACGAAACTACCTCATCACCAATACTCTCCAGACCTCTCAGCTTCCACTTTTTCAAAAACATTTCTGCGTAGGAAATGCTTCGAAAAACTATCAAAAACCTAGTTCCTTTATCGTTACCAGAACGCAAGATTTTCACGTTACTTTTAAAAGAAAAATCTATTTTCACGTCAAATAAGGCGCGCTACCACTTTGATGTGGGGGGCTACTATTGAGGATATAAGTTGCAAGCATAGTATATAGGGAGTTGAGCAGCAAGATTTCCGTTCACATTACACTTGAACTTCTACATGTAAGCAAAGTTGGGAAAGTAGAATCCCGAAGGGGCGTTCAAAAGTCTAGCAGTTCTGGGTAAGAAACTATTAGAGTAGAACGCTTTCTTATTTGTAGGGTTCTCTACCCTATAGTTGGAGGACTTTGCTGCTTGTCGGGGAGGGGGTATTTACGTCGAGGAGGTACGTCGGAGCATTCAAAATTAAAATACTGTAGAACAGGCAGAGGGATGCAACATTTCGTCGATGTGACAGAGGCCAAATCTTAGATGACAGTTTAGGACCTATCAGGTTGGCGACTCTCTTTTGTAACCATGTCAAAGAGCGTGATACCAGTAGCAGGTGCTCCAGGCCAATGTGATAAAAATACTCCATGTATGGGCGAATAGTAGCCTTTAAGGGGTACAGGATACTTTCTAGCACAGTAAAGGCAGAGCTGACCTTCCTCACACCAGCCCTGGCAATGCTCTCAATGAATATGTTCCAACTTATATTCCTTGTGAACGTAAAGCCGAGGAGTTTGAAAGAAGTGTTTTCAGGTAATGTATCTTAAGCCATAGCTATTGGTGGTGAGTTTTTTTTTGTTATTATTGAAGAAAACGAGCTTTGTCTTGGCGGTATTGAATGTGACCATCCATTTCTGCCAATATTGCACTGCAGATTGAGGGTCATCCTCTAGTGTTTCTGCTGTTTACTTAAATATATATCCATTCGTTTTCCCATCTTGCTTGTTATAGAACGTGGTGTTATCAGCACATATACCCATCTCAGATAATTTTATCAGGGAGGTTATTTATGAATATTAGGAATAAAAGTCCAAAGATAAACTCCTGATCCACAGCCGCATTTATAGCATATTGTTTAGATGTACGACCGTCGAGGACAACCTGAATTCTATTATTTAAAGATTTAATTATGTAAAGTATTCATCCAGTGATACCGTATGATCTAATTTTTTTGAGAAGATCATCGTTCCATACTCTGTTAAAAGTTTGAGATATATCTAGGGCTACTGCTCTACCCTCTCATGCTTTGCCCAGTTTATAGCATATACATTCAGAGATTAGATTACATATCTGCTGTAGAACGGACTTGGCTTAATCCATATTGTTAATCGGTTAGAATTTTAGCGACACTAAAGTGATGCACTGGACCTTGGTTAATTAACGACTAAAATATTTTGGTGAAAAGCGAGAGGAGGCTAATGAAGCGATATTTTAATGGGTCAGTTCTTTCGCTAGAATTCTTGAAAACTGGAATCACGCAAGCAGTTTTCTAGCAGTTAGGAAAGCAAGATTCGTTAAAGCATTTGTTGTAAAGTTTGGAGATAACTTGAGTAACCTTATTGGATCATTTTTTTAATAGCACAGTCGGGATGAGATGGAGTCCACATGCTTTTGAGGCGTCTAGGTTTTTTTATGATATGCACTTGAGAAGGGGTCATTTTCAGATCATTTAGTGTGGCGTCTCTCTGCGAAAAGTCAGAGAGGAAATGGTTTGCTGGGTTCAAACTGGAGTTAGAGGTAAAACGATGAACAAGCATGTTTGCTTTTTCGTTTTCCGTGCAAACAACATAATTGATTAATAGCTTTGGAATTGTTCATTGCTAATTATTTACTAGAGTGTTGTAAATTATCAAGAAATCACTGGTTCCTAATTTGTGTGCTTCATTGCATTTTCCTGTGGTTTCGGTATATTCTCCCATAGCTGTCGCTATTTTTCTTACAATTACTTCTGTAAACTTCTGTGTTTATACTGGACTCATGGCGGTTAAATCTGCGGTATGCATACTGTCTTGAGCAATGGCAGTGGCACAATGAGAAAAAAGCATTGGGGAGAGTAGAATTTGCTATAGAATTTCCCCGTGAAAACGCGTGCTTCAAGTGCTGTTTTGAACCATATAGTTGTCCCATTTGTGCACTGTTCAACAGGAAGCGAAAAGATATTTCCCCATGGGGCATCTCTGATGAAATCTCCGATGGCTTCCAAAACTAAACTTTAATCGACGGAGAGAGCATGCTTTTGTAATATAAGCCATGACATAATGAATGTCTTATGCCATTCACAATTGTATTCTTAGTATCAGACCGAGTATTTAGCCTCAGACTCCTAGAAAAGTGATAATTAGAATTGAATACTACACAATACTTTCACGTTACGACACTGTCACATTCAAAATCATTAATTAAATTCAATTTGGACTGAAATACTAAAGAGTTCTGTTCTTAATTTCATTTTTTTTTACAGTGATCCCCACTTATCAAGGCCCGGAAGCCACCCAGGAATAAGGGTTATTGCAAGTACATTACTTAGTGTGGAGATTTGATGAAGTGTTTACGTAAGGGGGCGGTTAATTAGGAATTTATTAACATTGGACTTGAAGACATCCAAGTTGTAGTCCGGTGGTAAGCAGGCAGACGGAACAGAGTTTCGCAGGCGTGCAGTTCTAAGAAAGAAGCTTTGTTCATGGAATCCGCGTTTTGATTTAGGCACAGATATAGAGTGGGGGAAATTTTTCACAGTGGATTCAGCTAGACGGGTGTTTTTCATGCATATTCACGAGTTAAACAGCTAATTTTCTTAGGCCGACAAGGGAAACCTGCAGTAGATTCTAGGTTAATAAATTCGAAACACTGTGCGGATTATTCAGGTATGTACATCAGTTTTAATTATTCAAATTATAAGGAATAAAAGCATTTAGAGTCATTGCGGAATGTTTATAATTCGGATAATAATTTTAAAGTCAAAACGTCACTCCGGAATAAGGTTTATTAAACTCGAATAAGTACAGTACGCAAGATGAGGAACACTAAAGGATGAGTAAAATCGATAAAGAGTTATGAGTGAGTGTGTTCGATTACTTAATTATCAGATTTTTTTAGGGTAAAATTAGTTTACAATAAGTAAAAAGTCTAACAAATTGTAATTAACCTGGGAGCAGCGATGTGCTATTAAAAAAAAAAATAGAGTGCTGAATCTGTTAAAATCGTGATTTGTCAATGAAATTTATTAGAGAGGAAGGGATGTGTTCAGAGAGAGAGAGAGAGAGAGAAGAGGCGCGGTCACGTGGAGAGAGGCGCAGTCACAAAGAGAGAGAGAGAGACGCGGTCAAAAAGAGAGAGGGAGACGCGATCACACAGAGACGAGTGGTGACGCAGAAAATGTAAGTGAATGACGATGCAGACTAGCTAAAGTCTCCTATACAGAAAAAAAAAATGGAGAAAAATCAACAATATTTGAAGATTTAATAAATTATATAGAGATTGAGCATTTCACGAAGAGTATGGGTGTGGAGACTGTCTTTGGTAAATAACCTTCTATGTCTTATAGTGCCCTTGCGGATGGGTTTTCGTACGAATTGCCAAATTATTAAGACTGTCAGATTTCATCAGAGACGGCCGTCAGCTATCGCTTTGGGATTTGTTTTTACTTGTTCTTTGCCTTTTTCCGATTGAATGCTTGTCAATTTATCAACATTGAGAAAAGCGAAGATGAAGATATGTTTATCAAGCAAAGGCATCATAATTAGAAATGGAAACTATCTGACGTTACATCTCCAGGGTACAAAACGTTATGTCTCTCTCTCTCTCTATTATATATATATATATATATATATATATATATATATATATATATGCATACATTTATACACAGACATATACACACATGTGTGCGTATGTTTATTTACACACATTGTATAGAGGGAGAGAGAGAGAGAAAAGCATAACTGAAAAATAAAATATTAATATCTGAGTAGAAATAATACAATTTTTGGTTCATACGATGTTTTGTTAGCTTGTCCGATGTTGTCCTCTTTTCCAATTTTAACAACTAGTCTTTTACTTTTCCATGTTTAAAGTTAACCATATTACTTTTAATGCTCGCATTTTTCTATTGTAATCCATGATTTTTCCAAGCATCCAATAAATTATCTTGTTTAATTTGTCTTATTTTTTGCCCCTATATACACATACGTAGTCCGAATGTGCGGCACTCATCGGTTTTCAATAAAATTACCATATATATATATATATATATATATATATATATATATATATATATATATGCCAAGTTAAAAGTATTCAGGAGGGGAAATTCGAGAATTTAAACGAGATTAGGAGTAGTCAATTAAAAAGAGCAAAATACATTATTTTTATTAATATAGACATATTACATAGTCGCTACCCTGAACATGATTATGTTTCAGACAAGTGGTCAGCCGGGATCAACAAGTGTTCGTCAAACGAAGCAATGATGTTTGTTTCACTGAAGAATCTTGTCCTAAAATTTGAAAATTGAAGAAACGTAACTAGCTTCTTTTTAATATATATTTCATCCAGAACACATTTCTCGTTTCAACTATGCTCATCCCCCTTTGAAATCTTATAACCACAGTACACTTTTTTGTAGTTTTTACTTTCTATTTTCTGTTTCTCCTTCTCTTAAGCTTTGCCGTTTCTTTCTGCTTTCGAATTCGATGCGTCGTGTCATAAATGCCGCTTAACACTCTACCCTTTCTCTTGATATTAAAGTTTTATTTTTTAAAAATATTTCTTCAATTTTCAAATTTAAGGACCAGGCTGCTTCAGTGGAACAAAATTTATTACGTCGCCTACCGAAGACTTGTTGGTCCTGACCGACAACTTATCTGAAATATTAGCATGTTCAGTATAGCGACTATGTAATGTCTATACCATTCAAACACGGTAGTGTATGAATATGTTTAATAACACTTTTAGTCATTTAGTACTGCTTTAAAGCTTCACCGCTCAGTCATATTTTGACTAAATTTCAACCAATTATTACAGTTTATAGATCACTTTCTCAGTTCTATTGTAAAATATAAATCTGCACTTTTCGTTCAGTAAAACAGCATTTGGATGAATTTTCTGAGGATCAAAATCGTACAAATATGTAAGGAGGTTAGCGACGTTTTTTTATGACTGGTTTTCCTAGCAACCACGTCGCATCAACGACTTCTGTTTTTACTAACACACTGCTGTCGCGAAAAGAGAAACAAGTAAAATAGAGAGACTGAAAGCATGAAAGGGAGATAATTGAGGGTAATTTTATTGAAAGCAGACGAGTGCTGTGCATTGCTAGTACATGTGTGTTTATGGGGGCAAAAAATAAGACAAATCAAACAAGAGAATTTTTTAGAAGCTGGGGAAAAATCATGGATTACAATAGAAAAATGTGAGCATTAAAAGTAATGTGGTTAAGCTTACACATGGAAAAGTAAAGGACTAGTTGTTAAAATTGGAAAAGAGAAGGACAATATATTCTAGTAAAAAAATACTTAATTTATAACTTAAAATATTGCAGCATTAAGAATCTTTTAAATTACAATTTTATAACATGATATAATCAATTCTTAATGCTGCAATACTTTAAGCTAAAAATTTATATTTTTTACTAGAATATGTCGTGCTTGTCTTTTCCAATTTTGATAACCAGTCCTTTAATTTTCCATGTTAAAATTAACCATATTACTTTTCATGCTTGCATTTTTCTATTGTAGTATATATGTCGCGAGGGGGAGAGGGATTTATTAGATAATGATGTGATTCCACAGATGTGGAGGAGTTGAAAACTCTCAGCCTAACTCGATTGTCGCCCCTTTAACTCAGAAGAGCGACCTAGCTACGTCACTTCCTGTTCCCCATACTTCTTCCTCTTTTGCGCTGGACTTTTAAGCAGTCAAGATGTGACAACCACCGCTCCGGTGGGGCCATGAGCCAGCACCGCGTTCCTGAGTAGCCAGTCAACCGCAAGTAACGTTACTCATATTTCAATAAGCTCTTATTCTTTCTTCGGCATTAAATAACCCGAAAAGTGTTGATATGCCGTAAAACCAAAAAACTCATTCTCTATCGCTTCTTCATGCATATTTATGTAAATAAATTGCATTTCTCTCGCTGATATATAACGGTATGTTTTCGTCCTCATTATGCGACCTTTTGCCTTTTCAATTCTTCTACCATTAAATACATCCACCATTATACACATGGGGACGGGGTCGTCTATCACACAGCAAGCCATCCTGTCCCCAACAGGTGTAATGCAAAATAAAACAGTACGCGATCGTAAAATACAACCTAAAAAGTATTAATATACAAATTACACAGAACATATTTATGAGAAGTATTGTGGTTTTATTAAAACGTAATGACATTTTTCTTTCCGAAATGACCCTTAAAGCTAATGTTACATTTTCAGCGAAACACGATATAAAGATAGTCCGACAAAAAAACATGTATAGAATTGGATTATCACCTATGATTACGCTCGTCTCTTCTAATAAATATACGGAGTTTACGGTGCTGTCTACACCGATAATTTTTACTAGATATACAAGGTGTCCGTAAAGTTACTATGCAGTCTTATTTAATTGTATTATATTTGTATTAATAGTTAATATTTTTTTTACAGGTTTATTTAATCAAGACTGTATAGTAACTTTATGGACACCCTGTATAACTAAAACATTAAATGACCATCTGAAATGATATAGAGCATCCTCTAAACAGTGTTAACCCGAAAACGTTTTGAATATTTCAGAAGAAATATAAAAGAAATGCTACCTAACATCATGAATGTCCTTATTAGTTAGCCCAATATTTAAAAAATAGTACCGAGCGATCTTCTACATCTCATTACAGACCGATTAACCGTTTGTGCGTCATCAAAAAGGCTAGGACAAGAGAATATTCGGGTTTGTATTACTGTACACATAGATTCGAAAAAGTTTTCAAAAAACAAATATATAACCAATAAATGTTATCAAAGGCAAGATAAGTTACTTTTCTACCAAACTGGATATATTTTCGTGTTTTTATTCAATGTAACATGTCTATTCAGCTCGAAACCATACAGTGTTTACCGATGTATTGGAACATTCAAGATGGCGTCTTATTCTCTCTTTAACACGGTAAGTGTGGGAAAAGATGTTATAAATAAAAAAAAACGAATAAAATACTGTTAAAAACTCGCTCAATATATGTTACCGTGACATAGGTTGACATATATTCGGCGGGTTTTTAATAGTATTTTGTATAGTTTTTTTTTTAATTTATAACACCTTTTTCCATACTTAAGGTGTTAAAGAGGGTGTGAAACGCCATTTTGAATTTTCGAATACATCGGTAAACACTGTTTTTCGAGCTGAATAAATATATTACATTGAATAAAAACACAAAAAATATATCCAGTTTGGCAGAAAAGTAACTTATCTTGCATTTGATAACATTTATTTGTTATACATTTGTTTTTTGACAACTTTTTCGAATCTATGTATACAGTAATACAAACCCGAATATTCTTATAATTTTGACTCTAGTATATATTCGACACAGACACTGTTAATCAATCTGGGACATATCACATCTAAAATATTAATTGATACTCGAGGGTTTAAATAATGAAAATAATATTCTCTTATAGCCCTAGTCACCGGTAAGTTGCTTGAATCCTTTTTAAATAGAGAAATTGCCAACCATATAAAAAATATATAAAAAAAACTAGTCAGCGACAAAAAATATGGTTTCCGTCCGATGAGATATACATCTGATGTACTGACTAATTTTTCACAAAGTCAGTGAATCTATCCCTAGTTTCCGCTCAAGAACAATAGCACTTTACATATCAAAGGCATTTGATAAAGTTTGGAATAAAGGTCTACTTAACCAGATTTATCTGTAAATGTCTTCTAAACCATAAAAAGTTTTTACTGATAGGTTTACACATGTAGTCGATGGGCAAAATTCGAATCTCAAAGAATCAACGTTTGCGTCACTAAAGGGTTCATACTTGGTCCAATTCTTTCCCTTAAATTCATCAATAGTCCCCTGTACGTTATGAGTAAGTTTGAGCTTGTGTTAAACAGAGAAGTAGTCTATCACGTCAGTAGAACTAAGCTTTTTAGTGACATGCAATATGGTGTCCGTTCTTCTAGATCTACAGCAGATGTGTAAACAGTTATATCTCATAGGATTGGCGTACCTCTCGACGAAGGATTCCTTTCTAGGGCAATTGCTCTTGAAATATCAAAGGTCTTGATAGTGTATGGCATAAGGGTTTACTCCACAAGATGTGCAGCTACAGTATAGCTGGAAACGTCTTCTCAATTATTGAATTATTTCTCTCTGATAGGTTCATAATAGTAGTTGATGGGCAGAAATCTGAAGCTCACAGTATTAATGCTGAAGTTCCTCAGGGGTTTATCTTGGGTCCAAATTTCTTCCTCATCTACATTAGTGATCTCAAACAACATCCTTACATGATTCGTAGATATTTCTGCTGGCAACACTTCAAATGCTGTAAACGACCAAGTTCTCTTTATGATTCTCTCTCTCTCTTTTTCCTCTGGTCTTGAGCATGTGGCACAATGAGGAAAGAGGTGGCTGGTCAATAGTAATGCATTTAAATCCAAGCTTCTATTTTTACATCATCGACCCTGATCTTCGTTTGACATCAATTGAGGACGTTCAATGTTTTAACAAGCTTCTGGGCTGACTTTTACTCCTAATCTAAAATGGTATACGTTTATCAAATCCGTTGACAAAGCTGCTGGAAAAATCATGGACTCATTGTACCGCTCCCGTAGATATCTCACTACTGATGCAATTCTCTACCTGTATAAGAGCCAATCTCGTCCAAGTATTGACGACTTTTGCCAAATCTGGGCAGGAATTGATAGAAGTATTTATCCTGCCTTGACAGGGTTCAAAATTAACTTTGTAGCCTCGAGGGTGGTGGTGCGTTTTTGTCTTCCCTGCAACCTCTTTCCCCACAGAAGAGGCGTTGCGAGCCTGTCTCTGCTTTATCGTTACATTTATGGCAAGTGCTCGTCTGTGCTCCAATCTATAGGCCGCCCTTACCTGTATCACGCGAAAGACAGTCGTCTCGCTATTATATCTATCAATATTTCCCTCCACTATCTCTGCCTAAACCTAAACGTAGATCTTTTTTTACGTTTGAGAAAATATCGACACACTTAAAGTTTTTTCAATTACCGTAGAAACACATAATCCGTAATTGATTATTGAATTGGTAATTGTATCGGAATCGGGAATTTAGTATATAATCAGTAAATATATCGGGACCTTTTCTACTGATCTGAAATGGAACATGTACATCAAATCTGTTGCCAAGGTCGCTGAAAAAAATGTTGGGATCCTTCTACCGCTCGTAGACATCTGACTGTTGATGCAATTCTCTATCTACGTAAGAACCAAGTACGTCCAATGATGAAGTACTGCTGCCACATCTGGGCAGGAGCTGCTAAAATCAGCTTATCCTGTCTTGACAGAGTACGACATAGACTTCATGCCCTTTTCTCTTCCCACTCAAGAGACGATGCGAGCCTGTCTTTGTTTTATCGTTATTTCCATGGCAAGTGCTCGCCTAAGCACAAATTTCTGCCCCACTCGGCAATCTTTCACAAAAAACACCCGTCTAGCTGAAGCCACTGTCAATAATCTTCCCAATTCTTTATTTGTGTCTAAATCAAAACGTAGATGCCATGAACAAAGCTTCTTTCTTACAGGTGCACGTCTGTGAAACTCGTCCGTTTTCCTGTTTCCCACCTGATAACAACTAAGGTATCTTCAAGTACAATATAAACAAACCCCTGATACACCACCACCTTAAGTAATCCACTTTATCAGATCTCCATTACTAACAATTACTACAATATTATCTCATTGATTACTGTACACGCAATGACCCTTATCCTCAAGTAGCCTTTGGGCCTTGATAAGTGGTGACTCCTGGTAGAATCTTGAGGTTGACATTTTATTTCATTGGTTTCTCTTGTCAACTCTAATGATATCCTATCGTGTTTGTACACAGCATTTTAACAATTTTAGTTTCATTGAACGGTGTGGTTCTATAGCGATCTCAAACTCAACTGTGTTATAACTGTAAAATTCGACTTCAAAACGAGATATACACCACTTTCAAAATTACTAATCTCATACGATGACGTTAGACTTTAAATCCAACTGTATCTCCAAATCACCTTTGACATAATCTGATACCTTAATATTTTTTTTACTCCCAATTTAAAAGAAGCTTTTAATCGGATCATTCAATATATTCGTAATTTTTGTTTTCATGCCTAGCGCCCTTTGTAGATAATTATGCAATTTTTTGTACAAAAATATATATACTTCTTCAATACGGTATCTCAAGAGTTTAATTTATAAATTATCGTTATAATAGGTTAAAATTGATTTATATTTTGGCCAAGATTTTTAAAATTGATTTGTTCGGACTTGACATTCGAATGGATTTCTGTTTTTCTTTTAACATTTTTCTTTTTTTTTAAATATGTACTTTCTTTCATATTTCGTAACCCACTATATCTCCAAATCTTTTATATAATCTAATACTTTTATAACCTTATTTTTTAACTACTAATTGAAATAAGCTTTAAATCGGAATCAAGATTCACTATATGAAAATGAATTTTATGCATCACTTTAAAAAAAAAACATTTACCGCGTTCTTGAAAATAACTTTCTGAATTCAAAGAATTAAAAAAACAAAACATTTTCTTGAATTCCATACCCCCAAATTTTAATTTACTAATTGAAATAGTTCATGAAAACGTAGAATTATTTTGCTAGACGTTTTATAGTCATTGATTCGGACCATAAATTAGAATGAGTTTTTTCAGCATTTGTCTTTAAAACTTTTGACATGTAAATATACACTTGTGGCCTCCCGATATAAGGAGAATGGACCTGTAAATTCACCGTTGTTTGTTCGTCCGTCCGCACCTTTTTCAATGGCTTCGCCTTGGATTTTTTGAAATTTTACACAAACATTAAACATGATATGAGTAAAACGTAACTAAACAGATTTTCCGGGAAAACTCCGGTTGCCCCACTAGGGGTGTCTTTCGGATTAAAATGCAAAAAAATTGACACTTGTGATTATTAAAAAAATAATACCATAGATTTTTATAAAACTTTTTGAAAAGTTGTAACTGACTGATTTCTCTATAATTTTGTTTGTCTATACTTCGCGATGACTCTTCGGTGTGCCCCAGGGGTAATTTTAGGGCTGATAAAACACTATTCTTGGTACTCTTTTACCATATTTGTCCAAAATGTTCTGTGTATGTCTATTTAGCAGTTTTGCATGGTGTTTAACTGAAGTATAAATATGTTAAGGCCTTGGGAACTTTGGGGGCTAAAGGTGTATGGGGGGGCAAATGATGAACGTAGTCATTTTTTCTTCTTTATAGGGCATAACTCAAATTTACATATGTCAAGGCCTAAAACTTCAGATTGGTCATTTTCACCAGGATTTGACGTCCCCTGGCGATTTTGGGGGCTAAATGGGGGAGTTCAAGTTGTTTTTATGCCACGTTTACTATGCACTCACGGGCGATCATGCATAGTTCACTTGTTATTATAAAGATTAACGTCAATCGTTTATCTTTACAAAACAATCAAAATTTAAATGCGAACTACAGTCGTCTTTTTAGAAAAATAGTGGCGATTTTTCGGCTATCAGGTATTCCATTAAATATCTTACATAGGTTCTTATAGTACAAAGATTTTCGCTTTTTTTTTTTTTGGCAAACTGGCGTATTTACAAATATGTTCCATACATCTTATGACATTTGCATATACTTAGCCCACATATCGTGACATCTCGATTTTTTTTTCATTTGTGCGTTTCTTCCTTCTGGTTCTTTCCTCGCTGAATATATCGCTGATGCAATTATGCATTCGCATAGGATGTTGGAGAAACCGAGCTATTTTGTCAAGGTTCTGATACGATCTAGTCATTAGAGATTACATTGTCATAAAAAAAGTGTGACACTGACAAAAAAAAGTATTGTCAACTTGTTTTCCTGGATGACGCTGACTTTTATTTTTTTTGTTCGATTATATATTTATTATTTTATCTGTTTGCGAAAAAAAAAATCAGTATTGTTCTCAAATATTTCGTCTGTATATTATCTCTAAAAATACTTTAAATATGCATATGTGTGAATATATATGTGTATATATATATATTTGTAGTAATCGACAGTCTCACGTCTCATCAGTGCCGCTAGACTAGCATCTCTCCAAAGCCAAGGATTGAACCTAGAACCGTCGTGTGGACAGTCAGCAGTTCTCACACTCGACCACGGAAGCGACGCGCGCAAATAACCCGTCGGAATGTCTATTTAAATAGACATCCGTCACCACTTTACAGTGCTCAAACCGCCTTTTTGTAAACAAACAAACAACAAGCTTCGCAGTTTTCAGCCAATTAAGTAGCGTGTGAGATTATTTACGACAGTTCTCGACCCAAAGAGGGGGGCTTAAAATTTATTGAATAAAAAACATTTCCGAAACGATCGTACAATTCATTGGCTTTGTTGTGTTCCTTCTTATGAAACATTTTTAATTTTAATCATCAATCATCATACTAAATATTAAAATATTAAAATAGCTCTAGGATATATGCCTATTGAGCTTATATGTCTTGATTACAACGAGCATTGTTTGTCTTGTATTTTAATTACATTAGTGATTTTACTATCATATTAAAATACACTCTTCTCTTTAGACTGCTGTTCTAATCCTCTTTAACTTATATATATATATATATATATATATATATATATAGTCAATAAAGAGAACATGAAGGTATATAGTAATATATTTATTTGTTTAATAATGGTATATATCGATGTGGGTGTTACGTAAGTGGGAACTCTTTATACCATGGTATTTCGAAGCCTAATGTTCTCATCAAAAGAGCTAAGAAGATGCTAGGTTACATAATAGAGATGCGACATCTAGCGTTTGTTACATTAGGAGCGAAATAAATTATTGAGGAAGTTTGGGGGAATATATCGATCTCTGTGACATAGGAGCAGTGTGGTTTGTAATATATAATATAAGTAGTGACATCTGCCACAGTGGGTTTAATGTATTCTCGGGAAGAATAAAAAGGTATTTGAAATAAGTTTCTTATCAAACTGTGTATAGATGTGTTGTAGCTATGGAGGGGATTTACATGAGATAGGGAGTTTATGCTATGCCGGTATATTTTTTAGAGTATCAGATTATAACAGCACTTTAAAGAGATAAGTTATTAGGTGTAATAGTATGATAGATAATGTGAGCGGATGAATTATACGAGGTGCAAGGCCAAGGACACCACCAGGAAGACCCAGACCAAGGAGTTTATCGAAAAAAGTTCCAGGCAAATATTGATATAATTTTCCAACGGTTTATTCAGTAGATTGCTCCCAGAACACAAAAAGCCGGCCTGATCGCCGCTCTCCAAGTAATCACCTAGCTTCCACCCGAGCTTGTAGAAGTGGCATACTCCCAATTCCAGGCTCATATCGAGGCATATTGATTGAGGCTGAACACGGCTATATTAAAGAGATGTTAGTTCTACTACATATTAAAGTTACCCGAATTGATTTTTCCCGTAAATGTTTTAAAGCTATAGTGATTTCTTTAAAGCGATAATTTTATCTTTTTTTTACATGGGGGTCACCACTTATCAAGCCCGAAGGCCACTCAGGGATAAGGGTTATTGCGTGTACAGTAATCATTGAGATAGTATTGTAGTAATCATTAGTATTGGGGGTTTTGATAGAGTGTCTTACTTAAAGGGGCGGTTTGTCAGGAGTTTATGTTGGACTTAAAGACGTCCAAGTTGTAGTCAGGTGCGAAACAGGCAAGCGGCAGTGTGTTCCTCTGGCGTGCAGTTCTAAGAAAGAAGCTTTGCTCATGGAATCTACGTTTGGATTTAGGCACAGATAAAGAGTGGGGAACATTATTGGCAGTAGTTTCAGCTAGACGGGTGTTTCTCGTGAAAGATTGGCGAGGGGGGGACGAGGGATTGGAGCTCAGACGAGCACCTGCTATGGAAATAACGATAAAACAAAGACAAGCTCGCAACGTCTCTTCTGTGGGAGAGAAGTTGCAGTAAAGAGAAAAGGGCATGCCCCACTAAACTACGATGTCTGTTTTGTACTCTGTCAAGGCAGGATAGGCTGTTTTTAGCAGCTCCTGCCCAGATGCGGCATCAGTACTCCATCCTTGGACGTACTTTTATACAGATAGAGAATTGCATCAGTAGTGAGATAATTTTATCTTTCCATCCTGTATATATACAAAAGAGCAAACTGATAATAGCAAACTGAATACTAATGTATATAAACACATATCATTACACGTCATATAATTTATAACAATTGTCTATAATCAGTCATGGATATACAACTGACTAAATTCAGGTTCACTTAGTATATTTCTTTCACAAACGAGCGTTAATTATTTAGTTTTTTTTTCTTTTTTATTAGATAATTGGTTCTATTTAATTACGAGCATGGTGACCCGACGTTGCTCGGGATTGAATGATGATCAACGAATGTTTCATTTTCTTATATTTTTATTGCCCCTGAAATCGGTGAATTGACCCTTTTTCAATCAAATGTATTGATTGTCTGCTATAGTAGGAGACGCATCACGGTGTACTGGCAGAAAGCTAATATGCGTCCCCCTATAAAATTAAATGTTACATTGCAGTTTACATTTAACTGTAGCGAGCCCACTGTTGACTTTATATACATACTAGCATTTCAGCCCGGCATTGCCCGGGTGTTTTGAGGTGTATGCTGAACAAAAAACAACAAAAAAAGGTACACTTTTTAATATTTGATCCCTATTATGACCCCTTAACATTTGTTTTGGGCTCAAATCAAGTTATACCCATGTCCAAGGAACCTGTATCTGAAATTTCAGGTGTTTAGACCCACAATCGTCGGAGGAATTTGGTAGAGTTCTCAAAGGTCAAATCGTTGAACTTTGACTCCATAAATGCGAAATTTCTGGCCCAACACCGATCACATCGATTTTCCCACATCTCAGTACTCTGTATATCAAATTTCGAGTCTGTAGACTAAAAATTAACAGAGTTATTGCGTAGGGAAATGTACAGACAGACAGACACGTTCACTTTTTTAGATATACTAGCATGGATGCCCGGCGTTCCCCGGGTATTTGGAGGTGTATGTTGAGCAAAAAACAAAACAAAAAAAAAACTTAACTTTTTAAAACTTTGACCACTATTATGACCCCTTAAATTATATTGGTTTGGGTCAAATCAAGTTATTAATTTAGACCCATGTCCAAGGAATCTATATCTAAAATTTCAAGTGTGTAGACCCATAATTTTCGGAGGGGTTTGGTAGAGTTCTCAAAGGTCAACTCGTTGCCTTTGCCCCCTTAATAGCCAAATATCTGCCAAAAACCGATCACATCAATTTTCCCAAATCTCGGTATCCTGTATATCAAATTTCGAGTCTGTAGACAAAATATTGACAGAGTTATTGCGTAGGGAAATGTACACAGACACACACACACTTTCACTTATATATATATATATATATATATATATATATATATATATATATATATATACTAGCATTTCAGTCCGGCGTTGCCCGTGTGTTTGTAGGTGTATGTTGAGGAAAAAAAAAAGCGGTAAATTTTTTTAATCTTTGACTTCTACTATGACTCCTTAAAATTTATTTTTTGGGGGCCAAATCAAGTTATTAATTTAGATCCACGTTCAAGGATCCTATATCCAAAATTTAAAGTGTTTAGACCCACAATTGTCGGAGGAGTTTGGTAGAGTTCTCAAAGGTCAAATTGTTGAACTTTGACCCCTTAACAGAAAAATTTCTGGCCAAAACCCAATCACATCGATTTTCCCAAATCTCAGTACTCGGTATATCAAATTTCGAGTCTGTAGACTAAAAATTGGCAGAGTTATTGCGTAGGGAAATGTAGACAGACACACAAATACTGTGACATATATATAGGATAAAATTACTACCGGAACAGTAGTAGAAACTCGCTATGAAGCAAGCGAACAACAGAATATGTATTTGAGAGAAAAAACTTACTTTATAGTCTTGTGCTTATTAGCTTTTTTCTTTTCAGATAAAAGCAAGATAGAGATAAAGTGCCTTTCTAGGGCTTTCCCCGTCTAAGTTTTATAGAATGGTGCTTTTTTGGGGTGGGGGGTATTTCATAGCATATCTTTTAAAACTTTATGCAGTCATGTTTGGAGGGTATTTCGTCTCATAGATAATATTGGGTCATCAGGAGAGAATATATAAATGGTTGTAATCAAAATTTAAAATCCAAAAGACCGAGTTTTATACTCCAAGTGTCCTCTAAACAGAAGCGATCATTCGACAGCATCCTGTCATATCAAAGAACCTACTGTTGATTTTATATCGAGTAATAAACCTTAAATGCTCATGTGATGTTAGTCTCTGTAAGGTGTTAACTGCGATCCATATCGCCTGTTCGTTTTTCATCGGACTATTTCGACTATCGATACTACTTTCCGGTACAAAGCCTAAGAACACTGCGAAGCACGTGAGGTTCCTTCAAGTTTAATTTTATAAAAAAAACGGCGCAACCATTTTCGAGTCCATAGGGATCGAACTCGCAAAGATCCTTTTATATAATATTAGATATTAAGCTGAATGCAAATTTTTCAGAGTTTTTACATCCTGCACAATCCTGTAGCATTTGCTATGAACACTTTATAGCACACAAAAATATGTATATATTAGTGACCTTTTCTCAGTGCGGGCAAAACCTTTTCCCAAATGCCTCTCTGAATATTTGGTCTACAGTTTAAATTTTATATACAGGTATCCTTTTGGACCCACAGCAAATATTCAACTGTGTTATCCTGAAAATTGCTGCTAAAAACCAAAATTTTAAAAAGTTGACCATTGCAAGGTAATCCAATAAAATATCACATCAGCTGTTTTTTTTTTGTTTTTTTTGTTTTTTTTTTTGTTTTTTTTTTTTGTTTTTTTTTTTTGTTTTTTTTGCGCAGGTTCATAATGAAACATTCAAAGAT